>NC_053394.1:251554682-251888405 GCF_905171765.1 Bufo bufo
TGTATGCCATCTGGCCCTGGCGATTTGTCTATTTTAATCTTTTTAAGTCGCTGTTGTACTTCTTCCTGGGTCTTTTAATGGGGAATTTGCTTTTACATTCTGCATTTCATCTGACAGTTTATTTTCCTCAGTGAATACAGTGGAGAAAAAAAATATTTAATATCTTTGCTTTCTCCTCATCGCTCTCTGCAACTCCCCCCTCATTGCTCTGTAGAGGGCCGACACCTTCAGATTTATACTTTTTACCATTTACATAATTGAAGAATATTTTAGGGTTAGTTTTGCTCTCTTTGGCAATTAATCTCTCGGTCTCTAGTTTGGCGGCTTTGGCTGATTAGTTTTTTACATATTCTAATTTTTTCCTTATAGTTTTCAGTGCTTCCTCGCTACCCTCCTGTTTTAGCGATTTAAATGCTTTTTGTCATTTATTGCCTTCCTTACTGTTCTATTTATCCACATTGGTTTCTTCTTGTTCCTTAACCTTTTATTCCCATAAGGTATGTACCTCTCACAATTTGATTTTAGGATGCTTTCAAAAATATCCCATTTTGTCGCTGTATTTTTATTTTTGAGGACTTTGTCCCAGTTAGTTAGGCCTATGGCCTCTCTTAGTTGGCTAAAATTAGCTTTTTTAAAGTTTGGTATTTTTGTTTCTCCCTGTAGAAATGCTTGTTTGAAGGAGAATTGGAAGGTTATTACTTTATGGTCACTATTTCCCAGATGTCTCCCAACCTGCACATCTGTTGTTCTGTCAGGTCTATTGGTTAATACTAAGTCCAATATGGCCGTCCCTCTAGTCGGGTCCTGAACCAGTTGGGAAAGGTAATTGTCTGGTTATTGCCAAGAATCTGTTTCCATTGAGATGTACAGCTTTCAGTTTCCCAGTCTATATCTGGGTAGTTGAAGTCCCCCATAATAACCACCTCATTATGATTTTCCGCCTTGTCTATCTCTTTTAGTAGTAGATTTTCTGTGGACTCTGGTATATTAGGTGGTTTATAATAAACTCCTATTAGTAATTTATTATTATTTTTGCCTCCACGTATTTCTACCCACAGTGACTCCACATGTTCATGTCCCTCACTTATATCTTCTCGGACTGTGGGCTTTAGAGAGGACTTTACATAAAGGCAGACCCCTCCCCCTCTCTGGTTTTGACGATCCTTTCTAAACAGACTGTAACCTTGTACATTATCTGCCCAGTCTTAGCTATCATCCAGCCATGTCTCAGTTATTCCCACTATGTCATAGTCCTCCTCACACATCACTGATTCCAGTTCACCAGTTTTATTAGTCAGGCTTCTGGCATTAGAATACATACAATTAAGAGGTTTATGTATATTTTTTACCCTACACCTTTCCTTCTGAACTGTTCTAGTCCCTCCTTCCATTCCTTCCCCAGTCCCACTACCTTGCCCCGGTCTCTATCTGCACTATCTTCCCATCCTATTACATATTCACCCTCCCCCTCATTCCCTAGTTTAAACACTCCTCCAACCTTCTAGCCATCTTCTCCCCAACACAGCTGCCCCTTCCCCATTGAGGTGCAATCCCCATTGAGGTCCCTACGATAGTCTGTATCTGACAGAGAAGTTGGCCCAGTTCTCCAGCAACCCAATCCCCTCCTTCCTACACCAGTTCTTTAGCCACTTGTTAACCTCCATAATCTCCCGATGCCTTTCTTGTGTGGCTCGTGGTACAGGTAGTATTTCGGAAAACACTACCTTTGAGGTCCTTCCCCTAAGCTTTTGACCTAAATCCCTAAAATCCTTTTTAAGGACTCTCCACCTTCCTCTAACTTTGTCATTGGTTCATGTTATATCCTTCGCAGAACTGATATACGGATGTGGATAGCACATGGACGTCATCAGTGTGTTTTTTACATTGGTATGTCAGTTCCAGTAAACACAGAACATGTCCTATTCTGGTCCTCAAAATGAGGACCTCAAATCCATAGAACTCAATGGGACTGCAAAAAATTTGGATCGCAAAATGGATACGGTCGTGTGCATAAGGGTTTAGATACACAGCTCAGTAGGTTGTATGATACAAAATGGAATTAGATACACAGATTAGCAGGCTGTATCACAGAAGATTAGATTAGATTAGATTAGATACACACTTCAGCAGGCAGTATCGCACACAACAGGCTCTATATCAGGCACACATATACAGTACAGACGAAAAGTTTGGACACACCTTCTCATTCAAAGAGTTTTCTTTATTTTCATGACTATGAAGGCATCAAAACTATGAATTAACACATGTGGAATTATATACATAACAAACAAGTGTGAAACAACTGAAAATATGTCATATTCTAGGTTCTTCAAAGTAGCCACCTTTTGCTTTGATTACTGCTTTGCACACTCTTGGCATTCTCTTGATGAGCTTCAAGAGGTAGTGCCCTGAAATGGTCTTCCAACAGTCTTGAAGGAGTTCCCAGAGATGCTTAGCACTTGTTGGCCCTTTTGCCTTCACTCTGCGGTCCAGCTCACCCCAAACCATCTCGATTGGGTTCAGGTCCGGTGACTGTGGAGGCCAGGTCATCTGGCGCAGCACCCGCTTACTCTCCTTCATGGTCAAATAGCCCTTACTTTCCAAGTTTTCCCAATTTTTCGGCTGACTGACTGACCTTCATTTATTAAAGTAATGATGGCCACTCGTTTTTCTTTACTTAGCTGCTTTTTTCTTGCCATAATACAAATTCTAACAGTCTATTCAGTAGGACTATCAGCTGTGTATCCACCAGACTTCTCCTCAACGCCACTGATGGTCCCAACCCCATTTATAAGGCAAGAAATCCCACTTATTAAACCTGACAGGGCACACCTGTGAAGTGAAAAACATTTCAGGGGACTACCTCTTGAAGCTCATCAAGAGAATGCCAAGAGTGTGCAAAGCAATAATCAAAGCAAAAGGTAGCTACTTTGAAGAACCTAGAATATTACATATTTTCAGTTGTTTCACACTTGTTTGTTATGTATATAATTCCACATGTGTTAATTCATAGTTTTGATGCCTTCAGTGTGAATCTACAATTTTCATAGTCATGAAAATAAAGAAAACTCTTTGAATGAGAAGGTGTGTCCAAACTTTTGGTCTGTACTGTATGTTAGGATTAGATACAGATGTGTTTGGATGTGCTTGCCGATTCCAGCTGTTTATCACACTCTGCAGATGGTGAGGAAAAAGCCCGTGGACGGTCAGTGATGAGTTTAAATTTTATATTTTTTTGGGATGGAGCGAAAATATGGGAAATGTGGGACAAATTACTGAAGCGCAAATGTGGGAAAAGTTATTGAGGCGCAAATGTGGGAAAAGTTATTGAGGCGCAAATGTGGGACAAATTACTGAAGCGCAAATGTGGGAAAAGTTATTGAGGCGCAAATGTGGGACAAATTACTGAAGCGCAAATGTGGGAAAAACTATTGAGGCGCAAATGTGGGAAAAATTTATGAAGCGCAAATGTGGGAAAAATTAGTAAAGCGCAAATGTGGGACAAATTATTTAAGCGCAAATTTAGGACAACTTGTTAAAGTTTAAGCATTGAATGAAATGAGGTGGCGCGCATCAATTAAAGAAGAATTTCAGAAATTTTATTCCCTGTCACCTATGCGAAGCAGGGGTTTATTCACGTCCAAAATTGTAAAATGTCAATACAAGAATATAAAAGAAAAATTACAGAAATGTAAGGTAGAGGAGGGGTATTTTACACCAAAAAATATGTGAATTTCACCCGAAAATGTAACAGACAATTTTTTTTTTACCTGTCTACTAGGTATAGCAGTGGTACATCACACCCAAAAAAAATGTAAATTTCAACCGAAAATGTAACTGACAATTTTTTTTTTTTTTTTTTACCTGTCTACTAGGTATAGCAGTGGTACATCACACCCAAAAATTGGTGAATATCACCCAAAAATGTAACTGACAAAGTAGTGAAATGACATAAAAAAAATAATACGTACCAAAAAAAAAATAAGATTTATGAGGTGGAGTTCCATATGGAGTAGGAGTTTGAGGAGGCGGTGGACGTAGCACTGTAGGTAGAAGCGGCGGTGGAGGAGGACGAGGTAGCTAACACTGGTTTTTGGTTTTTATTATTATTTTTTTTAAATTTAGGGTACACTCCAAAAGAGTGTGAAATATCCAAAATACAAGAATGAGCAATTGCGCTGCAGTATAACAATGGCTGGTTAAGGCCGGTATGCATGTCTATTCTGCACAAGGTACTGACAAGTCCTGTGGGATCCATGCCTGGTTCATTTTAATGAATGTGAGCTTGTCCACATTGGCTGTGGACAGGTGGCTGTGCTTGTCTGTGATGACGCCCTCTGCCGTGCTAAACACACGTTCAGATAATACACTGGCTGCAGGGCAGGCCAGCACCTCCAAGGCATAAAGGGCAAGCTCAGACCATGTGCCCAATTTGGAGACCCAGAAGTTGAAGGGGCAGACCCGTCATTCAGTACGTGTAGGTGTGTGCACACATACTGCTCCACCATGTTGGTGAAATGCTGCCTCCTGCTAAGACGTTCCATATCAGCTGGTGGTGCTGGTTGTTGTGGCGTGCTGACAAAGCTTTTCCACATTTCGGCCATGCTAACCCTGCCTTCTGAGGTGCTGGCGGTGCCCCAGTTGCGTTGGCGACCTCTTCCTCTGCCTTCGCCTTGTGCTTCCACTGTGCCCCGCTGTCAGGTGGGAATGCCACCAGCAGCGCATCTACCAGCGTGCGCTTGTACTTGTAACAGAGATCCAGAAACGTGGCCCCCCAGTAATCAGCACAAGTTAGAATGTGGGCAAATCAGCGGTCGTTGCAGAGACACTGCAGCATGTAATCGCTCATGTGTGCCAGGCTTCCCAGAGGCAACGAAAAGCTGTCCTCTGTGGGAGGTGTATTGTCTATGTCCTCTGTATCCCTCCAGCCACGCACCAGTGATGGCCATGAGCTGGTCTGGGTGCCACCCTGCTGTGAACATGGTTCGTCCTCTTCCATTTCCTCCTCCTCATCCTCCACCTCGTCATCCTCCAGAACTGTGCCCTGGCTGGACAATAGTGTACCTGGCATTTGTGGGTGCAGGAACCCACCCTCGGAGCCACTTGTGAATGACTGGCCGGAAACCCTATGAAATGATCCCTCTTCCTCCTCCTCCTCCTCTTGTGCCACATCCTCTTCCATCATCGCCAGCAGTGTTTTTTCAAGGAGGCATAGAAGTGGGATAGTTACGCTGAGAACGGCATTATCGTCACTGGCCATGTTGGTGGAGTACTCGAAACAGCGCAACAAGACAGGTCTCGCATGTGCAAGGCAGAGTTCCACCTTGTGGGCACGTCGCATATGAGGCGGTGAGCGGGAAGGCCGAAGTTACGCTGCAGCGCTGACAGGCGAGCAGCAGGGTGAGAACGCCGAAAGCGCAAACAGACGGCCCGCACTTTATGCAGCAGCTCTGACATATCGGGGAGACTTTTATGGAATCTCTGCATTACCAAATTCAGCACATGATCAAGGGATGTGCATCAAACTGGCTAGTCCCAGAGCTGCTACGAGATTTTGCCCATTATCGCACACCACCAGGCCGGGCTTGAGGCTCACTGTCACCAACCACTCATCGGTCTGTTGTTCAAGGCCTGTCCACAGCTCCTGTGCGGTGTAGCGTTTGTCCCCCAAACAGATAAGTTTTAAAATGGCCTGCTGTCGTTTACCCCTGGCTGTGCTGAAGTTGGTGGTGAATGTGTTACGCTGACCGGATGAGGAGCTGATAGAGGATGAAAAGGCGGAGTAGAAGGATGAAGCAACATGAGGCAAACTGAAGGGCCCTGCAATCCTTGGTGGTGGAAGGACATGCGCCAAACTGCTATCCGCCTCAGGCCCAGCAGCCACTGCATTTACCCAGTGTGCTGTTATGGAGATATAACGGCCCTGACCGTGCTTACTGGTCCACATATCCGTAGTCAGGTGCACCTTACCACAGATGGCGTTGCGCAGTGCACACCAAATTTTTTCCCCTACTTGGTTGTGTAGGGAAGGGATGGCTCGCCTGGAAAAGTAGTGGCGGCTGGGAACGACGTACTGTGGGACAGCCACCGCCATGAGCCCTTTAAAACTATCCGTCTCCACCAGACGGAATGACAGCATTTCAAAGGCCAGTAATTTAGAAATGCTGGCATTCAGGGCTAGGGATCGCGGGTGGGTAGGGGGGTACTTCCTCTTCCTCTCCAGTGTTTGGGAGATGGAGAGCTGAACACTTCCGTGGGACATTGTGAAGATGCTTGGTGACCCTGGTGGGGGAATTGCTGGCAGATCCACTGTTTGCGGGGTGTCAGGTGGCACTGTCACTCCAGAGGTGGATGAAGAGGCCGAGACTGCAGCTAAAGAGGAAGCAGGAGGAGCCAGAAACCTTTCTTGGTTTTTGAGGTGTCTACTCCACTGCAGCTCGGTCTAAGCATTTAAATGTCATGCAGGTTGTGCTCAGGTTGAGAACGTTTATACCTCGCTTCAGGCTCTAATTGCACAGCATGCAAACCACTCGTGTCTTGTCGTCAGCACATTGTCTGAAGAACTGCCACGCCAGGGAACTCCTTGGAGCTGGCTTTGGTGTGCTCGGTACCTTGCTGTGGTGGGCAGTAGCAGGCCTACTGTCTAGGGGACGGCCGCTCCGCTTTTGCACCCTGCTCCCTCTTCTGCTGTGCTGGTGGCTCTGTGCGACCACCGCCTCTTCCTCCGAACTACATAGGTCACGCGCATGACTTTGATTCCATGTGGGGTCGAGGACCTCATCGTCCTCCACATCATCTTCCACCCAGTCTTCACCCCTGCCCTCCTTGTAGGTCTGCACACTTTCGGAAGCCCCAGCAGTTGGCACCTGTGTTTCCTCATCATCCGAGACGTGCTGCGATGGTCCTCCCATGTACTCATCTTGAAACATAAGTGGTTGGGCATCGGTGCACTCAATCTCTTCCACTTCTGGGGCAGTGATAGGTGGATGGCCCTGGGAAACCCTGCTAACAGAGTCATCAAAAAGCAGAAGAGACTGCTGCATGACTTGGGGCTCAGACTGCTTGGCTGATTTGCAAGTTGGTGAGGTGAAAGACTGATGGACATCAGCTGCAGGTGCCAACTGTGGTCTTTCAGCAGGAGACTGGGTGGGAGACAATGTGAAGGAACTGAAGGCACTGTCAGCAACCCAATCTACTATCGCCTGTACTTGTTCAGGCCTCACCATTCGTAGAGCTGCATTAGGCCTGACTAAATACCGCTGCAGGCTCTGTCGCCTACTCGCACCTCAGGAAGGTGTTTTACTTGTGCGTGTAGCTGGCACAGATCGACCACGTCCTCTCCCTGCAACAGGAGCTCCACCAGCAGCACCATGACCTGGGCCACGCCCCTTATTTGACACTCTCCTCATATTTCTCAAATTTAGGATCTTGCCCTAAATGTGTGTTTAATTAATATCAGAATAGAACCACAGTATGTAAAGGGTGTATCTCACACGCCCTGATCCAGACCAGGCCGCAATTAAAGATTTGTGCCCAAAATGGTTGTTTGTTTAATAACTGAATAGAACCACACTATGTAAAGGCTGTATATCACAATGACATATGCAGCAAAGGCTGCAAAATAAACTTTTTTGCCCAAAACAGGTGTTTGTTTAATAACTGAATATGACAGCAGTATATAACCCTTGAATTTCACACGTGCTTAAGCTGCAAGGCCAATAAAATTGTGTATTTTGCCCAAAAAAGGGTTTTTTATTAATAGAAGAATATAACAACAGTATATAAAGGGTGTATCTCACACACCCTGATCCACACTAGGCCGCAATTAAAGATTTGTTCCCAAAATGGCTCTATTTCAAATAACTGAATAGAACCACAGTATGTAAAGGCTTTATCTCACACGTACTGATCCAGACTAGGCCGCAATTTAAGTTTTTTGCCCAAAATGGGTGTTTGTTTAATAACAGAATATGATAGCAGTATATAACCCTTGAATTTCACACTGACAGATGCAGCAAGGGCTGTAAAATTGGGAATTTTGGCAAAAAAGTGTGTTTTTAAAAACCCAGAAAATTATGGCTGTATTTCTAGCTTAAATTGCACACTGACTAATCCAGATGTTGTATATTGCCAAAAAAGTGTTTTTTTTTTGTAACAGAATATGAAAGTTGTATATATTAAACTTGAATTTCACACGTGCAGATCTGTAAAATAATGGATTTTGGCAAAAAAAGTGTGTTTTTAAAAACCCAGAAAATTATGGCTGTATTTCTAGCTTAAATTGCACACTGACTAATCCTGTAAATGCACCAGATGTTGTATATTGGCAAAAAAAGGGTGATTTTTTAAAACCAGATTATTAGTGCAGTTTTTCAAGCTTGGATTTCAATGTCAGAAAAGCGCAGATGCAGTGCTGGTGCACTGAGCTTGCATCAAATGGCCGCCGCCGCCCACCTAACTAACAGACGGATAAAATTTATTTTTTTCTGTCACTGGGCTCAGGGCAGGGTAAAAAGATTGTGCTCTGCACCCACACAACTAAATGAAATGTATGTCGATCGCTGAGTTAGGTTCCAGTTCTGAAAAAGATTCTCTCCTATTCTCTCCCTGAAATCACCAGCAGCATCCTCTCCCTACACTAGTAACAGCAGAGTGACCTGCAGTGCTACGTTACTCAAGCTTATATAGAGGCTGGGTCACATGTTGCACTGGCCAATCACAGCCATGCCATTAGCTGGCTTCTAAGGGCACAGAGTTAAACGCTTGTTGACTGGCTGCTCTGCAGCCTTTCAAAAAGCACCAAGAAAGCGCCGAACCCCGAACCCGAACTTTTACTGAAATGTTCGGGTTCGGGTCCGGGGTCCAAAATTCCTAAAGTTCGGTACGAACCCGAACTTTACAGTTCGGGTTCGCTCAACCCTAACAATA
The DNA here is from genome assembly GCF_905171765.1 of Bufo bufo. Taxonomy (NCBI): domain Eukaryota; kingdom Metazoa; phylum Chordata; class Amphibia; order Anura; family Bufonidae; genus Bufo; species Bufo bufo. The sequence goes on from NC_053394.1 coordinate 251,563,611, forward strand.
GGTGTTTATAATGTCAGAGAGAAGAGATAAGGAGCCCGTCAGATTAGCTGGCTGACACAGCAGAGAGAAAATTCAGATCCCTCTATTAGAGCATATCAGCCCTGTATAGAAAAAGGGTTCCATATTTGTAATAAAGACCAATTTAAAAGATGATTTTTTAGATCAAAATGAGTATAATGCAATAATAAAAAATTGCCCCTAAAGGTGTACAGATGTAGCTGAGCTAAAATTGACTCTGATAACTCTGATAACACACATCACAGTATTATCTTGTGTCATCTTATGACAAAACCTATTGAAATACATTGAAAGAGTTACGTAACCTTTTTTTATGTCATTTTTTACTTAATGAGCTAACCATCAAGTTTAGCTCGGCTGCATCTGTACCTAGCCTTTTTTAAACGTATCATTTTCACCCACAAAGTTCTCTACAGTGCTGCATGCTCCTATAGCTCCTAAACTTGACATCCTTCATAATCCGAACTTTAAATGTGTAATTGGAAAATGACCTATTCTGGAAATCATATTTCATGTTAAACATATTTTTAAAGAACTTTGATTTTAAATGTAGTTTTCCATGTCATTATTTATATTAAGAAAAAAAACAAAAGATAAAATCCTGCAGTTTTCAGACTGGCCACTAAGGCCTCTTTCACATGAGATTTACGGATTAGGTCCAGATGCTTTCAGGGTGCGTTCAGTGAAACTCGCACCATTTTGCAAGCAAGTTCAGTCAGTTTTGTCTACAATTGCGTTCAGTTGTTCAGTTTTTTCCAAGCGAGTGCAATGCGCTTTGATGAGTTTTTCAAACGCGTGATAAAAAACCTGAAGGTTTACAAACCACATCTCTTAGCAACCATCAGTGAAAAACACATTGCATCCGGATGCAATGCGTTTTTCACTGAAGCCCCATTCACTTCTATGGGGACAGGGCTGCGTGAAAAACGCAGAATATAGAACATGCTGCCTTTTTCACTCAACGCAGAAATGATGCGTTAAAATAAAAAAAAACATCAAGTACACAGACCCATTGAAATGAATGGGTCAGGATTCAGTGTAGGTGCTATGCGTTCACGTCACGCATTGCACCTGTGCACAAAACTCGATTGTGTGAAAGGGGTCTAAGCCTAATAATAGGCACCACTTCTCAGTCTGTACAGATTACTTTACTGTAGTTATCTGCTTATCATTACAGGCAGGACTAGAATGACATTTATCACCTATAGTATATATAATTAAGACATGATCCACCATTCCCAATGGGTGATATTGCAGCTTATCTACTCTCTTCTGACCTCTGCATAGGTAACAGAGCATGCCTAGAAAACTCCCCCATAGAAGTCAATGAGGTATTTTCCTGTCCATTATGTCTATGGTCTATGTGGCTGCTGTAAAGCATATTTCTAAAAGCTGTCACGAATGGTTCTGGTAAGCCCCCCATAATTTTGGTCAGAAAATAGAATAAAAAATCTACAATCAGAAAAAATAAATAAAAATGAATGATTAGAAATAAAGGGTATGTGTCGCTATCTGGTTTTAACTTGCAGAACAAAATTTTCAGTGACACAATCCCTTTAATTATGCCAAAATATATCATTCCTTAACCTAAATCATGTCTACTCACTCCCTTTCACATAATTACACAGAACCTGATTCTTTCATATCTCCCAAGCTCCATGCGCTCAAATACACTTCATATCTGAGTATACACAGATACTGGCTGGTCACTGGCTTATGCTTCTTTACATGTACTCCCCTAATTCGTTTTTAGATCATTTGACCATTGTGGGAACCAGCACTTTACCACTCGTTTCACCCCTATTTCCTCATAAATTGTAAGTTCTTATGAGCAAGGCTCTCAGTTGTTGATGATTAGACTACTTTCACAATAGTCAGGCCGGACTGGAGCGCAGCGGTGGGGGAGGACGCGCATGAAGAGGCCGGGCGGTGAAGGACTGGTGAGGAAAGGGTTAAGATGTTTGTGGGGGCGGTGTAAGAGGTAAGGCGGGAGTTGCCAGGACGGCGGGGGGCGTGGCCGGAGCAGTGACTGAGGAAGGAGGCGGAAGTGAGGTCAGTGCGGCCAGGGGAGACAAACGTGCAGGACGGGCCTCATGATGTCGGCGCCAGGGATGTCGGTGGAGGAGATGCTGGAGAGGCTGAGGCGAGAAGCGGAGGTGAGGGGGCCTGGCTGGCTACAGGAGCAGGTGGGCGCCTGCATTGTATCGCCTGCTCCGGTGGCTACCCCCATTGCTAGGGCTGCCCGGCTGCGGCGGAGTATCCCGCCGGCACGCCTAAGCCCTGAAATCACCCCCCGGGCCCGGCGCCGAATAGGGAGCCCCCCTGTGGACCCTCGGCGGCGGAGAGCGGCCGCTCAGCCTCCTGCGAGCCGCTCTCGCCGTGGGAGGAATCCCGATTCTCGGCGGGGCCCTGATAGGAGCGGGACGCCCCTTCCCCCGTTCCCTGCAGCAGTCGACTCGGATGCGGGACCAGGGACGGTGGACCGGCCCAGGCCTTCCTTAAGCGGGCGGTCCACTCGGCAGTCAGATAGTATCAGGGTTCCTCGGGCTGCTCTGAGGGGAGAGGAGTTCCAGGGCAGGCCCAGAGAAGATTCCAGCAGCGTGGAGGAAGATCCCCTTGCGGTGGTGGGTGCTGCGGTCTCGTCCAGGCGTCCAGCCAGCGTGGTGCAGAGGGTCGGGCAGATGGTCCAGGAGGAGCAGCCGTCGACGTCCAGGAGCTTTGAGGGTGAAGTGGCATTACGGCGGGAGTCAGGATCTACGGCAGCGGGAGTCACAGCGCCCGCGGTGCCTGGTGAGATTGGTTGGGGATCTGTTTTAGCTCAGGGTTTCCCGGGTGGGGGGGGGGGTGAAAACATGGGTGAATTTGGTAAAGGTTTGGGGCAGTTTTTGGGGGGATTGGCGGGTTGGTTGTCAGGTATGGGTGCTGGCGCTGGGTCTCCTTTGCCGGGGTGGGGAGTGGTGCCGGGGCTAGGGTCAGGGACGCAGGTTGGTACGGCAGGGGCAGGGTCGGTGTCAGTGGAGACGCAAGCGGGGGGGGAGGAGGAGGGGCAAAGGTTGGATGATAGGGCTCGGGGTGAGGTGTACGTGTGCTTTGAGGGGCCGCTGGGGGCTCATTTAAAGCAGGAAGTGAGAGAAAAGATCTGGAAGGGGGAGTATGTGGAGATATTCTCGCTGCTCCCGTTGGAAAGGTTTAACCTGGATAGGGGTAAGAAGGATGATGGGAAAAAGGAGGAAGAGGATAAGCGTAGGCATCGATTGATTCCACGTACTTTTGCTAATTGGCTACAGGCGTTTGCCATATTAGCAAGTGTCATTGGTGAACGGGCGCCGGAATGCTGTTCGGCGCTTTTTTGCTACCAGGACGCTATAGGAGAGGCTTATAGGGTGTATGGGGGTGCGGGCTGGCTCCGTTATGACGAGCAGTTCCGGCAGCGTAAGGCGGTGAGGCCTGATATCCGGTGGGATCATAAGGATATTGGGTTGTGGTTGAGGGTGACGGCGCCTCCTAGGGCTGGGCAGTCCTTTCGGGGGGAGTCCGGGGGGTCATCCCCCGGGGCGTTGGCAGCAGCATCGGCAAAAGGGTTGTGCTTCCTTTTTAATGAAGGAAGTTGCAGATTTGGTGCCAAGTGCAAATTTAAGCACGAGTGCACGGGGTGTGGGGGAGCCCATGGAGCTAACCGTTGCTTCAAAGGGGGTAAGAATAGGGGGGGTGATGGTGCTGGAAAAGGGACGGACGCCGGTGCGGGTGGAAGAGATGCAGGTGTTCCTAGATAGATATCCGGATCGGGTGGCAGCCGGGTTGTTGGGGGATGGTTTTAGGTTTGGCTTTCGTATTCCATCAGTGGTTACGGCGGGGCCTACGGTTCTTAAGAATCTTAGGTCCGCGCTTGTTCACGCAGGGGTTGTGGCGGAAAAGTTAAAGAAGAAAGTGGAGTTGGGGCGGATGGCGGGTCCTTTCAAGGAGCCGCCGATTCTGGGTTTGAGGGTGTCCCCGTTAGGTGTGGTGCCTAAGAAGGAGCCGAATAAGTTTCGGCTCATTCATCATTTGTCTTATCCAAAAGGTGCGTCGGTCAATGATGGTATAGATCCTGAACTTTGTTCGGTGGTATATACCTCCTTTGATGCGGCTGTAAGATGGGTGAGGCGGTTGGGGCAGGGGGCGTTGATGGCTAAGGTGGATGTGGAGGCGGCCTTTCGGTTGCTTCCGGTACACGTGGAGAGCATGGGTTTGTTGGGTTGTTTTTGGGATGGCGAATATTTCGTGGATAGGTGTTTGCCGATGGGGTGCTCTCTGTCATGTGCATATTTTGAGACCTTCAGCTCGTTTTTGGAATGGGTAGTGGTGGAAGTTTCAGGTTGTTCATCCGTTATCCATTATTTAGACGATTTTTTGTGTTTAGGGCCGGCGAATTCGCGGGTGTGTTCTTTGTTGCTGCACACGGTGCAGTCGGTTTTTGCGCGTTTTGGGGTACCATTGGCGCATGAGAAAACGTTTGGGCCGGTGACAGAGTTGTGTTTTTTGGGGATTGTCATAGATACTGAGCGGATGGAGTGCAGGCTTCCGCTGGATAAGTTGGTGGATTTGCGTTTGGAGATTGATAGGGCCTTGGGCAGGGAGAAGATTAGGCTGAGGGAGTTGCAGTCATTGTTGGGTAAATTAAATTTCGCTTGTCAAATTATGCCAATGGGTAGAATTTTTTGTAGACGACTGGCTGCTGCTACGGCGGGGGTGTCAGCGCCGTATCATTTTATCAGGTTGCGCAAGGAGTTGAAAGGGGATTTAAGGGTGTGGGCAGAGTTTTTGGGTCAGTACAATGGCAGGTCTTTAGTGATGGCGGAGTTGTGTGATAGTGTGGAGTTCGAGTTGTACACCGATGCGTCGGGGGGAGTGGGTTTTGGGGCTTATTGCCAAGGACAATGGTGTGCAGGGGTATGGCCGGATTCGTGGGTAAGTCGGGGTTGGGTGAGGAACATGGCGTTGTTGGAACTTTTTCCCATTGTGATGGCGGTGGTATTGTGGGGTGAGAAATTTGAAAACAGGAAGGTGCGTTTTCATTGTGACAATTTGGGGGTGGTTCAGGCTATCAACAGTTTGTCCGCATCTTCCCCGCCGGTGGTTAGGCTGTTACAGTTTCTGGTATTGCGATGTTTGTCGATTAATATGTGGTTGGTGGCAGAACATGTGGCTGGTGTGTCTAATTCAGTGGCGGATTCTCTTTCTCGTTTACAGTGGGAGCGGTTTCGGCTTCTTGCGCCAAAGGCGGAACCGGAAGGTCTGGAGTGTCCACCGTGGCTGTGGGGGATCCTGGAGGAGAAGTGATGGGGATGTTGAGGGATTCGTTGAGCCCGGGTACCTGGAGGGAGTATGGTAAGGCGTGGGCGACTTGGGAATCTTGGAACGGGTCCTGGGGGGCTGGTGTAGGGGATGGTGATGTGAGGTTGTTGATGTTGTTAGGACAGTTGAAGGGTGAGGGGTGGTCGGTGTCAAAGGTGAACCACTTGATTGCGGGGGTAGCGTTTGGCTTTAAGTTGCGGGGGTTGCCGGATTTGACTAAGGGTTTTTTGGTTAGGCAGGTGTTGAAAGGGTGGCGTAGGGGAGCAGGCAGGGTGCCGGATTATCGGAGGCCGGTGTCCTTCGAGTTGCTGGTGAAAATGGGTGAGAGGTTGAGTTGTGTTTGTAGTTCCAATTGGGAGTTAGTGCTGTTCAGGGCTGCATTTGCTTTGGCGTTTTTCGGTGCTTTTCGCTTGGGGGAGTTGGTGTGTGACAGTGTGAGGAGAGCAGGTGGACTTAGGAGTGAGGATGTTGAGTTAGCTGGGGATAGGGTGTATGTCCGGATTCGGAGATCAAAAACTGATCAGGAGGGCAGGGGGCAGCGTTTTACGTTGTTCCAGGTACCAGGTTGTAGTATGTGTCCGGTGCGGTGTGCAGGGTCTTACGGTGCGGGGCTACCGCATAATGAGGTTCCTTTCCTTAGGCATGAGGATGGCTCCTTTTTGTCCAGGTTTCAGTTCCTGGCGGTTTTTAAAAAATGTTTGAAGCTTTTGGGCGTGCCGGTCAAGGAGTATTCTGGTCATTCGTTCAGAATTGGCGCGGCAACTGAGGCAGCCAGGTGGGGCGCCAGTGAGGAGGTGATTAGGAGGATTGGGCGTTGGGAGTCGGTGCGGTTCAAATCATATGTGAGGCCAGCGTTATTGTAGTAGTACGGTTGGTGTTAGGTGGGTTTTTAATTTGTTCTTTTTTGTGTGTTCACAGGTCGGACGGAGGCGGCTTTGGTATGGATTCTGGGGCACTCCTATGTGTTCTGGGGTGCGATCAGAGCAGATGTAAGGCCGAGTGGGCGACAGTTGGGTTTTAGTCCGGAGTGCGCTACGGTCAGGTGGTTAGGGGTTAGAGGTATGTTGTGGGGTGGTGTTTTGCGGGAGGTGCATCATTTCGTGCGATTGGATCGCCCTCCGGATGTGTTAGTTTTACATGTAGGGGGGAATGATTTGGGTAAGCGTCCTTTTAGGGAATTGGTCCGTGACGTCAAGTTTGACTTGCTCAGGATTTGGGCGTTGTTTCCGGGGATCGTAACAGTTTGGTCAGACATTGTGCCGCGGAAGGTGTGGAGAGGTGCGAGGTCAGTGGAGAGCCTTAATAAGGCGCGGATTAAGGTGAACAGAGCAGTTGGCCGGTTTATGGCAAGGAATGGCGGTGTGGTGGTGCGGCATGAGGTGTTGGAGAAAGGCGAGGGTGCATTTTGGAGAGCAGATGGAGTGCACCTGAATGCGGTTGGTACGGATTTGTGGGCTCTGGGGATCCAGAGTGGTGTTGAAATTGCGTTGCGGGTGTGGAGGGACGCGCAGGGTTGAGGTTGTCAAGCTGCGCGTTCTTGGAGGCGGGGGAGGTCCTTGAAGTGGAGGAATATGGTGGTACCTGAGGATGGGAGGGCCCCGCGGGAGGGGCTGGACTCTCATTGAGGAGCTGGTAGGAACTAATTACGCGTTCCATCAGTTGCTGCCTCCGAGCTGGGTTCAACGGCTGGGGGCAAGATGGAGACGCAGGTGTTCCAGTGTTTATGGAGTTATTGGGGCTTCTAGGACCTCCCTCGTCAGGGGTTAACTTATGTTATTTATTTTGTATGTATTCAATAAACGGCTGCTGTGGCCGATTAAATCCAAGCAGTGGTGTGGTGTGTTTATTTCTTGGTTAGGATGGGGGGTTGGGGGTAGGATGATGGTTGAGCTAGTGGGACTGAACAAATAGCCAGTGCCCTCTTCAAGTCAGGCCGGACTGGAGCGCAGCGGTGGGGGAGGACGCGCATGAAGAGGCCGGGCGGTGAAGGACTGGTGAGGAAAGGGTTAAGATGTTTGTGGGGGCGGTGTAAGAGGTAAGGCGGGAGTTGCCAGGACGGCGGGGGGCGTGGCCGGAGCAGTGACTGAGGAAGGAGGCGGAAGTGAGGTCAGTGCGGCCAGGGGAGACAAACGCCCACCCACCCGACCCTAGTGGAGGTGGAATGAGGAGAGCGTTGTTGTGTTATATGTCGCGGCAGTCGTGGAGGCGGGGGAGGTCCTTGAAGTGGAGGAATATGGTGGTACCTGAGGATGGGAGGGCCCCGCGGGAGGGGCTGGACTCTCATTGAGGAGCTGGTAGGAACTAATTACGCGTTCCATCAGTTGCTGCCTCCGAGCTGGGTTCAACGGCTGGGGGCAAGATGGAGACGCAGGTGTTCCAGTGTTTATGGAGTTATTGGGGCTTCTAGGACCTCCCTCGTCAGGGGTTAACTTATGTTATTTATTTTGTATGTATTCAATAAACGGCTGCTGTGGCCGATTAAATCCAAGCAGTGGTGTGGTGTGTTTATTTCTTGGTTAGGATGGGGGGTTGGGGGTAGGATGATGGTTGAGCTAGTGGGACTGAACAAATAGCCAGTGCCCTCTTCAAGCGTTTTTTGCTAAAACACTTCCGTTACAATAATACAAATCGCATAAATCCATCATATATGGATCCAGTTGTATTATGTCTTATATAGCCATGACGGATCCGTCATGAACACCATTGAAAGTCAATAGGGGACGGATCCGTTTTCTATTGCGTCAGAGAAAATGGATCAGTCCCCGTTGACTTGCATTGTGTGTCAGGATCCGTCTTGCTCCGCACTACATTGCGGACAGAAAAACGCTGCTTGCAGCGTTATTGTGTCCGTGATTTGGAGCGTAACCAAACGGAATGAAATGCATTTTGGTGCATTCCGTTTCGTTCAGTTTTGTCCCCATTGACAACAAATGGGGACAAATCTGAAGCGGTTTCCTTTGCTATTGAGATCCTATGACGGATCTAAATAGCGGAATTGAAAACGCAGGTGCATTAGCATTAGTTGTAATGTCTGATATCTGATTTTATCTGTGCATGTTTCCAGCTGAATTGTTAAAGGGAACCTGTCACCAGGATTTTGTTCATAGAGCTGGGGACATGGGCTGCTAGATGGCCGCTAGCACATCTGCAATACCCAGTCCCCACAGCTCTCTGCTCTTTTATTGTGTTAAAAAACCTTCTTGATCAATATGCAAATGACCTGATATGAGTCCTGTGTCCGGAGATAAGTCAAGCGGAAAGGAGCCCAGCACCGCCCCGCGTCCTCCGAATCTCCTCCTTGCTGGCTGACGTCACATAGCTGGAGCGCTGAAATCTTGCGATGCGTGAGCTAGCGCATGCGTAGTTCGTTCCCTGTGCTGATTCCAGCACAGGGAATGAACATGATGCCGACACTGCGCATGCGCTAGCTCGCGCATCGCGAGATTTCGGCGCTCCAGCTCTGTGACGTCAGCCAGCAAGGAGGAGATTCGGAGGACGCGGGGCGGTGCTGGGCTCCTTTCCGCTTGACTCATCTCCGGACACAGGACTCATATCAGGTCATTTGCATATTGATCAAAAAGGTTTTTTAACACAATAAAAGAGCAGAGAGCTGTGGGGACTGGGTATTGCAGATGTGCTAGCGGCCATCTAGCAGCCCCAGATCTATGCACAAAATCCTGGTGACAGGTTTCCTTTAAAGTGTAAGTGTTGTAAGAAGGTACAAGGAATCATCATGGATGATAGGTACGTGTCACCAAGGTTCCTGGCCTCGGTGGAGTAAGAGCCGATTTTTTATGTGTCAGCAGCAGTTGCTGTTTGACACCTTAATACTTAGTATGGTTGTATAGCTGATTCAGGGCGGCTCTTACTGGGAGTAGTCAAAGTGCTGGGTGGGTGACTACTCCCCATGTTCCAGGCCGGGTTTTGCCAGGCCTAAAAACCAGCCAGCACTGCCAGGTGAGGGGGCTTACCTCCATCTGACAGTGGAGCTCAGGAGGTGTGTGTGCTGGGATCTGAGGCTTGTGCCGTGCTGGAGGGCTGAGACCCGTCTGTAAGGGAAACAGGCCCCCTAAAAGCCTGCTATGGACTGCTGGAGGCAGAACTGCCAACAAGGTGATTTTTGCAATGTGGACTTTCCATTGTGTGTGAACTAACACCAAGACTGCAAAGTGATGTTTTGTTTTTGCTTTATGTATGAATAAACATGGAAGTTTGATTTAAGAACTGGTAATATGCCTCTGTACTGCGTTCGCACACCCTGTCTACCAGAGCGAATCCCCACAATTGGTGGAGGATGCGTGCATGAGCAGTGAGGCTGGCGTGAACGCCGATATTTTTGGGTTCTGCATTTTTCCAGGTACGGTTGTATGCCGTACATTAAACCAGCTGTATTACAACCAGTGCCCCACGACACAATGGAGGCTGTTGTGAAGGCCCTCATGGAGGCTAATCTGCAGCAGCGAGAAACAAAACTGCACCAACGCAAAGTTAATAAGCAGCAGCAGGAGACCAACCAGTTGCTGCTACAACATGTGATGGCTTTGCAGACAGCAGGGGCAACCCCAAATGTCCATGATGCCCGGAAAGCAGTCCGTGCCGTGATTCCTAAGATGGACCCCGCAGGCGACATCAAAACCTACTTGGCTATGTACAAGAAAGTGGCCATTAGAGAGAAGCTACCCCGAGACCAGTGGGCTGAGGTCGCCGCTCCGTTCCTGGCATCCGATTCTCAGCAAGTGTATTTCGACTTTCCGGACGATCAAGCAGCCGACTACCAAAAAGTAAAGGTTGAGATTTTGGCAAGACTAGGGGTGAATGTGTTTGTCCAGGGGTGGGGGTTTAAGCCGGCGGAGCCTGCGAGACCCCAGTATTATGACTTATTCCACCTCTTGCAAAAGTGGCTACAGCCTGATGTGCTGAATCCCACGGTTATGCTGGATAGACTATTGGCTGATATGTTCTGGAGGGCTTGGCCACCCCCTCTCTAGCACTGGATCAGCCAGGTGTCTCCTGGAAATGCCCTGGAATTGGTGGACCTGGTGGAGCGCTACAAGGCTACTAAGAATCTTACGGGGGGTTCTTTTTGGAGGGGTGCAGTCAAACCCCGTAAATCTCCATCCCAGACCCGGTGACTTGTACCAACCAAACCCACCTGGGATGTACCCTCTACGAACCCGGCTCCGATAGTCTGCTGGCGGTTTCAGCAGCCTGACCATGTAAAAGCTTACTGTCCACATCAGGTGTAAACCATGGATACTAACTATGGCTAGTCAGTTATTATATGCCAGGAAGCTGTGTGCAGCAGGTACCCAAGAAACTCTAAACCACTTGTGCCGGGTGGAAGTGGGAGACACTCCAGCAGAGGCTCTGCTGAACTCAGGGAGTCTAGTATCCCTAGTAAGGGCTCCCCTGGTATGGTCCACAGAGTATACTGGCTGGGCAGTCGGGGTCATGTGCATCCATGGAGACTTAAAAGACTATCCCACCGCCCAGGTGTCTCTAACCACAGTGGCCGGCAGGTTGACTCACGAAGTGACAGTTGCCACAAATTTACACTACAAACTTATTATAGGGAGACAACCCCACTAAATGTAATGGTGGGAGATGTAGAGGACTTGCTGCCGGGGCCTGAGCTGGCCGACCTTAATGTCTCTGGAGATAATTTTGGTACTGCACAATACCGAGACCCAACCCTATCCCGAGCTTGGGGAAATGTATTAATAGTAGATGGTGAATCACAACAACCAGGGGCAGAGTCGGTGTTTCCGCGTTGTGTGGTTCATCAGGATATGTTGTATCGGGTAAACCAACTGCGGGGTGAACCTATTGAACAGTTGGTGGTGCCCAGGCTTATCGCAAACTCGTGTTAGAGTTAGCCCACCAACATGTTCTCAGAGGGCATCTGGGAATGCAAAAAACACAGGACCAGATATTACAACGGTTTTACTGGCCCAGTGTGTTTAGAGAGGTGGACGAATTCTGTAAGTCTTGCCCGACCTGCCAGGCAAAAAGCCCCCAGCACCTTTTCCGCAGTCCCTTGGTACCTTTCCTGATCATTGTTTGAGCGAATCGTGATGGACCTCGTAGGCCCAGTACCGAAGTCCGCTAGAGGACACCAATAGTGATCAGCGGCAGGGGCAATATTCGAATTTGTGATATTTTGCTAATTTTTGGGGGAATAATCACCATAAATTCGCAAATTCGAGAATTTGTGATCTCTATTCATTATTTTCTTGATTGTGAAAATCGGCAATCAAAAAATTCGCAATAAAAATTAGCAATACGAAAATTCGCAATCAACACTACTCTGAAAGTCAAAGATATTGCAGCCTTCTCATTGGCCCACAAGCAAGAAGCAGTGAGGGATCATGGGTACTGATGAAAAAACAATCTAGAATATTCGCGATTCCGAATATATAGCACTATATTCTAGATATTCGCGAATTTTAGAAGTTCCAATATTCGTGATAAAAATTTGCGATTAGAATATTCGTGATCAACACTAGACACCAACACATACTGGTCGTCCTAGATAACGCCACTCAGTACCCGGAGGCAGTGCCACTGTGACATACATCGGCTAAACTGATAGTTAAGGAGTAGGGTTGAGCGAACCCGAACTGTAAAGTTCGGGTTCGTACCGAACTTTAGGATTTTTGGACCCCGAACCCGAACATTTCAGTAAAAGTTTGGGTTCGGATTCGGGTTCGGTGTTCAGCGCTTTCTTGGCGCTTTTGGAAAGGCTGCAGAGCAGCCTATCAACAAGCAGTTAACTGTCTGACCTTAGAAGCCATCACAGCCATGCCTACTAATGGCATGGCTGTGATTGGCCAGAGCAGCATGTGACCCAGGCTCTATATAAGCTTGAGTCACATAGCGCTGCATGTCACTCTGCTGTTACAAGTGTAGGGAGAGGATGCTGCTGGACTTGTGATTTCAGGGAGAGAATAGGAGAGAATCTAACTCAGCGATCTACAGAGAAATAGTTATGTGGGTGCAGGGCACAATCGTTTTATCCTGCCCTGAGCTCATTGACCAAAAAAAACAAACTTTTATAATTCTGTTAGTTAGGTGGGCGGCGGCGACGACCATTTTATGCAAGCTCAGTGCACCAGCACTGCATCTGAGCTTTTGGGACATTGCAAATCACTATTTTTTGGGCAAACTACAAAATCTGGATTAGTCAATGTGCAATTTAAGCTAGAAATACACCCATCATTTCCTGGGGTTTGAAAAACACACTTTAAAAACAAGTATTTTCCTGATCTGCAAGTGTTAAATTCAAGTATAATATATACAGCTTTCATATTCTGTTACCAAAAAAACACTTTTTTGGCAATCTACAACATCTGGATTAGTCAGTGTGCAATTTAAGCTTTTTTGACAAAAAACACTATTTTCAGGCCTTGCAGCATCAGCACGTGTGAAATTACAGGCTTATATACTGCTGTCAAATTCAGTTGTTAAACAAACACTCGTTTGGGCCAAAAAAAAAATTGTTGCCAGCCTTTAATGCAGATGTCATTGTGAGATACACCCTTATTTCATTTTGGTTAGATTCAGAGATTTGAAATACCGCTATTTGGTGCACCAATATTGAATTCAGCCCTACACTGGTTCATGCCCTGTGAGATACCCCCTCTACATACAGGGGTTTGATTTAGGCATTTGAAATACAGCCATTTTAAATACAGCCATTTTGGGCAAAGAAAGATTTAATTCAGGCCTACACTGGTTCAGACCCTGTGAGATACACCCTCTACATACAGGGGTTTGATTCAGGCATTTGAAATACTGCCATTTGGTGCACCAATATTGAATTCAGGCCTACACTGGTTCAGGCCGTGTGAGATACCCCCTCTACATACAGGGGTTTTATTCAGGCATTTGAAATACAGCCATTTGAAATACAGCCATTTTGGGGAAAGAAATATTTAATTTAGGCATACACTGGTTCATGCCCTATGAGATACTCCCTCTACATACAGGGGTTTGATTCAGGCATTTGAAATACCGCCATTTGGTGCACTAATATTGAATTCAGGCCTACACTGGTTCATGCCCTGTGAAATACTCCCTCTACATACAGGGGTTTGATTCAGGCATTTGAAATACAGCCATTTGAAATACATCCACTTTGTGCAAAGAAATATATAATTTAGGCCTACACTAGTTCAGGCCCTGTGAGATACCCCCTCTACACACAGGGGTTTGATTCAGGCATTTGAAATACAGCCATTTTGGGCACAGAAATATTTCATTCAGGCCTACACTGGTTCAGACCGTGTGAGATACACCCTCTACATGCAGGGCTTTGATTCAGGCATTTGAAATACAGTGATTTGAAATACAGCCATTTTGTGCAAAGAAATATTTAATTCAGGCCTACACTGGTTTAGACCGTGTGAGATACACCCTCTACATACAGGGGTTTGATTCAGGCATTTGAAATACCGCTATTTGGTGCACCAATATTGAATTCAAGCCTACACTAGTTCAGGCCGTGTGAGATACTCCCTCTACATACAGGGGTTTTGAAATACAGCCATTTTTGGCAAAGAAATATTTAATTTAGGCCTACACTGGTTCAGGCCCTGTGAGATACCCCCTCTACAAACAGGGGTTTGATTCAGGCATTTGAAATACAGCCATTTAAAATACAGCTATTTTGGGCAAAAAAAATCTTTAATTGAGGGCTAGTCTGGTTCAGGCCGTGTGAGATACACCCTTTACATACTGTCGTTCTATTCTACTATTAATTAATCACCCATTTAGGGCAAGATCCTAAATTCGAAAAATATGAGGAGAGCGTCAAATAAGGGACGTGGCCCAGGTCGTGGTGATGCTGGTGGAGCTCCTGTTGCAGGGAGAGAACGTGGTCGATCTGTGCCAGCTACATGCACAAGTGAAACCCCTTCCTCAGGTGCGAGTAGGTGACAAAACCTGCAGCGGTATTTAGTCAGGCCTAATGCGGCTCTACAAATGGTGAGGCCTGAACAAGTACAGGCGATAGTAGATTGGGTTGCTTACAGTGGATCCAGTTCCTTCACATTGTCTCCCACCCAGTCTCCTGCTGAAAGACCACAGTTGGCACCTGCAGCTGATGTCCATCAGTCTTTCACCTCACCCCCTTGCAAATCAGCCAAACAGTCTGAGCCCCAAGTCATGCAGCAGTCTCTTCTGCTTTTTGATGACTGTTAGCAGGGTTTCCCAGGGCCATCCACCTAGCCCTGCCCCAGAAGTGGAAGAGATTGAGTGCACCGATGCCCAACCACTTATGTTTCAAGATGAGTACATGGGAGGACCATCGCAGCACGTCTCAGATGATGAGGAAACACAGGTGCCAACTGCTGGGGCTTTTGAAAGTGTGCAGACCGACAAGGAAGGCAGGGGTGAAGAATGGGTGGAAGATGATGTGGAGGACGATGAGGTCCTCGACCCCACATTAAATCAAGGTCATGCGAGTGACTGATATAGTTCGGAGGAAGAGGCGGTGGTCGCACAGAGCCACCAGCACAGCAGAAGAGGGAGCAGGGTGCAAAAGCAGAGAGGCCGTCCCCTAGACAGTACGCCTGCTACTGCCCACCACAGCAAGGGACCGAGCACACCAAAGCCAGCTCCAAGGAGTTCCCTGGTGTGGCAGTTCTTCAGACAATGTGCTGACAACAAGACATGAGTGATTTGCACGCGGTGCAATCAGAGCCTGAAGCGAGGCATAAGCGTTCTCAACCTGAGCACAACCTGCATGACCAGGCATTTAAGTGCAAAGCACGAGCTGCAGTGGAGTAGACACCTCAAAAACCAAGAAAGGTCTCTGGCTCCTCCTGCTTCATCTTCTGCTGCAGTCTCGGCCTCTTCATCCACCTCTGGAGTGACAGTGCCACCTGCCACCCCACAAACAGAGGATCTGCCAGCAACACCAACACCTGGGTGACCAAGCATCTCCACAAGGTCCCACGGAAGCGTTCAGATCTCCATCTCTCAAATGCTGGAGAGGAAGAGGAAGCACCCCCCTACCCACCCGCGATCCCTAGCCCTGAATGCCAGCATTTCTAAATTACTGGCCTTTGAAATGCTGTCATTCCGTCTGGTGGAGACGGATTGTTTTAAAGGCCTTATGGCGTTGGCTGTCCCACAGTACGTCGTGACCAGGCGCCACTACCTTTCAAGGCGAGCCATCCCTTCCCTGCACGACCTAATAGGGGACAAAATTAGGTGTGCACTGTGGCAAGGTGCACCTGACTATGGATACGTGGACCAGTAAGCACGGTCAGGGCCGTTATATCTCCATAACAGCACACTGGGTAAATGCAGTGGCGGCTGGGCCTGAGGCAGATAGCAGTTTGGTGCATGTTTTTTTCACCACCGAGGATTGCAGGGCGCTTCAGTTTGCCTCCTGTTGCTACCTCCTCCTACTCTGCTTCTTCATCCTCTACCAGCTCCTCATCCGGTCAGCGTAACACCTTCACCACCAACTTCAGCACAGCCAGGGGTAAACGACAGCAGCCAGTTTTAAAACGTATCTGTTTGGGGGAGAAACCCCTCACCGCGCAGGAGCTGTGGACGGGCCTTGAACAACAGACTGATGAGTGGTTTGTGCCAGTGAGCCTCAAGCCCGGCCTGGTGGTGTGCGATAATGGGCAAAATCTCGTAGCAGCTCTGGGAATAGCCGGTTTGACGCACATCCCTTGCTTGGCGCATGTGCTGAATTTGGTGGTACAGAGATTCCTTAAAAATTACTCTGATATGTCAGAGCTGCTGCATAAAGTGCAGGCCATCTGTGTGCGCTTTCGGCGTTCTCACCTTGCTGCTGCTCGCCTGTCAGCGCTGCAGCGTAACTTCGGCCTTCCCGCTCACCGCCTCATATGCGACGTGCATACAAGGTGGAACTCCGCCTTGCACATGCTGGCCAGACTGTGCGAGCAGCAGCAGGCGATAGTGGAGTTTAAGCTGCAGCACGCAGGTGTGAGTCGCTCGGCAGAACAGCACCACTTCACCACCAATGACTGGGCCTCCATGCAAGACCTGTGTTCCTTGTTGCGCTGTTTGGAGTACTCCACCAACATGGCCATTGCCAATAACGCCGTTCTCAGCGTTACTATCCCACTTTTATACCTCCTTGAAAAAACGCTCCTGGCGATGATAGAAGAGGATGTGGCACAGGAGGAGGAAGAGGGATCATTTCATAGGGTTTCCGGCCAGTCATTTCCAAGTGGCTCCGAGGGTGGGTTCCTGCACCCACAAACCCAAAGTACACAATTGTCCATCCAGGGCACAGTTCTGGAGGATGACGAGGTGGAGGATGAGGAGGAGGAGATGGAGGAGGAGGAACCATGTTCACAGCAGGGTGGCACCCAGACCAGCTCATGGCCATTACTGGTGCGTGGATGGGGGGGATACAGAGGACACAGACGATACACCTCCCACAGAGGACAGCTTTTCGTTGCCTCTGGGCAGCCTGGCACACATGAACGATTACATGCTGCAGTGTCTCCGCAACGACCGCCGAGTTGCCCACATTCTAACTTGTGCTGATTACTGGGTGGCCACGCTGCTGGATCCCCGTTATAAGGACAACGTACTGTCCTTAATTCCCTCAATGGAGTGTGATCGTAAGATGCACGAGTACAAGCGCACGCTGGTAGACGCGCTGCTGATGGCATTCCCACCTGACAGCGGGGGCACAGTGGAAGCACAAGGCGAAGGCAGAGGAGGAGGAAGAGGTCGCCAACGCAGCTTGGGCACCGCCAGCACCTCAGAAGGCAGGGTTAGCATGGCCGAAATGTGGAAAAGCTTTGTCAGCACGCCAGAACAACCAGCACCACCAGCTGATATGGAACGTCTTAGCAGGAGGCAGCATTTCACCAACATGGTGGAGCAGTATGTGTGCACACACCTACACGTACTAAATGATAGGTCTGCCACCTTCAACTTCTGGGTCTCCAAATTGGGCACATGGGCTGAGCTTGCCCTTTAGACCTTGGAGGTGGTGGCCGGCCCTGCAGCAAATGTATTATCTGAACGTGTGTTTAGCATGGCAGGGGGCGTCATCACAGACAAGCGCAGCCGCCTGTCCACAGCCAATGTGGACAAGCTCACGTTCATTAAAATTAACCAGGCATGGATCCCTCAGGACTTGTCCATACCTTGTGCAGAATAGACATGTATACCGGCACTAAGCAGCCATTGTTATACTGTAGCGCAATTGCTCATGTTTGTATTTTGGATATTTCACACTTTTTTGGAGTGTTCTTTAATTTAAAAAAAAATAATTAAAACCAAAAAACTGTGTTGGCTATCTTGTCCAACTCCACCGCCGCTTCCACCTACTCCACTACGTCCACCGCCTCCTCAAACTCCTACTTCATATGGAACTCCACCTCATAAATCAATTTTTTTTTTGTATGTATTTTATTTCATATCATTTCACTACTTTGTCATTTACATTTTCAGGTGAAATTCACCAATTTTTGGGTGTATAGTACCACTGCTATGCCTAGTAGGCCGGTGAAAAAAAATAATTTAAATTGTCATTAACATTTTCGCTTGAAATTCACCAATTTTTGGGTGTATAGTACCACTGCTATACCTAGTATGCTGGTTAATAAAAATAAAATAATTGTCATTAACATTATCTGGTGAAATTAACCAATTTTTGGGTGTATAGTACCACTGCTATACCTAGTAGGCCGGTTAAAAATAAAAATAAATATCATTAACATTTTCGCGTGAAATTCACAAATTTTTGGGTGTATAGTACCACTGCTATACCTAGTAGGCTCGTTAAAAAGAAAAAATATTATTATTAACATTTTCTAGTGAAATTAACCAATTTTTAGGTGTATAGTACCACTGCTATATCTAGTAGGCCGGTTAACACAAAATAAAAACTTGTCAGTTACATTTTCTGGTAAAATTCAGCAATTTTTTGGTGTGATGTACCACTGCTATAACTATTAGACCGGTAAAAAAAAAAAAAACATTTGTCAGTTACATTTTATGGTTAAATTTTACCAATTTTTGGATGTAATATCCCCCTCCTCTACCTAGTTGACAGCTTAATACATTTCAATAATTTTTATTTAACGTTTTCGGGTGACAATAAACAAATGTTTTCTGTCAAAGACCCCTGCTCTACCAAGTAGACAGGCTAATTAATTTCTGTAATTTTTCTGTTACATTCTTGGGTTGACATTATACAATTTTAGATATCAATAAACACCTGCTCTGCATAGGTGACAGGGAATAAAATTTCTGAAATGCTTCTTTAATTGATGCGCGCCACCTCCTTTGATTCAATGCTTAAACTTAAACAAGTTGTACCACATTTGCGCTTAAATACTTTGTCCCACATTTCCGCTATATTCTTTTTTCCCACATTTGCGCCTCAATAGCTTTTCCCACATTTTTTCTCTATCCCAATTTTTTTAAATAAATTTATCTCCCTTAAGTTTGGTCTCTTTTTCTCACGCTCCCTCTCCGGCCTGGAACCCTGATTCCCCGCCACCCGTAATCACCATGGTAGGCGCATAAAAGAACATCTAAAGTTGATAGGGCAGATATCAAATTGGATCATGAACATCACAGGGACGTGCGACATGGTGGGGCAGTAAGTATGCACACGCCTACACGAACTAACTGACAGGGGTCAGCCCCTGCAACTTCTGGGTCTCCAAATTGGGCACATGGCCTGAGCTTTCCCTTTAAGCCTTGGAGGTGCTGGCCTGTCCTGCAGCCGGTGTATTGTCTGAACGTGTGTTTAGCACGACTGGAGGGTTATATTTCCCAATGTTTTGGGGTGTACCTTAATTTAAAAAAATAAAAATACATTTTAAAACAAAAAGCAGTGTAGGCTACCTCCTCCACCGCCACTTTCACCTACACCACCACATCCACCGCCTCCTCAACCTCCTACTCCATATGGACCTGGTCCTCTTAGATCAAGATTTTTATTTTATTTTTTTTACATATTTTATGTTATTTAAAGTCATTTCCCTGTCCACATTTGTTTGCAGAGCTCTTGCCATGCTCTTAACCACATTTTGACGACATTTGCAGCCCTCTAGCCCTTTCCATGACATTTTTACAGCCATTTTAGTGCTCAAAAGTTTGGGTCCCCTTTGACTTTAATAGGGTTCGGGTTCGGGGTCAAGTTCGGATTCCGAACTCGAACTTTTTTCCGAAGTTCGGCCGAACCCGAACATCCAGGTGTCCGCTCAACTCTACTAAGGAGCTAATGGAAATGTTCTCCCAAGTGGGGCTACCTAAAGAGGTTCTGATTGACCAGGGGACCCCTTTTATGTCTAAGGTCATGAGAAAGCTCTGTAAGTTGCTGCATATCAAACAGTTACGGACGTCCTTTTACCATCCGCAAACAGACGGTCTGGTTGAAAGGTTTAATAAAACATTAAAAAACATGTTAAAATGGGTGGTGTCTAAAGGTGGGAAGGACTGGGACCTTCTTCTGCCCTTCCTCATGTTTGCTGTGCGACAGGTACCCCAGGCCTCTACTGGGCTCTCACCCTTTGAATTTCTATATGGCAGACATACTCACAGTTTGTTGGATGTAGCCAAAGAGGCGTGGGAAAAGCAACCCACTCTGCATAGAAGTGTCCTTGAGTATGTTACCAAGATGCAACAGCGAATAGAGACCGTTTTGCCTCTTGTCAGGGAGCATATGTAGGCTGCTCAGCGAGCCCAGAGTCGGATCTATAATCCTCAGGCTCGGGTCCGGATCTTCAACCCGGGTGATCGGGTTTTGGCTATCTGCCAACCGTGGACTGTAAGTTCCTTGACAGGGGGCAGGGGCCCTACAAGGTACTTGAAAAAATTTTGAGAGGTAAATTACAAGGTACTCCAGCCGTGGAAAGATAGGGAAACCTGTACTGAAGACAGCCCGCGGCCAGGTTTTCTAGGGGAAGCGGTTGAGGCCACTCTGTCTGAAGCAAGGGAAGCAGCTGCCACAATAAGAATTGCTGACAGCCTCTCCTCTAAGCAGGCTCAGGAGGCCAGGGAGTTTATTAGCTGGAACACGGATGTGTTTTTGGATCTCCCTGGACGCACTTCCACAATTCGGCATGACATTGTCACTGAGCCTCAGGGAAAAGTCCGGCTAAAACCATACCGGGTACACAAGGCTCAGCGACAAGCCATCTCAGAGGAAGTGCAGATGATGCTGAGGCTAGACATCATTGAGGAGTCTAAAAGTGAGTGGGCTATGCCTATAGTGCTAATACCCAAGCCAGACGACACCTCGGTTCTGTAACAATTTTCGTAAACTGAACGAGATTTCCAAATTTGATGCGTATCCCATGCCCCGGGTGGATGAGCTAATCGAGAGGTTAGGAGAAGCTCAGCATTTTTCTGTTTTGGACCTCACGAAAGGGGACTGGCATGTGCCCTTAACGGAGGCTGCCAAAGAGAAAACTGCCTTCATCACACCTGAAGGTCTGCATCAGTACAAGGTGCTACCCTTTGGTCTGCATGGTGCCCCCCTGCCCACTTTTCAGCGGCTTATGGACATTGTGCTGCGTCCACATCGTCGGTATGCTTCGGCTTACCTGGACGATATTGTCATCCACAGTACCGATTGGGAAAGTCACCTACTCAAAGTGCAGGCTGTAATGGACTCCCTTCGGAAGGCGGGACTAATCACTAACCAAAATAAATGTGCGATAGGGTTAGAGGAGACTAAATACCTGGGGTATGTTGTTGGGCGCGGAGTGATCAAACCCAAATAAACAAAATAGAGGGGATAAGAAATTGGCCCCGACCTATCACCACTAAACAAGTAAAGTCATTCCTAGGAATGATAGACTATTACATGAGATTTATTCCCCACTTTACTACTGTAGCTGCGCCATTGACAGGGTTATTGAAGGGACGCAAGTCAGTGATGGTTCACTGGAATGACCGGGCGGAAGATGCTTTCTCCGCTTTGAAGTCGGCCCCTGTGTGGGTCCCCGGTTTTGGTGACGCCAGACTTCAAGTGGAAATTCATAGATCAGACAGATGCCTCCGAATTAGGCCTCAGTGCTGTACTGTCACAGGGAGTCAACGGGAAGGAGCATCCCGTTGTCTTCCTAAGCCGCAAGCTCACCATGGCCGAGACCAGGTACAGTATACTGGAGAGAGAATACCTGGCTATCAAGTGGGCACTCGAGTCTCTCTATTATTTGTTGGGGAGAACATTCCGCCTGGTGACTGACTACTCCCCTCTCAAGTCGATGAGCCAGGCCAAAGAGAGAAATGTCACCAGGTGGTTCCTGTGCTTACAAAACTTTAAGTTCGCCGTAGAACACAGGGCAGGCCAGTTGCAGGGAAACGCGGATGTCCTGTCACGAGTATACTGTATGGCATGTGTTCATGTGTTCACCCCCTCAGGGTTGAACAAAGGGGGGAGGTATGTAAGAAGGTACAAGGAATCATCGTGGATGATAGGTACGTGTCACTGAGGTTCCTGGTGGAGTAAGAGACGTTTTTTTATGTGTCAGCAGCAGTTGATGTTTGACACCTTAATACTTAGTATGGCTGTATAGCTGATCCGGGACGGCTCTTACTGGGAGTAGTTAAAGTGCTGGGTGGGTGACTACTCCCCATGTTCCAGGCCGGGTTTTGTCAGGCCTAAAAACCATCCAGCACTGCCAGGTGAGGGGGCTTACCTCCATCTGACAGTGGAGCTCAGGAGGTGTGTGTGCTGGGATCTGAGGCCTGTGCCGTGCTGGAGGGCTGAGACCCGTCTGTAAAGGAAACGGGCCCCCTAAAAGCCTGCTGGAGGCAGAACTGCCAACAAGGTGATTTTTCCATTGTGTGTGAACTAATGCCAAGACTGCAAAATGATGTTTTGTTTTTGCTTTATGTATGAATACACACGAAAGTTTGATTTAAGACCTGGCAATTTGCCTCTGTACTGCGTCCGCACACCCTGTCTACCAGAGCGAATCCCCACAGTGTATATATATATATATATATATATATATAATATTTATTTTTTTATTTTTTTGTAATGTGTATGGGCAGTGATACTATCTATTTTGTAATATACTTTACTTTGACCATGACACATCTATCAGTTGGGACAGGACAACCAATTGAGACATCTCAGCACATGGACACACCCCACCCTTTCACAGAACCTGATCTGGCAGCAATTTTACATTCTATGTTTTGCCAGTGTAGGGAGAGGTTGCTTTGTGAAGCATGGACAGGATGTTAGGGACACGCTAGCTAATAGGGCCTCAAAAGTCCTTTTAAGGACTGGTATAGGTGTGCTATCAATAGGTGTGATATATGTGATATACTTATAATATACTTTCTAACATAGAAAGTATATTATAGTGTATTTGTATTATGCAGCAGTTGTGTGTGGTTCTGCTGCGATACCACAGCTATTTAGAGGGACAAGCGCTATTAGAACAGTTATTTGCAACGGGTGCGATATACCTGTTGCCCCACAAAAACTGAATGAAGGGTGTGATATACCTATAATATACTTTCTAACATAGAAAGAATATAGTGCATTTGTATTGTGCAGCAGTTCTGTACGGTTCTGCTGCGATACCGCAGCTATATAGAGGGACAAGCGCTATTGGAACAACTATTTGCAATGGGTGTGATATGCATATTGCCCACAAAAAAAAACTGATTGAGGGGTGTGATATAGCCGTCTTCCAGAAAATTTTGATTGAGGGCTGCAATATACCTGTTGCCCCGAATAAACAGGGTGGTGTGATATAACTGTTGTGGCAAAAAAAACAATTGAGGGGTGTGATACTGATTAAGGGGTCTGATATACCTGCTTCCAAAAAATATTGATTGAGGCCTGCAATATTCCTGCTTCCAACAAATATTGATTAAGGGGATTTATATACCTGCTTTTGTAACACCCCAGAGTTGTGTTACAAAACTCTTTTACCCCGCTACAATCTGTTAAGAGCATTAACCTTGTCATCCGATGTAATTTTATATTATATCCTCACAACTGTGCATTATAAACCATGTTAAGTGTATATTGCTGTAATTTCCATATTCACCAGCAGGTGGCAGCAATGTGTTAGCAAGGACTTAGCTATAGTTTAGTACATCTAAGCTGAAATAGTTCATTCCAGCTTAGCTCCCCCTCTGTGAGCAGAGTGGGCTGCACCCATATCCTGCAGCATGGGGAGAGAAGGAAGTTAGAGTCAGTGTGCCAGCCACCCCTGTTGGGGAAGGCTGTGTGATAGAGTTCAGGAGTCCCAGATATAGGGAACCAAACCAGGATCTTGTCTCAGCTGAGACATTGATCATCATCCTCAGCCTGGGCCCTGCAGCCTCGGCTGGATGAAGCAAGCAGACAACTCCAGTTCCAGGAAGAAAGCATACCCTGAGAAGATAACTGTGAGTAAAGTCCAGAGACTCAGGAGAAGCCATATACCTCCTCAGCTAGTCAGTCCCCATACAGCAGAAGATAGAGAGTGCAGAAGATAAATTCCTGCCATAGTATAGAGCTAACAAGCAGATGTCTTTTCCTGCAAGCTCCAGGTTAATAGAGCAGAAGATAAATCCCTGCCAACCATTGCCAATACCTGCTGGGACCAAAGACTAAAGCTGGATTTTGCTTGGATGAAAGTTACCATCAGTAAAGACAAGTTTGAACTTCACCAAAGGTCTGGATCTCAATTTCTGCTGCAAATTCCTCTATTACTCCTACTATCACTACACTCAATTTATTGCAAGCGAGCCAGGAGTCCAGCCGTACCAAGGTAGGAGACACCGTTGACACAATCACTACCACCATACAGAGACACAAAACCACTCTGGCATTCCTAGACTAGGACATGCATTATAACACCTTTAAAGGGTCCTGCGAATGTACCCTTTGCACGCTGCAATTGGTGTCACAAACAAATCTATAGACTATTATACCCATATCCTGACCCACCGCATAGTTTGGCGTCAGTGTAACCATACCCCGGTCCTGCTCATTGCACTTCTGCAAAATACTGATTGAGGGCTGCGATATACCTGCTTCCACAAAATACTGATTAAGGGGATTGATATACCAGCTTCCATCAAATATTGATTGAGGGCTGCAAAATAACTACTTCCACAAAATATTGATAAAGGGGTTCGATATACCTGTTTCCACCAAATATTGATTTAGGCCTGCGAGATACCTGCTTCAACAAAATACTAATTAAGGGTTTGATATACCTGCTTCCACCAAATATTGATTGAGGCCTGAAATATACCTGCTTCCAACAAATATTGATTAAGGGGATTGATACACCTGCTTCCACAAAATGCTGATTGAGGGCTGCAATATTCCTGCTTCCACATAATACTGATTAAGGGGATTGATATATCAGCTTCCACCAAATATTGACTGAGGGCTGCAAAATACATACTTCCACAAAATACTGAGTAAGGGGTTTGATTTAACTGCTTCCACAAAATATTGAGTGAGGTCTGCGATATAACTGCTTCCCCAAAATGCTGATTAAGGGGATTGAAATACCTGCTTCCACCAAATATTGACTGAGGCCTGCGAGATACCTGCTTTCACAAAATACTGAATAAGGTTGATTGATATACCTGCTTCCATAAAATATTAATTGAGGTCTACGATATACCTGCTTAGACATTATAATGATTAAGGGATTTGATATATTGGCTTCCACAAAATACTGATTAAGGGGATTGATTTACCAGATTCCACAAAATACTGATTGAGTTCTGCGATATACCTGCTTCCACAAAATACAGATTAAGGGAATAATTAACCTGCTTCCACAAAATACTGATTGAGGGTTGCAATATTCCTGCTTCCACAAAATACTTATTAAGGGGTTTGATATACCTACTTCCACAAAATATTGATTAAGTGAATTGATATACCTGATTCCACAAAATACTGATTGAGGTCTGCGTAATACCTGCTTCCACAAAATAATGATTAATGAGAATAATATACCTACTTCCGCCAAATATTGATTAAAGGCCTACGAGACACCTGCTTCCACAAAATACTGATTGAGGTGTTTAATAAACGTGCTTCCACAAAATATTGATTGAGGCTTGCAATATACCGGCTTCAACAAAAAACGAATTAAGGGGATTGTTATACCTACTTCCACAAAATAATGACTGAGGGATACAATATATCTGCTTCCACAAAATACTGATAATGGGGTTCGATATATCTGCTTCCACAAAATACTGATTAAGGGGTTCGATATATCTGCTGCCACAAAATACTAATTAAGGAGATTGATATACTTGCTTCCAAAGAATACTGATTGAGGTCTGCGATATACCTGCTTTCACAAAATACTGATTAAGGGGATTTATATACCTGCTTCCACCAAATATTGATTGAGGCCTGCGATATACCTGCTTCCACAAAATATTGATTAAGGGGATTGATATAACTGCTTTCACAAAACACTGATTGAGGTCTGCGACATTCCTGCTTCCACAAAATAATGATGAATGGGATTGATATACCTGCTTCTACTAAATATTGATTGAGGCCTGCAATATACCTGCTTCCACAAAATACTGATTAAGGGGTTTTATATACCTGTTGCCTCAAAATACTGATTAATGGAATAAATATACCTGCTTCCAAAATACACTGCTTGAGGTCTGCAATATACCTTTTTCCATAAAATACTGATTAAGTGGATTGATATACCTACTTCCACCAAAAATTGATTGAGGCCTGCAAGATAGCTGCTTCCACAAAATACTGATTAAGTGGTTTGATTTACCTGCTTCCACAAAATATTGAGTGAGATCTGCGATATAACTGCTTCCCAATATGCTGATTAAGGGGATTGATATACCTGCTTCCACCAAATATTGATTAAAGCCTGCGAGATACCTGCTTCCACAAAATACAGATTAAGCGGTTTGGTATACCTACTTCCACAAAATATTGATTGAGGCCTAAGATATACCTGCTTCCACAAAATATTGATTAAGGGGATTAATATACCTGCTTCCACAAAATACTGATCAAGGAAAGATAAACCTGCTTCCACAAAATACTGATTGAGGGCTGCAATATATCTGCTTCCATAAAATACCTATTAAGGGGTTTGATATGCCTGCTTCCACAAAATATAGATTAAGGTCTGCAATATATCTGCTTCTGCAAAATATTGATTAAGTGAATTGATATACCTGATTCCACAAAATACTGATTGAGGTCTGCAATATACCTGGTTCCACAAAATACTGTTTGAGGTGTTTAATAAACCTGCTTCCACAAAATATTGATTGAGGCTTGCAATATTCCTGCTTCCACAAAAACATTATTAAGGGGATTTATATACCTACTTCCACAAAATACTGACTGGGGGCTGCAATATATCTGCTTCCACAAAATACTGATTAAGGGGTTTGATAACCTGCTGCCACAAAATACTGATTAAGGGGATTGATATACCTGCTTCCACCAAATGTTGATTGAGGCCTGCGGTATACCTGCTTCCACAAAATTCTAATTAAGGGGTTTAATATACCTGTTTCCACCAAATATTGATTAAGGCCTGTGATATAACTGCTTCGTCAAAATGCTGATTAAGGGGATTGATATACCTGCTTCCACCAAATATTTATTAAAGCCTTCAATATAACTGCCACAAATACTACTCTTCTCTAGTGACTTAGGCACAGCTTCATTTTGAAAATGAGAGGCCGAGGAAGAGGCAGGCCGTTCCGCAGGGGTGGTAGGGGTCAGGCAGGTGCACCAGGCTGTAGCATTAGTGGGATGTTGGAAAAGGCCTGTGCGATTACTTCAAAGGA
Organism: Bufo bufo; assembly: GCF_905171765.1. NCBI lineage: Eukaryota > Metazoa > Chordata > Amphibia > Anura > Bufonidae > Bufo > Bufo bufo. The sequence goes on from NC_053394.1 coordinate 251,590,752, forward strand.
CGCACCAGAGTTGGTTGAGTGGCTCATTCAGCCTTCTGCTTCTGCCACCCTCCTCATGCTCTGTATCTGCACCCTCATCACTCTTTACTGTGTGCACCCCCAAACACGACACCACCACCACCACCATAGCCCCTCCACTCAAATTTTTTTCCCATCCATTCCCAGACCTTACCGATATGCAGCCATTCTTGGCATCGGATGAGGAACTGGAGGTAGCAACTGCCGCAATCTAGAGGTCTGATGACAGTAGCCAGATCAGCCCAAGGAGGGTGGTCCCCTCTGTTGCTGCCTACTCCGAGATCTCTAATGTTAGTGGTGGTGAAGGTGACGATGATGACGAGTCGATGGACATCACATGGGTGCCCACAAGAGAGGAAGAGGAGGGGAGTTTAGAGGGAGAGATGGAGCAGCAGATAGGGAGGAGAAGGAGGAGAAGCAGGCAGAACTCGCATTGCACAGGTGGCAAAAAGCAGACTGCAAATGTATCTGGAGCGAGCCATGCACCATGCATGGTCACATCTTGCGCTACCAGGACGCCGGCACATGGCTCCATAGTGTGGGCTTTTTTTAAAGTGTCTGCTGCTGACAATAGTGTTGCCATCTGCAGCCTGTGCTGTCAATGCATAAGTCACGGTAAGCCCAACACTTACCTAAGAAAACACTTAACCTCCCATCACTGAGCCCAGTGGGAGCAACGCCGTCAGAACCCACAAAGCCACACTCCCGGCGCTCCACGTCCTGTTTCTTCCCCTTTTCCTTTCTCCTCCCATTTGTCCTCCACCTTCCACCGTGCCGTTGCCGCGTTCATCTGGCAGAAGGCAGGCTTCCTTGTCCCAAATTTTCGAGTGTAAAAAGTTAATCATGTCAGATAACCCTCTTGCCCAATGGCTGACCGCTGGCTTGTTGGAACTGCTAACCCGCCAACTACTGCCATATATACTGGTGGACTCGGAGGCCTTTATAAATTTTGTGGACATTGGCACACTGCAATGGAAGGTCCCCGGAAGGAAATATTTCTCCCAGAAAGGGCATCCCAGAGCTATATGGCCACGGTCAGCGGCAATTGAATATATCGCTGGCACACAGTGTCGGTGCCAAGATACATCTGACCACAGGCACATAGTCTAGCAAACAGGGGCGGCACATAACTTTTACTGTCCACTGGGTGAACCTTCTGACAAGTGTCAAGCTTTTAAGCCGTGGCTTATGTGTGGATTTGGTGTTACCGTCACGGATTGCATGCCGGCCTTCCTCTTCTTCTCCTCCTCCTACTCACTTGATCTTTTCTGTCTGGTGAATGCCTAATGTTTGGGGCCTGTAGTCCAGTGGTCTACAGTAAATTTTGTATTCATTGACCGCATAATGTACTTCGAGCCACATAATCGGAATTTTTTTTATGTCAGGTGAATGCCTAATTTTTAAGGCCTGTACTCCCGTGGCCTAAAATAAATTTTTTCTCGGCTCCAACAGGGCACATTTCAGAGAATTTCCCTTTAAGAACCATACAAATGTCCCCTGATTAAGATACATATTTTTTTGTTGGAATTTTTGTCATTGATCCCCCTCTAGTATGTCACTGTCCATGTTGTGGGACTATTTGTACACTTCTACTAAGCATTTAGTGGCTGCAAATATGAGCTTAAGGTTTTTCAGGTTCGCGTGCCTTTAAAGTGAATGGGGCCCGCTGCCAACTTGCGGTTCGCAAACATTTGATCGCGTCCGCGCGATCACATTCACAAACCATCCCGGCCGATGTTCGTCCCTCTCTAATAGTAACCCATAAAATGATAATGACTCTTGTTTACAGCGTAAGATATGTATCTTTTTTTCTGGTTGTGACTAACTGTAGAAAAAGCTAAGTAGAAGTCATATGGAAATATTATATTTTATACTATATTTGATGGGGGCTGACACCAGCAATTTACAAGTGTGCAATGGTCTGTATAAAACCAGGCCACAGGTTTATGCAAATATGTGCAAATTGCAGATCTGTTCCAGCGGCTGAACACAACTCTGTATAACTTTGATATGACGCGCTGCTTGATATTTATTGCTTTATGCTTGGGCTTTCACGGCCAATACAATCCTGTGTATTAACTACATTTCACCTCTGAAATAAACTTGTTTTACACTAATGAAAATGCATATTTTCTTTGAAAATCCATTACTAAAAAGAATGAAGGCATGTTGCTTTCTTTCTGTAAAATTGATTACTTCAGCTTTGTTATGCATCTAGGTGATATCACAAGAAAAATAGAAAGGGTTCATGATTAGAAATATGTGAAGCACTTATTGTAGTATGTTTTACAATTAGGCTTATTCAAATGTCAGAAATGCAGTTGCAAAAATGTGACATGGGGACTCACCCTCAGGCCTCGTTCACATTTCGGGTAAAACCATGTGGTGCAGTCGTCAGCCATTCGGGGCACGGCCGTCCTGCGGTCGAGTACCATGCGGCCAATTAGGCCATAGCTGTCTTTTATTTAAAGGGGTTTTCTTACCTCACCAAATGGCATTTATCATGTAGACAAAATTAATACAAAACACTTGCTAATGTATAGTGATTGTCCATTTGCCTACTTTGCTGGCTTGATTAATTTTTCTATCACATTATACACTGCTCATAGAGATTGCCTTGTGGTTCGCCCGGCGTTCATTTTGCGGCAAACGATTCGAAGAACATGTGAACATATGGCGATGTCCACCGGCGCCATATTCTTTGCATTGCGCTGAACTTTGACCCATAACACATCCATTAGGTGAGACAGGACAGCCAATTGAGACGTTTCAGCACATGGACACACCCCTAAACTATAACAGAACCCGATCTGGCAGCCATTTTACATTCTTACGTTTTGCCAATGTAGAGTTTGCTTCGTGGAGCAGGGACAGGTTGTTAGGGACACCAAATGCTATCGAATAGGGCCACAAAAGTCCTTTTAAGGACTGGTATAGTTGTGCTATCGATAGGTGTGATATACTGAGAGGTGTGATATACTTATAATATACTTTCTAACATAGAAAGTATATTATAGTGCATTTGTATTATGCAGCAGTTGTGTGTGGTTCTGCTGCAATACCGCAGCTATATAGAGGGACAAGCGCAATTGGAACAACTATTTGCATCAAGTGTGATATACCTGTAGCCCACTAAAAAACTGATTGAGGGATGTGATGTACCTGCTTCAACAAAATACTGATTGACGGCTGTGATATACCTGTTTCCCCAAATAAACAGGGAGGTGTGATATAACTGTTGTGGAACAACAAAATTGAGGGGTGTGATATAACTGTTTTTACAAAATGCTGATTAAGGGGTTTGATATACCTGCTTCCATAAAATACTTATTGAGGGCTATGATATACCTGCTTCCACAAAATACTGATTAAGGTATTTGATATACCTGTTTCTACCAAATATTGATTGAGGCCTAAGAAATACCTTCTTCCACAAAATATTGATTAAGAGAATTGATATACCTGCTTCCACAAAATATTGATTGAGGCCTGTGAGATACCTGCTTCCACAAAATACTGATTAAGGGGTTTGATATACCTGCTTCCATAAAATTCTGATTAAGGGGTTTGATATACCTGCTATCACCAAATAGTGATTGAGGCCTATGATATACCTGCTTTCACATAATACTGATTAAGGGGTTTGCAATACCTGCTTCCACAAAATATTGATTAAGGGGTTTGATATAACTACTTCACAAAATACTGATTGAGGCCTACGATAGACCTGCTTCTACAAAATAATGATAAAGGGGTTTGTAATACCTGCTTCCACCAAATATTGATTGAGCCCTGAGATATACCTACTTCTACAAAATACTGATTAAGGGGTTCGATATAACTGTTTCCACCAAATATTGATTGAGGCCTAAGATATACCTGCTTCCACAAAATATTGATTAAGGGGTTTAAAATACCTACTTCCACAAAATACTGATTGAGGGCTACGATATACCTGCTTCCACAAAATACTAATTAGAGGGTTATATATATATATATAACTATATCTATATATATATATATATAGATATACATGTTTCCACCAAATAATGATTGAGGCCTGCAATATATTTGCTTTAACAAAATACTGATTAAGGGGTTTGATATGCCTGCTTGCACAAAATACTAATTGAGGGCTATGATATACTTGCTTCCACAAAATACTGATTAAGGGGTTCGATATACCTGTTTCCACCAAATATTGATTGAGGCCTACGATATACCTGGTTCCACAAAATATTGATTAAGGGGTTTGATATACCTACTTCACAAAATGCTAATTGAGGTCTACGATATAGATAAAGTGTGGAGGGGCACTCGCTAGATGGGAATATGGTCATAAAACATTTGGGGTTGCAAATGAACTTGAGATTTATCTATACAATATTGAGTCTGGTTCCAGGATTTATGACAATCCCTATTATCCCAAAGACCCTGGGGTATATAAAGCCCATACAAGCAGTCTAATGTTATAGCCACTGATGAAAGGGTGTAGACCCTGAAACGCGTTTGGTGCTGGACATTAGACTTTTTGCTCGCAAATTCATGTACAGACATTTGATGCGACATTCCCGTTGGCGTATTTACCACCAAGGTAACGGTAGCGGAGGCTGAGGGAATCTAGGACCCAGAAAACTAAAGACCAACTTCAGAAAGAGGCTGCAGAGTCACATGGGACGCTACGTTTGACTCAGAAACCACGCGGGACGCCGCGCTGGTTAAGCCAAACCAAGGAGTAACAAACTTCCACAGCAGACAACCGGAGATCTCAGGATCGGTAATGTACTAATGTAGTACTGTATACTAAACACTTTGTACCTGAATTGAAGAGGAGTATACCCTCTATCAAACATACCATCACAGATTACCAGGCTGAAAGCCTGCTGCTGATAACCTGTTTTCATTAATCCGGATTTTGTCCACCATATCACTTGTGGGACATAGCGGGCACATAACTACATCAAGTGCCTATGCAAATATTTTACGGTAGCTTTGGAACAAGTATACCGCATTGACCCAATATCGAGCAGCGTTTTGTGGTGACTGCGTTTGTGGTGATTGCGGGCCTGTGAGATTTTATGGGGGTCTGCAAGATTTATATATATTTATTTTAGCTACACCATAACACGGTATATTATCTTAGCATTTTGAGTATTGTTGTAATATTGCATGTCTTTTATGTCATTTTAGGATTTACAGTCACGTCCATAAATATTGGGACATCAACACAATTTTAACATTTTTGGCTCTATACACCACCACAATGGATTTGAAATGAAACGAACAAGATGTGCTTTAACTGCAGCCTGTCAGCTTTAATTTGAGGGTATTTACATCCAAATCAGGTGAACGGTGTAGGAATTACAACAGTTTGCATATGTGCCTCCCACTTGTTAAGGGACCAAAAGTAATGGGACATAATAATATTTATAAATCAAATTTTCACTTTTTATTACTTGGTTCCAAATTCTTTGCAGTCAATTACAGCCTGAAGTCTGGAACGCATAGACATCACCAGACGCTGGGTTTCATCCCTGGTGATGCTCTGCCAGGTCTTTACTGCAACTGTCTTCAGTTCCTGCTTGTTCTTGGGGCATTTTCCCTTCAGTTTTGTCTTCAGCAAGTGAAATGCATGCTCAATCGGATTCAGGTCAGGTGATTGACTTGGCCATTGCATAACATTCCACTTCTTTCCCTTAAAAAACTCTTTGGTTGCTTTTGCAGTATGCTTTGGGTAATTGTCCATTTGCACTGTGAAGCTCCGTCCATTGAGTTCTGAAGCATTTGGCTGAATATGAGCAGATAATATTGCCCGAAACACTTCAGAATTCATCCTGCTGCTTTTGTAAGCAGTCACATCATCAATAAATACAAGAGAACCAGTTCCATTGGCAGCCATACATGCCCACGCCATGACACTACCACCACCATGCTTCACTGATGAGGTGGTATGCTTAGGATTATGAGCAGTTCCTTTCCTTTTCCATACTCTTCTCTTCCCATCACTCTGGTACAAGTTGATCTTGGTCTCATCTGTCCATAGGATGTTGTTCCAGAACTGTGAAGGCTTTTTTAGATGTCGTTTGGCAAACTCTAATCTGGCCTTCCTGCTTTTGAGGCTCACCAATGGTTTACATCTTGTGGTGAACCCTCTGTATTCACTCTGGTGAAGTCTTCTCTTGATTGTTGACTTTGACACACATACACCTACCTCCTGGAGAGTGTTCTTGATCTGGCAAACTGTTGTAAAGGGTGTTTTCGTCACCAGGGAAAAAATTATTCGGTCATCCACCACAGTTGTTTTCCGTGGTCTTCCGGGTCTTTTGGTGTTGCTGAGCTCACTGGTGTGTTCCTTCTTTTTAAGAATGTTCCAAATGGTTGTTTTGGCCACACGAAATGTTTTTGCTATCTCTCTGATGGGTTTGTTTTGTTTTTTCAGCCTAATGATGGCTTGCTTCACTGATAGTGACAGCTCTTTGGATCTCATCTTAAGAGTTGACAGCAACAGATTCCAAATGCAAATAGCACACTTGAAATAAACTCTGGACCTATTATCTGCTCATTGTAATTGGGATAATGAGGGGATAACACACATCTGGCCATGGAACAGCTGAGAAGACAATTGCCCCATTACTTTTGGCCTCTTAACAAGTGGGAGGCACATATGCAAACTGTTGTAATTCCTACACCGTTCACCTGATTTGGATGTAAATACCCTCAAATTAAAGCTGACAGTCTGCAGTTAAAGCACATCTAGTTAGTTTAATTTCAAATCCATTGTGGTGGCGTATAGAGCCAAAAATGTTAGAATTGTGTCAATGTCCCAATATTTATGGACCTGACTATGTTATTGTTTATGTACTACTACATATAGAGTATTTTAATATATATTTTATGCAAATGTTTTATGACCATATTCCCATCTAGCGAGTGCCCCTCCACACTTTATCTATTTTTGCTTTCCTTGGGACGGGTGAGTTCAGTGAGGTGTGCACCCATTTTTGTTGTGTCTATTAGGTGAGCCACCGGACCAAAAATTTTTCAGGTGTACGATATAACTGCTTCCACAAAATACTGATTAAGGGGTTTGATATATCTACTTCCACAAAATACTGATAGCGGGCTACGATATACAGTCAGGTCCATATATATTGGGACATCGACACAATTCTAAAATTTTTGGCTCTATACACCACCACAATGGATTTGAAGTGAAACAAACAAGATGTGCTTTAACTGCAGACTGTCAGGTTTAATTTGAGGGTATTAACATCCAAATCAGATGAACAGCGTAGGAATTACAACAGTTTGCATATGTGCCTTCCACTTGTTAAGGGATCAAAAGTAATGGGACAACTGGCTTCTCAGCTGTTCCATGGCCAGGTCTGTGTTATCCCCTCATTATCCCAATTACAATGAGCAGATAAAAGGTCCAGAGTTCAATTCAAGTGTGCTATTTGCATTTAGAATCTGATGCTGTCAACTCTCAAGATGAGATCCAAAGAGCTGTCACTATCAGTGAAGCAAGCCATCATTAGGCTGAAAAACTAAAACAAAACTAACCCATCAGAGAGATAGCAAAAACATTAGGCGTGGCCAAAACAACTGTTTGGAACATTCTTAAAAAGAAGGAACGCACCGGTGAGCTCAGCAACACCAAAAGACCCTGAAGACCACAGAAAACAACTGTGGTGGATGACCGAAGAATTCAGTTGGTCAGATCAAGAACACTCTCCAGGAGGTAGGTGTATGTGTGTCATAGTCAACAATCAAGAGAAGACTTTACCAGAGTGAATACAGAGTGTTCACCACAAGATGCAAACCATTGGTGAGCCTGAAAAACAGGAAGGCCAGATTAGAGTTTGCCAACGACATCTAAAAAAGCCTTCACAGTTCTGGAACAACATCCTATGGACAGATAAGACCAAGATCAACTTGTACCAGAGTGATGGGAAGAGAAGAGTATAGAGAAGGAAAGTAACTGCTCATGATCCTAAGCATACCACCTAATCAGTGAAGCATGGTGGTGGTAGCGTCATGGCGTGGGCATGTATGGCTGCCAATGGAACTGGTTCTCTTGTATTTATTGATGATGGGACTGCTGACAAAAGCAGCAGGATGAATTCGGAAGTGTTTCGGGCAATATTATCTGCTCATATTCAGCCAAATGCTTCAGAACTCATTAGACGGCGCTTTACAGTGCAGATGGACAATGACCCAAAGCATATTGCAAAAGCAACCAAAGAGTTTTTTAAGGGAAAGAGGTGGAATGTTATGTAATGGCCAAGTCGATCACCTGACCTGAATCCGATTGAGCATGCATTTCACTTGCTGAAGACAAAACTGAAGGGAAAAAGCTCCAAGAACAAGCAGGAACTGAGGACAGTTGCAGTAGAGGCCTGGCAGAGCATCACCAGGGATGAAACCCAGCATCTGGTGATGTCTATGCGTTCCAGACTTCAGGCTGTAATTGACTGCAAAGGATTTGCAAACAAGTATTAAACAGTGAAAGTTTGATTTATGATTATCATTCTGTCCCATTACTTTTGATCCCTTAAAAAGTGGGAGGCACATATGCGAACTGTTTCAATTCCTAACCCGTTCACCTGATTTGGATGTAAATACCCTCAAATTAAAGCTGACAGTCTGCAGTTAAAGCACACCTAGTTAGTTTCATTTCAAATCCATTGTGGTGGCGTATAGAGCCAAAAATGTAAGAGTTGTGTCGATGTCCCAATATTTATGGACCTGACTGTACCTACTTCCAAAAAATACAGATTAAGGGGTTTGATATACCTTTTTCCAACAAATATTGATTGATGGCTACGATATACCTGCTTCCACAAAATACTGATTAAGGGGATTGATACATCTGCTTCCACCAAATACTGATTGAGGCCTGCAATATACCTGCTTTCACAAAATACTGATTAAGGGGTTTGATATACTTGCTTCCACCAAATATAGATTGAGCGCTGCGATCTACCTGCTTCCACAAAATACTGGACAAGGGGATTTATCTACCTGCTTCTACCAAATATTAATTGAGGCCTACAAGATACCTGCTTCACAAAATACTGATTAACCCCTTAAGGACCAGGATCATTTTCACCTTAAGGACCAGGCTTCATGACACTGGTAAAATGCAGTAAAAAAAAACTTTTTAATTTATAAAAAAAATACCAAATTTACCAAACATTTTGAAAAATTTGCAAATTTCCAAGTTTCAATTTCTCTACTTCTATAATACATAGTAATTTTTCCAAAAATAGTTATTAATTTACATTCCCCATATGTCTACTTCATGTTTGGATAATTTTGGGAATGCCATTTTATTTTTTGGGGACTTTACAAGGCTTAGAATTTTAGAAGCAAATCTTGAAATTTTTCAGAAATTTTCCAAAACCCACTTTTTAAGGACCAGTTCAGGTCTGCAGTCACTTTGTGATGCTTACATAATAGAAACCACCCATAAATTAACCTATTTTAGAAACTACACCCCTCAAGGTATTCAAAACTGATTTTACAAACTTTGTTAACCCTTTAGGTGTTGCAAAAGAGTTATTGGCAAATGGAGATGTAATTTCAGAATTTCTTAGATGGGGTCACTTTTATGGAGTTTCTACTCTAGAGGTGCATCAAGGGGGATTCAAATGGGACATGGTGTAAAAAAAATCTGCCTTCCAAAAGCCGTATGCCGTTCCTTTCCTTGTGCGCCCTGCTGTTTAGCCATACAGCATTTTGCAATGCAAAATGTATTAAAATGGAAAATTTGGCAAAAGATTTCTGTTTTGGCACCGTTTTTTTTTTACTCTGTTCCTTTTAGGGGTTAGGTCATGTGTTATTTTTATAGAGCAGATTCTTACAGACGTGGCAATACCTAATATGTCTACTTTTTTTAAATGTATTTTGGTTTTACACTATAATCTTTTTTAAACAAAAAACAAACAAAAACATTTTAGTATCTCCATAGTCTGAAAGTCAGTTTTTTTTAGCTTTTCGGGCTCTTTCACACTTGCGTTCTTTTCTTCCGCATAGAGTTCCGTCGTCGGGGCTCTATGACGGAAGAATCCTGATCAGTTTTATCCTAATGCATTCTGAATGGAGAGAAATCCGTTCAGGATGCATCAGGATGTCTTCAGTTCCGGAACGGAACGTTTGTTGGCCGGAGAAAATACCGCAGCATGCTGCGCTTTTTGCTCCGGCCAAAAATCCTGAACACTTGCCGCAAGGCCGGATCCGGAATTAATGCCCATTGAAAGTCATTAATCCAGATCCGGCCTTAAGCTAAACGTCGTTTCGGCGCATTGCCGGATCCGACGTTTAGCTTTTTCTGAATGGTTACCATGGCTGCCAAGACGCTAAAGTCCTGTTTGCCATGGTTAAATGTAGCGGGGAGCGGGGGAGCAGTATCATTACCGTCCGTGCGGCTCCCCAGGCGCTCCAGAGTGACGTCAGGGCGCCCCACGCGCATGGATGACGTGATCACATGGATCACGTCATCCATGCGCATGGGGCGCTCTGACGTCATTCTGGAGCGCCCCGGGAGCCGCACGGACTGTAAGTATACTGCTCCCCCGCTCCCCACTACTACTATGGCAACCAGGACTTTAATAGCGTCCTGGCTGCCATAGTAACACTGAACGCATTTTGAAGATGGATCCGTCTTCAAATGCTTTCAGTTCATTTGCATTTTTCCGGATCCGGCGTGTAATTCCGGCAAATGGAGTACACGCCGGATCCGGACAACGCAAGTGTGAAAGAGGCCTTAGCCGATTGTCTTAGTTAGGGGCTAATTTTTTGCGGGATGAGAGGACAGTTTTATTGGCACTATTTTGGGGTGCATATGACTTTTTGATCGCTTGCTATTACACTTTTTGTGATGCAAGGTGACAAAAAAATTGCTTTTTTTACACCATTATTATTTTATTTTTTTGACTGTGTTTACCTGAGGGGTTAGGTCAAGTGGTATTTTTATAGTTTAGGTTTTTACAGATGCGGCGATACCTAATATGTATACTTTTTTTTATTTATTTTAGTTTTACAAAATAATAGTTTAAAAAAAAAAAAATTGTTTCAGTGTCTCCAAAGTCTGAGAGCCATATATATATATTTTTTTTCTGGGTGATTGTCTGTGTCCAAATAGAATTAAAATTGGCGAAGGAGATTATAAATTTAGTACTTCATGGAAGTGTGGTACTCCCTGAAGCAACCGTCAATGCATAGGCCTGGATGATCGGGGCACGTTTCACACTGAGTGGTGGTGTCCTTCCGTATCCCCCTCCTGTGACACACTCTGCACTTTTTTTGGGACCGTCCCTTCTTTCCAGTATGGGGGACAATCCGGGCGCCTCCAGTTCCCGAGGTACTCCGGCCTGATCTTTCCCGGTCAGAAAAGATCAGGGCCTTGAGGACTGCCTCATAGAACTGAAGGAATTTCCCTGTGTTGCCAGCATTCTGGGACAGTACAAAAGAGTTGTACAAGGCAACCTGTAACAAGTAGACCGCAACTTTTTGTACCATGCCCGGGTTTTGCGCATGGCATTATATGGCTTGAGGACTTGATCAGCGAGATCAACTCCTCTCATATACCGATTGTAGTCGACGATATAATCGGGCTTGAGGACCGTTGCCGCGGTACCTCGCACAGGGACAGGGGTGATGCTGTTAACGTGAATAATGGACAGAACAAGGACATCCCTCTTGTCCTTATATCTGACCAGCAACAGGTTTCCACTGGTAAGGGCACGGGTCTCACCTCTGAGGATAGGTACCTGCAGGGGGTGGGTAGGGAGGCCGCGTTGATTTTTCTGCACGGTCCCACAAGTGGACGTGGATCTGGCGGTGAGGGACTGGAACAAGGCTATACTACTATAAAAGTTATCCACGTACAGGTGGTAACCCTTATCTAGCAGTGGGTGCATAAGGTCCCACACAAGTTTCCCGCTAACTCCCAGAGTGGGGGGACATTCTGGGGGTTCAATACGGGAGTCTCGCCCCTTGTACACACGAAACTTGTAAGTGTACCCTGAGGTACTCTCACAAAGTTTGTACAGCTTCACGCCATACCTTGCCCGCTTAGAGGGAACATACTGGCGTTAAAGGAGTCTCCCCTTGAAAGCAATGAGTCTCATCAACAGCGACCTCCCTTCCAGGTACGTAGGCCTCCAAAAATTGGGCCCCGAAGGGATCGATGACCGGCCTGATTTTGTACAGGCGGTCATAGGCAGGATCACCTTGGGGGGGACATGCTGCATTATCTGCATAATGCAGGCATTTCCGAATGGCCTCAAAACGGGAACGTGTCATGGCCATACAGTAGAGTGGGGTCTGGTAGAGTATGTCCCCATTCCAGTACTGCCTGACATTGGGTTTGTTGACTAGGCCCATGTGCAGCACGGGGCCCCAAAACGTCCTCATCTTGGCTGCACTGACCGGAGTCCAGCCACCGGACCTAGCCAAAAAGGAGCCCGGGTGTTAAGCAATGAACTGTTGGGCGAACAAGTTTGTTTGCTTCACCATCAGATTCACAAAGTGGTCACTGAAACAAAAACTAAACAAGTCATATTCAGTGGAGCCCACTGTGGGAATCTGGATTCCTGATTGGCCAACAAATTCAGGAATCACAGGCTCCAAATTCTCTGGGGTACACCAGACAAGTTCACCGGTAGGTGGCTTAGGTGGACTTATCTGGTGGGCCTGAAAACTAGTACAAGCCCCAGGGCTGCTCATACTAGTGTGGGCCACAGGGTCCCTGGCATTGGGGTTCCGTGACTCCGCCTGGCGGCATTTCCGACTCCTTGGGAGCTCATCATCACTAGATGATGAGGAGGAAGCGGATGACAAGAGGAAAATCCTCATCCTCACTGGGGCTCTCGGAGTCGGAGACAAGCAGGATGTATGCCTCCTCGGCCGAGAACGCCGGGTGGTCCATAGAATAGTGTGTGTGTGAGTGTGTGTAAAACTATATTTAGTGTGCGTAAGTGTGGGAGACGGGTGTTCACGTTCACTTATAAACCTAACAGAAAAAAAAAGATTCAAACTCACTCGCTGATCACCGGTGGGGTGGGCGATGCGCTAACAGTGGCCGGAAGAGCTTGCGCCCCAAAAAATGTGGGGGGGGGGGGGGCAGGGGGGCGATCAGGGTGAAGCCCAAAAAAAACAAAACTTTTTTTCCATAAAACTATTCCTCAGTCTCCCTGCCTAATCTAACCTTTCCCTAAACCTGTCCCTGTGAACTTTTGAGTGCCAGATGGCACTATGATGGCTCACGTGGGGGTGATGGGGGTGCTGGGCTCAGAGGTGGACGGACGAGCTCCTCTCTCCTGGCTCCATGGAAGCAGTGTGGAGGAGGAGAGCAGAGCTGGGGGAAGTTAACCCCCGCCCGCCCGTCCAGCCAATAAGATGCGATCCTGAGAGATGATGTCACCGCCACCTCTCAGGATCTAAGGATGGTGATTGGTGTTGTATTATGACACCACCAATCACCATCCTATTCCGGGTTATCAGGTCACTGGAGACCTGAATGACTCGGAAACGCAGCAAAGCGCAGGTCTGAATTGACCTGCGGTTTGCTGCGATCGCCGATACGGGGAGGTGACAGGACACAGAGTTTGTGCAGAATGATTTCAGCAGGCACTCTGCTTCGATCACCGCCCACTGCGCGGCGGTGATCGGAAATACACAGGGCGTACCTGTGTACTTAAGGACTCGGACATCAGGGCGTACCTGTACGCCCTGTGTCCTTATGAGGTTAAGGGGGTTTGATATACCTGCTTCAACCGAATACTGATTGAGGGCTGCGTTTTACGTGATTCCACAAAATACTGATTAGTGGTTCGATATACCTGTTTCCACCAAATATTGATTGAGGCCTACGATATACCTGCTTCCACAAAATTCTGATTAAGAGTTTTGATATATCTGTTTCCACCAAATATTAACTGAGGCCTATGATATACCAGATTCCACAAAATACTGATTAAGGGGTTTGATATAGATGCTTCCACGAAATACTGATTAAGGGCTACGATATACCTCCTTCCACAAAATACTGATTAAGGGGATTGACATACCAGCTTACACCAAATATTAAATGAGGCCTACGAGATACCTGCTTCGACAAAATAGTGATTGAGGGCTACAATATACCTGCTTCCACAAAATACTGATTAAGGGGTTTGATATACCTACTGTACTTCCACAAAATATTGATTGAGGGCTATGATATACCTGCTTTTACAAAATACTGATTTAGGGGTTTGATATACCTGCTTTCAACAAATACTGATTAAGGGGTCTGATATTCCAGTTTCCACCAAATAATTTTTGAGGCCTGCGATATAACTGCTTCCACAAAATACTGATTAAAGGGTTTGATACACCTGCTTTCATAAAATAGTGATTAAATGGCTTGATATACCTGCTTCCACCTCATATTGATTGAGGACTATGAGATACCTGCTTCCACAAATAACTGATTGAGGGCTGCGATATAGCAACTTCTACAAAATACTGATTAAGGGGTTCGATATACCTGATTCCACAAAATACTAATTAAGGAGTTTGATAAACCTGCTATCACAAAATAATGATTAAGGGTATTGATATACCTTCTCCCACAAAATAATGATTAAGGGCTTTGATATACCTGATTCCATCAAATATTGGTTGAGGCCTGATATATTCCTGCTTACACAAAATACTGATTAAGGGGTTTGATATACCTGTTTACACCATATATTGATTGAGGGCTACAATAAGCCTGCTTCCATAGAATACTGATTAAGGGGTTTGGTATAGCTGCTTTCACAAAATACTAATTAAGGAGTTTGATATACCTGCTTTCACAAAATAATGATTAAGGGTATTGATATACCAGCTTTGACAAAATATTGATTGAGGACTATGAGATACCTGCTTCCACAAATAAGTGACTGAGGATTGCGATATACCAACTTCTACAAAATTCTGATTAAGGGGTTCGATATACCTACTTCCACAAAATACAAAATAAGGAGTTTGATATACCTGCTTCCAAAGAATACGGTTTGAGGTCTGCGATATACCTGCTTACACAAAATACTGATCAAGGGGTTTGATATACCTGTTTCCACCAAATATTGTTTGAGGCCTACGATATACCTGCTTCCACAAAATACTGATTAAGGGATTCAATATACCTTTTTCCACTAAATATTGATTGAGGCCTACGATATACCTACTTCCACAAAATACTGATTAAAGGGGATTGCTATACCTGCTTCCAACAGATATTGATTGAGGCCTTCGATCTACCTGCTTACACAAAATATTGATTAAAGGGTTTGATATACCCATTTCCACCAAATATTGATTGAGGCCTTCGATATGCCTGCTTACACAAAATATTGATTAAAGGGTTTGATATACCTATTTCTACCAAATATTGATTGAGGGCTGCGATATACCTGCTTCCACAAAATACTGATTCAGGGGATTGATATACCTTCTTCCACCAAATATTGATGTAGGCCTACAATATACCTACTTCCACAAAATACTGATTAAGGGGATTGCTATACCTGCTTCCAACAGATATTAATTGAGGCCTTCGATGTACCTGCTTACACAAAATATTGATTAAAGGGTTTGATATACCTATTTCCACCAAATATTGATTGAGGGCTACGATATACCTGCTTCCACCAAACATTGATAAAGGGGTTTGATATACCTTTTTTTCAACAAATGTTGATTGAGTCCTGCGATATACCTGCTTACACAAAATACTGATTAAGTGGTTTGATATACCTACTTCCACAAAATACTGATTGAGGGCTACGATATACCGCCTTCCACAAAATACTGATTAAGGGGATTGATATACCAGATTCCACCAAATATTGAATGAGGCCTACGAGATACCTGATTCCACAAAATAGTGATTGAGGGCTATGATATACCTGCTTCCACAAAATACTGATTAAGTTGTTTGATATACCTACTGTACTTCCACAAAATATTGATTGAGGGCTACGATATACCTGCTTCCACAAAATACTGATTAAGTGGTTTGATATACCTTCTTCCACCAAATATTGATTGAGGGCTACAATACACCTGCTTCCACAAAACACTGATTAAGTGGTTTGATATACCTGTTTCCACCAAATAATGATTGAGGCCTACGATATGACTGCTTCCACAAAATACTGATTAAAGGGTTTTATACACCTTCTTTCATAAAATAGTGATTAAGGGGATTGATAAAACTGCTTCCACCAAATACTGAATGAGGGCCTTGATATACCGCCTTCCACATAATACTGATTAAGGAGATTGATATACCAGATACCACCAAATATTGAATGAGGCCTACAAGATACCCGATTCCACAAAATACAGATTAAGGGGTTTTATATACCTACTGTACTTCCACAAAATTTTGTTTGTACGATACGATAAAACTCCTTTTACAAAATACTTATTAAGGGTTTTGATATACCTGATAAAAACAACAAATATTGATTGAGGCCTACTATATATCTGCTTCCACAAAATACTGATTAAGGGGTTTGATATACCTGTTTCCACCAAATATTGATTAAAGGGTTTGATAAACCTGGTTTCATAAAACAGTGATTAAGGGGATTGATATACCTACTTCCACCAAATACTGAGTGAGGGCTACAATATACCTGCATCCACAAAATACTGATTAAGTGGTTTGATATAACTACTTCCACAAAACATTGATAAAAGGGGTTTAATATACCTATTTTCACCAAATGTTGATTGATGCCTGCAATATACCTGCTTCCTCAAAATACTACTTAAGGGGTTTGATATCCCTTTTTCTACCAAATATTGATTGAGGGCTACAATCAACCTGCTTCCACAAAATACTGATTAAGGAGATTGATATACCTGCTTCTACCTGCAATATATTCCAGCTTTTACAAAATACTGATTAAGGGGTTTGATATAGCTGCTTCCACAAAAAACTGATTAAGGGGTTTGATATACCTGCTTCCACGAAATACTGATTGAGGGCTACGATATACCCGCTTCCACAAAATACTAATTAAGGGATTGGCTATCCCTGTTTCCACCAAATAGGTGGCCTTTGGTTTGCGCTGTGACACTGTTGCCACACTTGCGGTTGCCCGCGGCAAAGTGTTGCTGTGAGAGCATGCGGTGGCAGTGTCTGGGCCTTCTGGGTGATTGCCGTGACATGGTTGCCACGCATGCTGTTGCCGGTGGTAACATGTGGTTTGGCATGCTTGTGTGTGCACTTCCCCTTTAAGTTGTAGCCTCCCTCTGTCTGGTGCTGTAAGGGTTAACTCCCTGACTGAGTGTGGTCACTAGGGTTTTATCCCCTGTGGCTCCCTGGCTGGAGTCAGTTGTACTTCAGCTGTCGTTGGTGCTGGACTTCTGCTCCAGTCCAGGGTGTTCCATCTGTCCAGTGAGGGCCACCCTTGTGGTCATCAATGTTATCCCGGTGTCTCCTTCCCTTTCTGTCCCTATTTGTATGGAGTGGGTTATGTTCAGGGTGTTTGTATGTCTAGTTTGGTGTTTCATGTCTGGTGGTGTTTGGTGTCCAGCATGTTTACTAGACATTCCCCTGTCTCATGTTTATTGCAGCTATGGGTGTCCTGGGTCCCTGTGTGGTTGTGCACGGGTTACAGCCAGTGTGTCTGTGGCAGGTAAGTGTGTTATGGGTTTCGCTTACATGCCATCTCCATATGCTGTATCTGTTCCCCTCTCCTTGCAGCCTATCCTCAGATAGAGACTCCTGTTCCTCCATTACTGGGATGAACAGGTCGTCTCTTCCCTGCTCCTTGGTGAGGGATTACCAGGGCGACTTAGGGTCTCTAGGAATCCTGAGTATGAGTCGTCCTACCATCGGGGTCCGCTCATACGGTAAGGAGTCAGGGAGAGGATTAGGGACGCTGTAGGAGGTGACTTGCTCCCTTATTACTCCATTTGGCCAGGCTGATTCCCTTTTTCCCTTTGACACCGCACGGTGGGGGGTTTCCCCCACTCCCCACCGTGACAAACCATTTCCACAAAATACTGATTAAGGGGTTTGATATACCTACTGTACTTCCACAAAATATTAATTGAGGGATACAATATACCTCCTTTTACTAAATACTGATTAAGGGGTTTGATATACCTGCTTTCAACAAATATTGATTGAGGGCTACAATATACCTTCTTTCACAAAACACTGATTAAGGGGTTTGATATACCTGTTTCAACTAATTAATGATTGAGGCCTACGATATGACTGCTTCCACAAAATAGTGATTAAAGGGTTTGATACACCTGCTTTCATAAAATAATGATTAAGGGGATTGATATAACTGCTTCTACCAAATAGCTATGTACCTGCTTTCACATAATACTGATTAAGGGGTTTGATATACCTGCTTCCACGAAATACTGATTGAGGGCTACGATATACCGCCTTCCACATAATACTGATTAAGGGGATTGATATACCAGATTCCACCAAAAATTGAATGAGGCCTACGAGATATCTGATTCTACAAAATAGTTATTGAGGGCTACAGAATACCTGCTTTTACAAAATACTGATTAAGGGGTTTGATATACCTGCTTCCACTAAATATTGATTGAGGGTTATGATATACAGTACAGACCAAAAGTTTGGACACACCTTCTCATTCAAATAGTTTTCTTTATTTCCATGACTATGAAGGCATCAAAACTATGAATTAATACATGTGGAATTATATACATAACAAACAAGTGTGAAACAACTGAAAATATGTCTTATTCTAGGTTCTTAAAAGTAGCCACCTTTTGTTTTGATTACTGCTTTGCACACTTGGCATTCTCTTGATGAGCTTCAAGAGGTAGTCCCCTGAAATGGTCTTCCAACAGTCTTGAAGGAGTTCCCAGAGATGCTTAGCACTTGTTGGCCCTTTTTCCTTCACTCTGCGGTCCAGCTCACCCCAAACCATCTCGATTGGGTTCAGGTCCGGTCACTGTGGAGGCCAGGTCATCTGGCGCAGCACCCCATCACTCTCCTTCATGGTCAAATAGCCCTTACTTTCAAAGTTTTCCCAATTTTTCGGCTGACTGACTGACCTTCATTTCTTAAAGTAATGATGGCCACTCGTTTTTCTTTACTTAGCTGCTTTTTTTCTTGCCATAATACAAATTCTAACAGTCTATTCAGTAGGACTATCAGCTGTGTATCCACCCGACTTCTCCTCAACGCAACTGATGCTCCCAACCCCATTTATAAGGCAAGAAATCCCACTTATTAAACCTGACAGGGCACACCTGTGAAGTGAAAACCATTTCAGGGGACTACCTCTTGAAGCTCATCAAGAGAATGCCAAGAGTGTGCAAAGCAGTAATCAAAGCAAAAGGTGGCTATTTTGAAGAACCTAGAATATGACATATTTTCAGTTGTTTCACACTTGTTTATTATGTATATAATTCCACATGTGTTAATTCATAGTTTTGATGCCTTCATTGTGAATCTACAATTTTCATAGTCATGAAAATAAAGAAAACTCTTTGAATGAGAAGATGTGTCCAAACTTTTGGTCTGTACTGTACCTGCTTCCAAAAAACACTGATTAAGGGGTTTGATATACCTGTTTCCACCAAATAATGATTGAGGTCTACAATATAACTGCTTCCACAACATACTGATTTAAGGGTTTGATACACCTGCTTTCTTAAAATAGTGATTAAGGGGATTGAAATACCTGTTTCCACAAAATACTGATTAAGGGGTTTGATATACCTATTTTCACCAAATGTTGATTGAGGCCTGCAATATACCTGCTTCCTCAAAATACTGATTAAGGGGATTAATATGCCTGCTTCTACCAAATATTGATTGAGGCCTGCGATATATACTTGTTTCACAAAATTCTGATTAAGGGGTTTGATATAGCTGCTTCCACAAAATACTGATTGAGGGATTCGAAATACCTGCTTCCACAAAATAAAGATTAAGGGTATTGATATACCAGCTACCACCAAATATTGATTAAGGACTATGAGATACCTGCTTCCACAAATTATTCAGGGGTGTGGAATTCCTATCGCCCGACGCCCGGGACATGCAGTTCCGGGCGCCGGGCAAGTAGTTTGAACAGTTGTTTAGCCCTGTGCGGGCAAGTAGCAGGGACATGTCGGTTGGGCAGTAATAGGAGCGGTCATATGCTTGCCGCCAGCTGACCGCTCCTACATCTATGTCAGCCTGCCCCTGCATCGTCGGCTCAGTTCAGTCACACAGCACACAGACAATGCAGAGATGCTCACCTCACGCTGGCAGCAGGGAGGGGAGGGACTCGGGAGGAGTGTAATCTGATCCTAGAGTGGAAGCTGGCTTCTGCCAGCCCCTCCCCTCCCTGCCCACCAACCAATCAGAGCTGAGGCAAGGCAAGCACCAGCAGCTCTGAGCCGTCTGTACAGGGAGTTAGAATAGAAATGAATCGAATGAGTCACAAGTTAAAAGAATCTAAAGATCCGATTAGTTAGAGACTAATTCGATTCATTGAGTTAAAAGAACTCTGAGTCACTAGAACAGGTTACACTGAGGCAGAGGCTGGAACAGGTTATTACACTGAGGCTGTCGGCTGATGCTTTTGTTGCAGCAGTGATAAGGTTAAGGGACAGGAGCAGAGAGATAAGAGAAGTGACAGATGACACACAGTTTAGATTACAGGGTAAATTAACCCTTTAGGATCAAATTGGCTTCTCAGGAGATATATATGTTATATGTTCTGGAATGTGTTGGATAACACTGACAGCATTATGTCAGTGTT
Organism: Bufo bufo; assembly: GCF_905171765.1. Classification (NCBI taxonomy): domain Eukaryota; kingdom Metazoa; phylum Chordata; class Amphibia; order Anura; family Bufonidae; genus Bufo; species Bufo bufo. Next base: position 251,611,571 of record NC_053394.1, read on the forward strand.
ATCCAATAGATTCCAGAACTGTAAGGGTTACATAGCATCATAAATCAGTATAATGCTATGTGACCCCAGTCAGCGCTTGCAGGTCAGGCCGGGAGCTGCGATGTGGACAGGTTCTGGGAGGAACGCTCATCTGCAGGGGTGTCAGAAATAAAGGTTGTGCTGTCTGTCTTCTGAGGCTCTGGCCCTGCCTGCAATCTGCACTGCACGTGGCACTTGATAAACTATAATGTCTCCGTGTTGCCCCCATACAGTATAACGTCTCCCTCTTGCCCCCATACAGTATAACGCCACCAAGCGGCTGCCCCCGCACAGTATAACGTCACCCTGTGGCCCCCGCCCCCATACAATATAACGTCTCCCTGTGGCCCCCACCCCCATACAGCATAACGTCTCCTTGTGGCCCTGCCCCCATACAGCATAACGTCTCCTTGTGGCGCCCGCCCCATACAGTATAACGTTAGTATAAGTTCAGGACAAGTAGATGGTCATGAGGGACAAGTAGATTGAGCCCCCACTTTAGTCCTTCGACAAGTAGTTTTTTTTTAAATTTCCACACCCCTGTTATTGATTGAGAACTGCGATATACCTGCTTCCATAAAATTTGATTGATGACTACGATATACCTGCTTCCACAAAATACTGATTAAGGGGTTCGATATAATTGTTTTCACCAAATATTGATTGAGGCCTACGAAATACCTACTTCCACGAAATTCTGATTAATGGGTTTGATATCCCAGTTTCCACCAATTTTTGATTGAGGCCTACGATATACCTACTTCTACAAAGTACTGATGAAGGGGTTTGATATACCTGCTTTCACAAAGTACTGATTAAGGGGATTGATATACCTGATTCCACCAAATATTGATTGAGGCATGCAATATACCTGCTTCCACAAAATACTGATTACGGGCTTTGTTATACCTGTTTCCACCAAATATTAATTAGGGCCTACGATATTCTTGCTTCCATAAAATGCTGGTTAAGGGGTTTGATATACTATTTTTCACCAAATATTAATTGATTCCTACAATATACCTGCTTCCACAAAATATTGATTAAGGGCTTTGATATACCTGATTCCACCAAATATTAATTAAGGCCTACGATATTCTTGCTTTCATAAAATGCTGATTAAGGGGTTTGATATACCTGTTTACACCAAATATTGATTGATGCCTACAATATACCTGTTTCCACAATATATTGATTAAGGGGTTTGATATACTTGCTTCCACCAATTATTGATTGAGGCTAGAGTTGAGCGGACACCTGGATGTTCGGATTCGACGGGTTCGGCCGAACTTCACAAAAAAATTCTTGTTCGGGACCCGAACCCGAACCCCATTGAAGTCAATAGGGACCCGAACTTTTGAGCACTAAAATGGCTGTAAAACTGTCATGGAAAGGGCTAGAGGGCTGAAAATACCAGCAAAATGTGGTTAAGAGCATGGCAAGTGCTCTGCAAACAAAAGTGGATAGGGAAATGACTTTAAATAACATAAAACACGTAAAAATAAAAAATAATAATCTTGATCTAGGAGGACGAGGTCCATATGGAGTAGGAGGTTGAGGAGGCGGTGGATGTGGCGGTGTAGGTGAAAGTGGAGGTGGATGAGGAGGAGGTAGCCTACACTGCTTTTTTGCTTTAAAATGTATTTTTTTAAATTAGGGTACACCCCAAAACATTGGGAAATATAACCTGTGATAACCCCCTCCAGTCGTTCTAAACACACGTTCAGACAATACACTGGCTGCAGGGCAGGCCAGCACCTCCAAGGTGTAAAAGGCAAGCTCAGGCCATGTGCCCAATTGGGAGACCCAGAAGTTGAAGGGGGCAGAACCATCAGTCAGTTCGTGTAGGCATGTGCAAACATACTGCTCCACCATGTCGCACGTCCCCGTGATGTTCACGATCCAATTGGATATCTGCTCTATCAACTTTCAATGTTTTTTTCTGCGCCTACCATGTTGATCGCCGGAGATGGAGCGTTAGAAAGAGAGACCACATCCAAGGGAGGTTAATTGTTTCAAATTAAATATGATAGAGTGGAAATATGGGACAAAGTATTGACGCGCAAATGTGGGACAAATTGTTAAAGTTTAAGCATTGAATGAAAGGAGATGGCGCGCATCAATTAAAGAAGAATTTCTGAAATTTTATTCCCTGTCACCTATGCAGAGCAGGGGTTTCTATCCAGCAAAATTGGTAAAATGTCACCTGACAATGTAACAGACAATTTTTTTACATTTATGTTACTGTCACCTATGCAGAGGTGCCCCCATGACATCCACCATCCATTTGGATATCTTCTCTATAAACTTTCGATGTTCTTTTCTGAGCCTACCATGTTGATCACGGTTATCGGCGAATCACGGTTCCATGCCAGAGTGGGAGCGTCAGAAAGGGAGACCTCATCCAAGGGAGGTCAATGGCTGCAATGGGAAGAAGCGGAAATGTGGGACAAATTATTAAAGCAGAAGGATGGAAGGAAAGGGCTAATTAAAGACGAATTTTAGAAATTTAAGTCCCAGTACCCTATGCAGAGCAGGGGTTTCTATCCCGAAAAATTGGTAAAATGTCACATGACATGTCACATACCAAACTTTAGGATTTTTGGACTCCGGACCCGAACCCGAAAATTTCAGTAAAAGTTTGGGTTCGGCTTCGGTGTTCGGCGCTTTCTTGGCGCTTTTTTAAAGGCTGCAGAGCATCGCTGTGATTGGCCAATGTAGCATGTGACCCAGCCTCTATATAAGCTGGAGTCACGTAGCGCTGCAGGTCACTCTGCTGTGCTTAGTGTAGGGAGAGGATGCTGCTGGTTATTTCAGGGACAGAATAGGACTGAATCTTTGCTCAAAACCTGAATCTAACTCAGCGATCTACATACATTGTGTTTTGTGGGTGCAGGGCACAATTTTTTTTATCCTGCCCTGAGCCCAGTGACCGAAAAAAAAATAACTTTTATAAGTCAGTTAGGTAGGCGGCGGCTGCCATTTTATGCAAGCTCAGTGCACTAGCACTGCATCTGAGCTTTTAGGACATTGAAAATCACTTTTTTTTGGGCAATTAAATTTAAAACATCTGGTGCATTTGCAGGCTTAGTCAGTGTTAATTTTAAGCTAGAAATACAGCCATAATTTTCTGTGTTTTTAAAAACACACTTTTTTGCCAAAAAACACTATTTTCCAGATCTGCAAGTGTTAAATTCAAGTTTAATATATACAGCTTTCATATTCTGTTACCAAAAAAAACACACTTTTTTGGCAATATACAACATCTGGATTAGTTAGTGTGCAATATAAGCTAGAAATACAGCCATCATTTTCTTGATTTTTAAAAACATTTTTTTTTGCCAGATTCCACTATTTTTGTGGCCTTGCAGCATCAGCATGTGTGAAATTCCAGGGTTATATACTGCCGTCAAATTCAGTTATTAAACAAACACCCGTTTGGGCAAAAAAAAATTAGTTGGCAGCCTTTGCTGCAGATGTCATTGTGAGATACCGCCTTTACATACTGTCTTTCTATTCAGTTATTTGAAATAAAGCCATTTTGGGCACAATTCTTTGATAGCGTCCTAGTGTGGATCATGGCGTGTGAGATACACCCTGTATATACAGGGGTTATATTCAGATATTTGAAATACTGCCATTTGGTGCACAAATCTTTAATTAAGGCCTAGTGTGGGTCAGGCCATGTGAGATACACCCTGTATATACAGGGCTTATATTTGTCTATTAATAAAACACCCTTTTTGGGGCAAAATACACAATATTTCAGGCCTTGCAGCACCTTTGGGCAAAAAAAGTTTATTTGGCAGCCTTTGCTGCATATGTCATTGTGAGATACACCCTTTATACATTTGAGTTATATTCATAGTCAGGTCCATAAATATTGGGACATCGACACAATTCTAAAATTGTTGGCTCTATACACCACCACAATGGATTTGAAATTAAACAAACAAGATGTGCTTTAACTGCAGACTGTCAGCTTTAATTTGAGGGTATTTACATCCAAATCAGGTGAACTGTGTAGGAATTACAACAGTTTGCATTTGTGCCTCCCACTTGTTAAGGGACCAAAAGTAATGGGACCGAATAATAATCATAAATCAAACTTTCACTTTTTAATACTTGGTTGCAAATCCTTTGCAGTCAATTACAGCCTGAAGTCTGGACTGTATATTTGAAATACCGCCATTTCATGCACAAATCTTTAATTGAGGCCTAGTGTGGGTTAGGCCGTGTGAGATACACCCTGTATGTACAGGGCTTATATTCTATTAATAAAACACTCTTTTTGGGGCAAAATACACAATATTTGAGGCCTTGCAGCATCTTGACGTTTGAAATTCCAGGGTTATATACTGCTGCCATATTCAGCCTTTGCTGCATATGTCATTGTGAGATACACCCTTTATACATTTGGGTTATATTCAGATATTTGAAATACCGGCATTTGCTGCACAAATCTTTAATTGAGGCCTAGTCTGGTTCAGGCCGTGTGAGATACATTCTTTAAATACAGGGGTTTGATTCAGGTATTTGAAATACAGCCATTTTGGGCAAACAAATCTTTAATTTAGGCCTAGTCTGGTTCAGGCCGTGTGAGATACACCCTTTACATACTGTCGTTCTATTCTACTATTAATTAAACACCCATTTAGGGCAAGATCCTAAATTCTAGAAATATGAGGAGAGCGTCAAATAAGGGACGTGCTGGTGGAGCTCCTGTTGCAGGGAGAGGACGTGGTCGATCTGTGCCAGCTACACGCACAAGTAAAACCCTTCCTCAGGTGCGAGTAGGCGACAGAACCTGCAGCGGTATTTGGTCGGACCAAATGCGGCTCTACGAATGGTGAGGCCTGAACAAGTACATGCGATAGTAGATTTTGTTGCTGACAGTGGATCCAGTTCCTTCACATTGTCTCCCACCCAGTCTCCTGCTGAAAGACCATAGTTGGCACCTGCAGCCGATGTCCATCAGTCTTTCACCTCACCCCCTTGCAAATCAGCCAAGTAGTCTGAACCCCAAGTCATGTAGCAGTCTCTTCTGCTTTTTGATGACTCTGTTAGCAGGGTTTCCCAGGGCCATCCACCTAGCCCTGCCCCAGAAGTGGAAGAGATTGAGTGCACCGATGCCCAACCACTTATCTTTCAAGATGAGTACATGGGAGGACCATCGCAGCACGTCTCGGATGATGACGAAACAGGTGCCAACTGCTGAAAGTTTGCAGACCTACAAGGAAGGCAGGGGTGAAGACTGGGTGGAAGATGATGTGGAGGACGATGAGGTCCTCGACCCGACATGGAATCAAGGTCATGCGAGTGACCTATGTATGTCAGAGGAAGAGCCGGTGGTCGCACAGAGCCACCAGCACGTTCTGAACCTGAGCACAACCTGCATGACCAGGCATTTAAGTGCAAAGCACGAGCTGCAGTGGAGTAGACACCTCAAAAACCAAGAAAGGTCTCTGGCTCCTCCTGCTTCCTCTTCTGCTGCAGTCTCGGCCTCTTCATCCACCTCTGGAGTGACAGTGCCACCCCGCAAACAGAGGATCTGCCAGCAACACCAACACCTGGGTCACCAAGCATCTCCACAATGTCCCACGGAAGCGTTCAGCTCTCCATCTCCCAAACACTGGTGAGGAAGTACCCCCATACCCACCTGCGATCCCTAGCCCTGAATGCCAGCATTTCTAAATTACTGGCCTTTGAAATGCTGTCATTCCGTCTGGTGGAGATGGATAGTTTTAAAGTCCTTATGGCGGTGGCTGTCTCACAGTACGTCGTGCGCAGCCGCCACTACTTTTCTAGGCGTGCCATACCTTCCCTGCACAACCAAGTGGGGGACAAAATCAGGTGTGCACTCCGCAACGCCATCTGTGGCAAGGTGCACCTCATTTCGGATACGTGGACCAGTAAGCACGGTCAGGGACGTTATATCTCCATAACAGCACACTGGGTAAATGCTGTGTTGGCTGGGCCTGAGGCGGATAGCAGTTTGGCGCATGTCCTTCCACCACCGAGGATTGCAGGGCGCTTCAGTTTGCCTCCTGTTGCTTCCTCCTCCTACTCCGCTTTCTTATCCTCTACCGGCTCCTCATCTGGTCAGCGTATCACCTTCACCACCAACTTCAGCACAGCCAGGGGTAAACGACAGCAAGCAGTTTTAAAACGTATCTGTTCGGGGGACAAACCCTACACCGCGTAGGAGCTGTGGACGGGCCTTGAACAACAGACCGATGAGTGGTTGGTGCCAGTGAGCCTCAAGCCCGGCCTTGTGGTGTGCGATAATGGGCAAAATCTCGTAGCAGCTCTGGGACTAGCCGGTTTGATGCACATCCCTTGCCTGGCGCATGTGCTGAATTTTGTGGTGCAGAGATTCCTTAAAAATTTCCCCTATATGTCAGAGCTGCTGCATAAGGTGCGGGCAATCTGTGCGCGCTTTCGGCCTTCTCACCCTGCTGCTGTTCGCCTGTCAGCACTGCAGCGTAACTTCGGCATTCCCGCTCACAGCCTCATATGCGACGTGCCCACAAGGTGGAACTCCACCTTGCACATGCTGGCCAGACTGTGCGAGCAGCAGCAGGCGATAGTGGAGTTTCAGCTGCAGCACGCACGGGTGAGTCACTCTGCAGAACAGCACCACTTCACCACCAATGACTGGGCCTCCATGCGAGACCTGTGTTCCTTGTTGCGCTGTTTCAAGTACTCCACTAACATGGCCAGTGCCGATAAAGCCGTTCTCAGCATTACTATCCCATTTTTATGCCACCTTGAAAGAATACTCCTGGTGATGATGGAAGAGGATGTGGCACAGAAGGAGGAGGAAGAGGGATCATTTCGTAAGGATTCCGGCCAGTCATTCCCCATTGGCTCCGAGGGTGGGTTCCTGCACCCACAAACGCCAGGTACACAATTGTCTAGCCAGGGCACAGTTCTAGAGGATGACGAGGTGGAGGATGAGGAGATGGAGGAGGAGGAACCATGTTCACAGCAGGGTGGCACCCAGACCAGCTCATGGCCATCACTGGTGCGTGGCTGGGGGGATACAGAGGACACAGACAATATACCTCCCACAGAGGACAGCTTTTCGTTGCCTCTGGGCAGCCTGGCACTGTCACGGTGGGGAGTGGGGAAACCCCCCACCGTGCAATGACAGTGGCTGCAACGCCAGATAGCAGGGAACAGGGAGCAGGTCACCTCCTAATGCAACCCTGAAATCTCCCTAGACTTCTAGTGCATGAACCGTCTCTGAAGGTAAGGGGGCTCATGCTCACCAACCTAGAACCCTAGGTATCCCTGCTATGCCCTAGGCCTGATGACAGGGCAGAGACCACCCATTCATCCTTCACCACGGATGAATGGTGTCCCCAGAGGCCCAGTAGCTGGCAGGATGCAAGACTATGGGATAAGCAATACGGCAGGTAAGTAACACAGCAACAAAACAAATGCTATCCACACTTACCTGCCGCAGCCGAGATGGAAGGACGGCTCCAGGCTGGTAAGCCCACAGTCTTGCTATTTCTTAAACCCCTCCGGGAAAGCAAGCCCCTTTCGGAGCAGGCACACCAACATATAAACCTCCAAACACAGACCACACCAAAACAACATACACCATGTGGGGGAGGAATAACAGATACACCAGAGGGGACACACAGCCAGGGCAAGGTAAACAATATAATAAATAAGGGTGACTCACACAGACACCACATTCAGCCAGTGAGCAAAGCTCCTACACAGACTGACAACCAACAAACTATGACCTCAGGCTCCAACACACCAATATATAAGGAGGCCTGAGGTCACACCCACCACACCACTAGTAATTAACCCCGTGCCAACCAAAACAGGTAAAACACCATATAAAAGGAAAGTGCACGTGCAAACAACAAACTACACGTTGCCACAAGCAACGAGTCTGCACGGCAACCGCGTCACGGTCAAACACTAAAATGACTGTGACAGGCACACATGAGCGATTACATGCTGCAGTGTCTCCGCAACGACCGCCGAGTTGCCCACATTCTTACTTGTGCTGATTACTGGGTGGCCATGCTGCTGGATCCCCGTTACAAGGACAACGTACTGTCCTTAATTCCGCCACTGGAGCGTGATCGTAAGATGCGCGAGTACAAGCGCACGCTTGTAGACGCGCTGCTGGTGGCATTCCCTGACAGCGGGGGCACAGTGGAAGCACAAGGCAAAGGTAGAGGACGAGGAAGAGGTCACCAACGCAACTGGGGCACCACCAGCACCTCAGAAAGCAGGGTTAGCATGGCCGAAATGTGGAAAAGCTTTGTCAGCACGCCACAACAACCTGCACCAACAGCTGATATGGAACGTCTTAGCAGGAGGCAGCATTTCACCAACATGGTGGAGCAGTATATGTGCACACGCCTACACGTACTGAATGACGGGTCTGCCCCCTTCAACTTCTGGGTCTCCAAATTGGGCATATGGCCTGAGCTTGCCCTTTACGCCTTGGAGGTGCTGGCCTGCCCTGCAGCCAGTGTATTATCTGAACATGTGTTTAGCACGGCAGGGGGCATCATCACAGACAAGCGCAACCGCCTGTCCACAGCCAATGTGGACAAGCTCACGTTTATTAAAATGAACCAGGCATGGATCCCACAGGACTTGTCCGTGCCTTGTGCAGAATAGACATGTATACCGGCCTTAACCAGCCATTGTTATACTGCAGCGCAATTGCTCATTTTTGTATTTTGGATATTTCACACTTTTTTGGAGTGTACCCTAATTTTAAAAAATTCAATTAAAACCAAAAACCTGTGTTGGCTACCTCGTCCTCCTCCACCGCCGCTTCCACCTACACTGTAACATCCACCGCCTCCTCAAACTCCTACTCCATATGGAACTCCACCTCATAAATTAAATTTTTTTATTTTATTTGTACATATTTTATTTTATGTCATTTCACTACTTTGTCAGTTACATTTTCTTCGGTGTGATGTACCACTGCTATACCTATTAGACCGTTAAAAAAATAAAAATAATCGTTGGTTACATTTTCTGGTGAAATTCACCAATTTTTGTGTGTATAGTACCACTGCTATACCTAGTAGACCGGTAAAAAAAAAATTAAAAAAATTGTCATTTACATTTTTGGGTGTGAAGTACCACTGCTATACCTAGTAGACAGGTTAAACAATAAAAAAAATTGTCTGTTACATTTTCTGGTGAAATTCACAAATTTTTGGGTGTGATGTACCACTGCTATACCTAGTAGACAGGTAAAAAAAAAAATCAATAATTTGTCTGTTACATTTTCGGGTGAAATTCACCAATTTTTGGGTGTGATGTACCACTGCTATACCTAGTAGACCGGTAAAAAAATAAAAAATAATTGTCAGTTACATTTTCAGTTGAAATTCAACAATTTTTGGGTGTGAAGTACTACTGCTATACCTAGTGGACCGGTAAAAAAAATTAAAAATAACATTTGTCAGTTACATTTTAGAGTCAAATTTACCAATTTTTGGGTGTAATATACCCCTCCTCTACCTAGATGCAATTGAAACAGAAAACTGCAGCACTCTCCAGCCTTGATCCTTAATGCTTTATTTTCACCAAAAATGCGACGTTTCGATCAGTGTGATCTTTCTCAAGCCATCTAACAATGTGAACTAAACAACAGGTACATATACCCTACTAAGCCAGTCACTTGACCTAATCAATTATGTAAATACATAAAAAAGACTGAGTACCACCCCTTCCTCTGTTTGTCCTACAGCGGGGTTAACTTAATATATCATTCTCAAGACTCAAACAGTGTACATACATCAATGAAATCATATATTGCTCCATCAACTTACTGAAATGCAGGGTGTGGACTTGGGAATATTGCCACTGCGGTAACTTCAACTGTTTGTGAGGTTGATCGCCTCGCTTCTCTCGGCGTTCCTCCATGGCCGATGCGCATGCGCGTCGGCCTCATGACGTCAGCCTCAGGACGCTCAACAGTCGTCAAGGAGACCGGACACCTCCCATCCACGTCACCGCTAGAATGAAGCGCGCATGCGCGCCTGACTCCAGCGGCCACGGGACCCAGTGCCAGGCCTCCCGTCGCCGCGTAACGCCCCTATGGCTGTTGCCATGGTATCCTAACACACAGTGTCGTCCTCTATGAACACCAGGCTTCTATATTGTCATATGTATTCTCTATACTCTACCCATAATAAGGGGCAAATCGGTCTATAATTATGGTTACTAAGGGATGATTGAGTCAAGATGTTTACTTAGATGTCCTTTAGCAAAGGAATTATGAATGGCTACTTGTGCCAGGTGTCCACTACTCGCCCAAAACTCAGGATTCGAGTACCCAGTCACTAGTTTGAGTTTAGCCTCATGATAATTGATTTGGGGTCCATAGACTCATATACATAGGGCGGCACCATCAAAATAAGATCACAAATTGTGACCTAGAGTATGCCAGCGCCCACCCTCATCAGACAACCCTGATGGTCACAATGGTAACACGTCTCCCCCTGTTAAGGGGTTGATAAATGTAGCCATGGACCATCCCAAACAATTTTAGGGAGGGCATACCCTCCATTCTCGAGGGATGTCCATCCCATATATCCAACCATTCCAACCTACCTGGTCAGATAATAGGCACTCCCGTCTCCGGGTGTACATCTATAGTTCTGACCACCAGGTCATAGCATACAAATCAACCCCCTAAACTGTATACACATATACCATACGGCTGCTCCACAAGGACCATGTATCTCATTCTCCCATATAAATGGAGCAAGTAATGGAAACCATATGATATAGTTCAGTATAACCTAAATAGATCCAAAGATTTGGTCCCCTCATGGGGTGAATACAGAGATGTATCCAATGTGTTATTTAATAAATGTCTGCCATTCAATTGTCTATGTTATGTCACCTCAGTCCATATCCCCAGGACACACCCGCATAAACAGTCATCTATAAAAAGAAGACAGAGAAATTGTGTAAGTATGTGAAACATAAAAAGTTACAAAATTATTATAAATAATCTCAACCATTTGGATTGGGTACGAACTTCATTAAAAAACCAATTAATACTTAAATAGAGCATAGTATTAAAAAACAAGTATGGAGGCTATTAGATTATGCGTGGTCAGTAGAGTGAGCCTATCCTGAACTCCCTGTTGAGGCCTTTGGGTTTGAGTGTTTGTAACTCGTAAATCCACCTCAACTCCATCCTTTTTAGGAGTTTCTCCCTGTCACCCCCTCTCCTTTGGGGTGGAACCCCATCTATGATACGGAAGCGTAGCTGCGATACATTATGGTTATAGTTGAGGAAATGTTCTGGGACAGGTAGTTCTGTCCTGGAACTGTCAGTCTCCTTTACTCCTCGTAAAAGTTTACGTATGTCATATCGATGTTGATTTATTCTCTTTCTGAATTCTTGGGTTGTTTCTCCCACGTAGAGAAGTCCACATGGGCACTGTAGTACGTAAATCACGTACTCAGATTTACAGGTGTAGTAATTCCTAATCTGATAGGTTTTTCCTGTCCTGGGATGTGAAAAGGAACTCCCCTTTAAAATTCCATTGCAATTACAACAGCCCAGGCAGGGAAAACAACCCTTTCTCTGTATAAGGGGTGGACTGCGTTGTTTAGTGTCAGCATTAACTAACTTATCCCCTACATTGCGTGGTCTTCTATAGGACATGAGGGGTGTAGTACAAAATGCCTCAATATCAGGAAAAGACTCAGTGAGAATGTGCCAATTGTTTTTGAGTACATGTGTTATTTGTTTACTGACCGCTGTATGTGTCGACACAAAGGGAATCCTCTTGTTCTCCTCTCCTGATACCTTTTTCTCCAAGAGGTCCTCCCTTCTAAATTGATTTACCTTCCGTTTGTGCCTCTGTACCATAGGCCTCGGATAGCCTCTCTCATAAAACTTGTTGCACATCTCACTGAGCCTTGTCTCTGATTTATCCTTATCTGTGACTATTCTTTTAACCCTGAGTAACTGGCTATAGGGCAGTGACTCTTTCATAAACCCAGGGTGATCACTCTGGAATAGCAACATGTTGTTCCTATCAGTAGGTTTTACAAACAGATCGGTATATAGTTTCCCATCTACACAGTATACCGTCGTGTCCAAGAACTGTAAACTAGTTTGGGAGTACACGGCCGTAAACTGCAGTTCTGCATGGACTGAATTGATGTCTCCCTGGAACTTAAGTAAGTTCTCAAGGGATCCAGTCCAGATAAAAAATATGTCATCTATATACCTCATCCAGCCCTTCACCGAAGTAAAGTGGCTGGATGGGTATATAGAACATTCCTCGAATCTATTCATATAAATGTTTGCATAAGTTGGGGCCACATTGGACCCCATTGCGGTTCCCCGCTGCTGTACATAATAGATATCCTCGAAAAGGAAATAGTTGTACGTCAGGACGATCTCCAAAAGGGAGAGAACAAACCTAGCGATCTCTGGCTTGATCCCACCCCTGGAGAGGGTCCATTCCACCGAATCTAATCCTTTGATGTGGTCGATACTCGTATAGAGGCCGACCACATCAAAGGAGACTAGGTACTGCCCCTCCTCAATCTGCAAAGTTTGCAATTTCTTGAGGAAGTCGGTTGTGTCTTTTACATAAGACCTAGCTGACATGGCATAGTCTCTGAGATACCTATCAAGAAAAATGGCGGCAGGAGAAAAGACTGAGCCAATCCCAGAGACTATGGGACGTCCAGGTGGATCAAAAAGGTTCTTATGTATTTTGGGCAATATGTACAGTAGTGGTGTTACCGGTTTGTCCACCAGTAAATAATCATGCAGCTTCTCATCTATTATATCCGATGCAAAAGCATCGTCTATTAATAGTTTAAATCTCCTTTTAATGGCAAATTTGGGGTCAGCATCCAATGCTCGGTATACCGCGCCATCCCCCAATTGCCGCTGTATCTCGGCTAAATATTTACTGGTGTCCATAATTACCGTGGCCCCTCCTTTGTCAGCTTTTTTTATTGTAATCTCCTTTCTACTACTGAGATCCTTTAATGCTTTTTTCTCTCCCTGACTCAGATTGTTCTTACTATAATATCTACTGCTATTGATCTTAATTTTTTCTACACCTTTTTTAACTAGGTCAATGTATGTGTTCACTGCATCCTTCATGACAGGTGGCTGAAAATCACTATGCAGAAATAAACCCATTTCTTTCAAACACAACATATCAGTATTGACATTATCCTGTTTACCTGTCCTGGTGGACGTTTTAGGGGAATCTTTAAAGAAAACCTGCAATTTGATACGTCTATAAAACTTTTGTAGGTCTATCTCATAATTAAACCAATCTACATCTGAATACGGACAGAAAGATAACCCCTTTTCCAATAGTGAAATTTCATCATTGGATAGTGTAGCAGATGATATATTTACCACTAGAGTCTTTACATTTGCTGATCCTATTGTATTCACTATATTTGTTGTTTCTGGGCCGTCTGTCCATGTTTGTGATCCAGTGGTGGTTTCATTGAGCGAGTCACTCTCGGAGCCTCGTTTCCTCCGCCTGTGGTGCTTGCGCCCCCCTCTTCTTGGCGGTTTTTGGCGCCTTGTATCGATCTTCGATCTAAAAAACGTTGGTCTTCACTTGCCTCCCCAGATGATTCGGTATCAGTATTGCGGTTCCTCCTCATCTGTCTCCTCCCCGGTTTTTGTCGTCTCTGCACGTTATTTCTCGGTCCCCCTTCCATAGGGTTTTTTCTGTAAACTTCTCCCTTCAAATAGTCGTCCTGATCGCGGAACCACTTCTGGCGTTTAGAGGTCTCTATGTTGGCCCTGTACACCTGTAGATCTTTATCTGTTTGCTCTTTCATTGTTGCATAATCCTGTGATGTCATCATGGATTTCAACTGTGTTTCCAATCCTTCTATCCTGATTTTGTTCTCTATAAGTTCCTTTTGTAGGTACTCCATATTTAGGAGCATTATGTCCATTGAAAAACGGTTGGAAATTTGTGTGAATTTCACACAAAATTCCGTATTCTTTGGTAGAAGGATTGGTCTCAGGTGTGTTCTTAGACCCCGTGGGATCCGTTCTGCTACATAATACTCCTTCATAGTGGACAGGTGTAATTCATAGTTAATACTTTGTTTCAACTCTGTCTCCCATTTTCGTTTAATTAGATCTTTGGTCGGTTTGTTCAGGAATGTGCCATCCCCCACCGCACCACCCAAAATCCGTGTCACCTCCTCACTTGAAAAATAAGAATTGCTTGGTGAACTCATTGCCGGCTACCACTTGTTTATCCACATAAGAAAAAAGTTATATTGATTATTCCTTAGTGGTATCGTGTGCACGCTACCAGACTAAACTTGGCAAAAAAAGAGAGAAAATGTAGCAGCACTACGAAAAATATAGATTGTTCCTTACTGTGGTGGTGCTCGCTGTGTCAGAAGCCAGTCCTAAGCTTCCCCAAATCCAGATGCAATTGAAACAGAAAACTGCAGCACTCTCCAGCCTTGATCCTTAATGCTTTATTTTCACCAAAAATGCGACGTTTCGATCAGTGTGATCTTTCTCAAGCCATCTAACAATGTGAACTAAACAACAGGTACATATACCCTACTAAGCCAGTCACTTGACCTAATCAATTATGTAAATACATAAAAAAGACTGAGTACCACCCCTTCCTCTGTTTGTCCTACAGCGGGGTTAACTTAATATATCATTCTCAAGACTCAAACAGTGTACATACATCAATGAAATCATATATTGCTCCATCAACTTACTGAAATGCAGGGTGTGGACTTGGGAATATTGCCACTGCGGTAACTTCAACTGTTTGTGAGGTTGATCGCCTCGCTTCTCTCGGCGTTCCTCCATGGCCGATGCGCATGCGCGTCGGCCTCATGACGTCAGCCTCAGGACGCTCAACAGTCGTCAAGGAGACCGGACACCTCCCATCCACGTCACCGCTAGAATGAAGCGCGCATGCGCGCCTGACTCCAGCGGCCACGGGACCCAGTGCCAGGCCTCCCGTCGCCGCGTAACGCCCCTATGGCTGTTGCCATGGTATCCTAACACACAGTGTCGTCCTCTATGAACACCAGGCTTCTATATTGTCATATGTATTCTCTATACTCTACCCATAATAAGGGGCAAATCGGTCTATAATTATGGTTACTAAGGGATGATTGAGTCAAGATGTTTACTTAGATGTCCTTTAGCAAAGGAATTATGAATGGCTACTTGTGCCAGGTGTCCACTACTCGCCCAAAACTCAGGATTCGAGTACCCAGTCACTAGTTTGAGTTTAGCCTCATGATAATTGATTTGGGGTCCATAGACTCATATACATAGGGCGGCACCATCAAAATAAGATCACAAATTGTGACCTAGAGTATGCCAGCGCCCACCCTCATCAGACAACCCTGATGGTCACAATAGTAACACGTCTCCCCCTGTTAAGGGGTTGATAAATGTAGCCATGGACCATCCCAAACAATTTTAGGGAGGGCATACCCTCCATTCTCGAGGGATGTCCATCCCATATATCCAACCATTCCAACCTACCTGGTCAGATAATAGGCACTCCCGTCTCCGGGTGTACATCTATAGTTCTGACCACCAGGTCATAGCATACAAATCAACCCCCTAAACTGTATACACATATACCATACGGCTGCTCCACAAGGACCATGTATCTCATTCTCCCATATAAATGGAGCAAGTAATGGAAACCATATGATATAGTTCAGTATAACCTAAATAGATCCAAAGATTTGCCCCCCTCATGGGGTGAATACAGAGATGTATCCAATGTGTTATTTAATAAATGTCTGCCATTCAATTGTCTATGTTATGTCACCTCAGTCCGTATCCCCAGGACACACCCGCATAAACAGTCATCTATAAAAAGAAGACAGAGAAATTGTGTAAGTATGTGAAACATAAAAAGTTACAAAATTATTATAAATAATCTCAACCATTTGGATTGGGTACGAACTTCATTAAAAAACCAATTAATACTTAAATAGAGCATAGTATTAAAAAACAAGTATGGAGGCTATTAGATTATGCGTGGTCAGTAGAGTGGAGGTGTCCGGTCTCCTTGACGACTGTTGAGCGTCCTGAGGCTGACGTCATGAGGCCGACGCGCATGCGCATCGGCCATGGAGGAACGCCGAGAGAAGCGAGGCGATCAACCTCACAAACAGTTGAAGTTACCGCAGTGGCAATATTCCCAAGTCCACACCCTGCATTTCAGTAAGTTGATGGAGCAATATATGATTTCATTGATGTATGTACACTGTTTGAGTCTTGAGAATGATATATTAAGTTAACCCCGCTGTAGGACAAACAGAGGAAGGGGTGGTACTCAGTCTTTTTTATGTATTTACATAATTGATTAGGTCAAGTGACTGGCTTAGTAGGGTATATGTACCTGTTGTTTAGTTCACATTGTTAGATGGCTTGAGAAAGATCACACTGATCGAAACGTCGCATTTTTGGTGAAAATAAAGCATTAAGGATCAAGGCTGGAGAGTGCTGCAGTTTTCTGTTTCAATTGCATCTGGATTTGGGGAAGCTTAGGACTGGCTTCTGACACAGCGAGCACCACCACAGTAAGGAACAATCTATATTTTTCGTAGTGCTGCTACATTTTCTCTCTTTTTTTGCCTCCTCTACCTAGTTGACAGCTTAATAAATTTCAGTAATTTTTATTTTACATTTTCGGGTGACAACAAACATTTTTTTTTTCTTTCATAGACCCCTGCTCTACCAAGTAGACAGGTTAATACATTTCTGTAATTTTTCTGTTACATTCTTGGGTTGACATTATACAATTTTAGACGTGAATAAACCCTTGCTTTGCATAGGTGACAGGGAATACATTTTCTGAAATGCTTCTTTAATTGATGCGCTCCATCTCCTTTGATTCAATGCTTAAACTTAAACAAGTTGTACCACATTTGCACTTCAATAATTTGTCCCACATTTCCGCTATACTCTTTTAGCCAACATTTGCGCCTCAATAGCTTTTCTCACATTTCCACTTGACTCTTTTGGCCCACATTCGGGCTTCTTTAATTTGCACAACATTTGCTTCTTAATAACTTTTCCCACAATTCCGCTTGAATCTTTTGACCCACATTTGGGCTTCTGTAATTGTCCCACATTTGCGCCTCAATAGCTCTTCCCACATTTCTGCTCGATCCCAAAAATTTTTTATACATTTTTCTTCCTTAAATTTGGTCTCTTTTTCTCACGCTCCCTCTCCGGCGTGGAACCCTGATTTGCCAATAACCATGATCAACATGGTAGGCTCAGAAAAAAACATTGAAAGTTGATAAAGAAGATATCAAAATGGATGGTGGATGTCACTGGGGCACCTCTACATAGGTGACAGGAACATAAATTTAAAAAAATCATCAATTACATTGTCAGGTGACATTTTTCAAATTTTGCCGGATAGAAACCCCTGCTCTGCATAGTTGACAGGGGATAAAATTTAAGACATTCTTCTTTAATTGATGTGCGACACATCCTTTCATTCAATGCTTAAACTTTAAAAAGTTGTCACTTTTATGCTTTAATAATTTCTCCCATAATTCAACTCTATGATTTTAAATTTGAAAAAAATTAATCCTCCCTTGGATGTGGTCTCTCTTTCTCACGCTCCCTCTCCGGCGTGGAACCCTGATTCCCCGCCACCCGTGATCACCATGGTAGGCGCAGAAAAGAACATCGAAAGTTGATAGAGCAGATATCAAATTGGATCATGAACATCACGGGGACGTGCGACATGGTGGGGCAGTAAGTTTGCACACGCCTACACGAACTGACTGACAGGGGTCAGCCCCTGCAACGTCTGGGTCTCAAAATTGGGCACATGACCTGGGCTTGCCCTTTACCCCGTGGAGGTGCTGGCCTGCCCTGCAGCCAGTGTATTGTCTGAACGTGTGTTTAGCAGCATGACTGGAGGGTTATATTTCCCAATGTTTTGGGGTGTACCCTAATTAAAAAAAATATATATATTTTTTTAACCAAAAAGCAGTATAGGCAACCTCCTCCTCCTCCACCGCCGTTTCCACCACACTGTCAAATCCACCGCCTCCTCAACCTCCTACTCCATATGGACCTCGTCCTCCTAGATCAAGATTATAATTTTTCATTTTTACGTATTTTATGTTATTTAAAGTAATTTCCCTATCCACATTTGTTTGCAGAGCACTTGCCATGCTCTTAACCACATTTTGATGCCATTTGCAGCCCTCTATCCCTTTCCATGACAATTTTACAGCCATTTTAGTGCTCAAAAGTTTGGGTCCCCATTGACTTCAATGGGGTTCGGGGGTCAATTTTGGGTCCTGAACTTCAACTTTTTCTCAAGTTCGGCCGAACCCGTCGAATCCGAACATCTAGGTGTCCGCTCAACTCTACTGACAATGTAACAGCCGATTTTTTGAAATGTATGTTTCTGTCACCTACTGTATGCAGAGGTGCCCCCGTGATGTCCACCATCCATTTGGATATCTTCTCTATCAACTTTCGATGTTCTTTTCTGAGCCTACCATGTTGATCACGGCTATCGGCGAATAACGGTTCCACGCCGGAGAGGGAGCGTGAGAAAGAGAGACCATATCCAAGGGAGATAAATGGATAAAATTTTATTTTAATCAAGCAGAAATAAGGGAAAAGTTATTAAAGCAGAAGAATCGAATGAAAGGGCCAATTAAAGATGATTTTTAGAAATTTAAGTCCCTGTTACCTATGCAGAGTAGGGGTTTTTCATTGCCAGAAATGGGTTAATGTCACCCACTAATGGAACAGATTATTTTTTAAAATTTCTGTCCCTGTCACTTATGCAGAGCAGGGTTTATTCACGTCAAAAATTTAAAAATGTCAACCCAATAATGTAACAGAAAAATTTGTGAAATTTATTAACCTGTCTACTAGGTAGAGCAGGGGTCTATCACAGACAAAAATTGTTTAATGTCACCCAAAAATGTAACAGACAAATTAGTGTTTTTTTTTTACCTGTCTACTATGTATAGCAGTGGTATCTCACACCCAAAAATTGCTGAATTTCACCTGAAAATGTAACAGACAAATTAGTGAATTTATTTAACTGTCTACTAGGTATAGCAGTGGTATATCACACCCAAAAATGGGTGAATTTCACCCAAAAATGTAACAGACAAATTTGTGAATTTTTTAACCTGTCTACTAGGTAGAGCAGTGGTACATCACACCCCAAAATGGGTGCATTTCACCCAAAAATGTAACAGACAAATTAGTGAATTTATTTAACTGTCTACTAGGTATAGCAGTGGTATATCACACCCAAAAATGGGTGAGGAGGACGAGGTTTTTGGTTTCAAATTTTTTATTTTTATTAGGGTACACTCCAAAAGAGTGTGAAAAATCCAAAATACAAGAATGAGCAATTGCGCTGCAGTATAACAATGGCTGGACAGTATACATGTCTATTCTGCAAAAGGTACGGACAAGTCCTGTGGGATCCATGCCTGGTTCATTTTAATGAACGTGAGCTTGTCCACATTGGCTGTGGACAGGCGGCTGCGCTTGTCTGTGATAACGCCCCCTGCCGTGCTAAACACATGTTCAGATAATACACTGGCTGCAGGGCCGGCCAGCACCGCCAAGGCGTAAAGGGTAAGCTCAGGCCATGTGTCCAATTTGGAGACCCAGAAGTTGAAGGGGGCAGACCCGTCATTCAGTAGGTGTAGGCGTGTGCACACATACTGCTCCAGCATGTTGGTGATATGCTGCCTCCTGCTAAGACGTTCCATATCAGCTGGTGGTTGTTGTGGCGTGCTGACAAAGCTTTTCGACATTTCGGCCATGCTAACCCTGCCTTTTGAGGTGCTGGCGGTGCCCAAGCTGCGTTGGCAACCTCTTCCTCCTCCTCTGCCTTCGCTTTGAGCTTCCACTGTGCCCCCGCTGTCAGGTGGGAATGCCACCAGGAGCGTGTCTACCAGCATACGCTTGTACTCGCGCATCTTACGATTACGCTCCAGTGACGGAATTAAGGACGGTACGTTGTCCTTGTAACGGGGATCCAGCAGAGTGGCCACCCAGTAATCAGCACAAGTTAGAATGTGGGCAACTCGGCGGTCGCTGCGGAGACACTGCAGCATGTAATCGCACATGTGTGCCAGACTGCCTAGAGGCAACAAAACGCTGTCCTCTGTAGGAGGTGTATCGTCTTCTATATCCCCCCCAGCCACGCACCATGGCCATGAGCTGGTCTGGGTGCCACCCTGCTGTGAACAAGGTTTCTCCTCCTCCATCTCCTCCTCCTCATCCTCCACCTCCTCATCCTCCAGAACTGTGCCCTGACTGGACAATTGTGTACCTCGCGTTTGTGGGTGCAGGAACCCACCCTCGGAGCCACTGGGGAATGACTGGCCGGAATCCTTACGAAATGATCCCTCTTCCTCCTCCTCCTGTGCCACATCCTCTTCCATCATCACCAGGAGTGTTTTTTCAAGGAGGCATAGAAGTGGGATAGTAACGCTGAGAACGGCGTTATCAGCACTGGCCATGTTGGTGGAGTACTCGAAACAGCTCAACAAGGAACACAGGTCTCGCATGGAGGCCCAGTCATTGGTGGTGAAGTGGTGCTGTTCTGCAGAGTGACTCACCCGTGCGTGTTGCAGCTGAAACTCCACTATCGCCTGCTGCTGCTCGCACAGTCTGGCCAGGATGTGCAAGGTGGAGTGCGGTAGGTGAACGCATTGCACCCGCACTGAATCTGGACCCATTCATTTCAATGGGGCTGTTCAGATGAGCGACGATTTTCACGCATCACTTATGCGTTGCGTGAAAATCGCAGCATGCTCTATATTCTGCGTTTTTCACGCAACGCAGGCCCCATAGAAGTGAATGGGGTTGCGTGAAAATCGCAAGCATCCGCAAGCAAGTGCGGATGCTGTGCGATTTTCACGCATGGTTGCTAGGTGACAGTCTATTCACTGTATTATTTTCCCTTATAACATGGTTATAAGGGAAAATAATAGCATTCTGAAAACAGAATGCATAGTAAGTGATCAGTTGAGGGTTAAAAAAAAAAAAAAAAAATTAACTTACCTTCTCCGTTTGTTCGCGTAAGTCCCGGTCTCTTCTTTACTTCTCAAAAGATGAACTATGGGCTAAAGGACCTTTGGTGACGTCAGATCACATGCTCCAATCACATGGTCCATCACCGCGGTGATGGACCATGTGATTGGAGCATGTGATCTGACGTCACCAAAGGTCCTTTAGCCCATAGTTCATCTTTTGAGAAGTAAAGAAGAGACCGGGACTTACGCGAACAAACGGAGAAGGTGAGTTAATTTTTTTAATTTTTTTTAACCCTCAACTGATCACTTACTATGCATTCTGTTTTCAGAATGCTATTATTTTCCCTTATAACCATGTTATAAGGGAAAATAATAACATCTACACAACACCGAACCCAAACCTGAACTTCTGTGAGAAAGTTCGGGTCTGGGTACCACAGTCGGTTTTTTATCACGCGCGTGCAAAACACATTGCACACGCACGATAAAAACTGAACATCGGAACGCAATCGCAGTCAAAACTGACTGCAATTGCATTCCTACTCGCGCGGGTTTGCCGCAACACACCGGGACGCATCCGGAACTAATCCGGACACGCTCGTGTGAACCCAGCCTTAAACACTTGTTGATTGGCTGCTCTGCAGCCTTTCAAAAAGTGCCAAGAAAGCGCCGAACACCGAACTTTTACTAAAATGTTCGGGTTCCGGTCCGGGGTCCAAAAATCCTAAAGTTCGGTACGAACCCGAACTTTACAGTTCGGGTTCGCTCAACCCTACTTATAACATAACTGCACCACTGAACGGCAAATAATATATTTTATTTTCAACTAATACACGCCAAAAAAGGCTGAAATTTTCTCACTTCACCACACAATGGCTAATCAGCCCATTTTTTCCACTTATACACGCCAAAAAAGGCTTTAGAACATATACTGTAACTGCACCGCAGAACGGCAAATAAGCCCTTTTTTCCCCCACTTATGCACCTCAAAAAAGGTTTTAGAACATATAACGGCACCACTGAAAAGCAAATAATACTTTTTGTTTTCCACTAATACACGTCAAAACAGGCTGTAATTTTCTCACTTCACCACACAACTACTAATAAGCCCTTTTTTCCCACTAATACACGCCAAAAATGGCTTTAGAACATATAACTGCACAGCTAAGGCTACTTTCACACTGGCGTTTCTGGGTCCGCTTGGGAGATCCGTTTCAAGGCTCTCACAAGCGGCCCAAAACGGATCAGTTTAGCCCCAATGCATTCTGAATGGATAAGGATCCGTTCAGAATGCATCAGTTTGACTCCGTTCATCCTCCATTCCGCTCTGGAGGCGGACACCAAAATGCTGCTTGCAGCGTTTTGATTTCCGTCTGACGAAACTGAGCCAAACGGATCCGTCCTGACTTACAATGTAAGTCAAAGGGGACGGATCAGTTTTCACTGACACAATATGGTGCAATTGAAAACGGATCCGCCTCCCATTGACTTTCAGTGTAAGTTTGCATTATCATTTTTTTTTGGTTCATGGTAATGCAAACGGATCCGTTCTGAATGGATACAAGCGTTTGCATTATAGTTGCGGATCCGCACCTAACGCAGGTGTGAAAGTAGCCCGAACGGCAAGCAAGCTCTTATTTTTTCCACTTATACACCCCAAAAAAGGCTTTAGAATATAAAACTGCACCACTGAACGGCAAATAATACTTTTTTCCACTAATACATGACAAAAAATTCTCACTTCACCACACAACTGCTAACTAGTCTTTTTTTTCCACTAATACATAGTAACATATAGTATATAAGGCCGAAAAAAGACATTTGTCCATCCAGTTCGGCCTGTTAGCCTGCAAGTTGATCCAGAGGAAGGCAAAAAAAAAAACTGTGAGGTAGAAGACAATTTTCCCCACTTAAGGGAGGAAAAATTCCTTCCCGACTCCAATCAGGCAATCAGAATAACTCCCTGGATCAACGACCCCTCTCTAGTAGCCATAGCCTGTATTATTATTACACTCCAGAAATACATCCAAGCCCCTCTTGAATTCCTTTATTGTACTCACCATCACCACCTCCTCAGGCAGAGAGTTCCATAGTCTCACTGCTCTTACCGTAAAGAATCCTCTATGTTTGTGTACAAACCCTCTTTCCTCCAGATGCAGAGGATGTCCCCTGGTCACAGTCACAGTCCTGGGGATAAATGGATGATGGGAGAGATCTCTGTACTGACCCCTGATATATTTATACATAGTAATTTGATCTCCCCTCATTCGTCTTTTTTCTAAAGTGAATACCCCTAATGTTGATAATCTTTTAGGGTTCTGTAGTCCGCCAATTCCAGTTATTACTTTAGTTGCCCTCCTCTGTACCCTCTCCAGCTCTGCTATGTCTGCCTTGTTTACAGGAGCCCAGAACTGTACACAGTACTCCATTTGTGATCGGATCGGCTAGCAGATGAAGAGCCCTAACCTTGCAGTGGGGTGTGGCGGAACTGCTTCTGTAAGGAAAGCCTAAAGAGGGCCACCTTGAAAGGAGGATGTGTGAGTTGAGGGTTGTGGGTAGGAGGGTCAGCTGTAGCTGAAGACCGCGTCACTCGGGAGCTCGCTGCTCCTACCTTTTGTAGTCCTGCTGGCGCCTCCCCTCACACAAATGCGGCGTCTGCCGCGCCTATACTTGTGATCGTATCGGCTAGCAGATGAAGAGCCCTAACCTTGCAGTGGGGTGTGGCGGAACTGCTTCTGTAAGGAAAGCCTAAAGAGGGCCAAAAATGACGCGTGAGACACGTATGGTACACAGGATTCGTGTTACATATTTACAGTAATATTTTCTGAAAAGCACAAGACATTTCGGAGCGTGGATTGGGAATGTACCTGGTATAGCATGAACTCTGCCACCGACCTAGTTTCTTTATGATGTGTTCCGGGGTGCCGTTTTTTGAAGCTGCGGATGCTGCGCCTATCCTAAAGGAATGCCCTGTGATTGAGCGCGGGTTTACCTTTACCTTGGAGAGGAGGATCCGGACGTGCTTTAGGAAGATTCCCGTAGGACCGCTACCGGGCACCAGGCATTGCCGGTTGGAAAATATCTCACCTCAACGGTTTCCCCCGGCCGAGCAGTTTTAGAATGCGGCAGGGTGAGAGAGAAAGCGGAACCTACCTGGACAAGATGTCCCTTCTGGAGGTACCCGGGGGAGGAGCCTGGGCATGTGAACTCTCCTGGGCGTAGGAAACCATAGAAGCTGAGATACATTGCTGTTTTGATGAGTAGACTAGTATGGTGTCCGAAAGGTTCGTTATCTAACATGTGCGACAGGGATTTGAAGATTTCCCCAGTGATAGGTTCTCGTGAAGCTTTGGGTCTAACCGTAGTGTATTGAATACCCTTGAGGATGGCTTTAATGGGGTGTGCCAAAAATAACGATGGCCTGTCGGGGTACATGCTGTACCAGAAATGCTGGACGCCAGTTAAGTATAGCTTGGTTGTGCTGTGGGATAATTTAAGAGTCTTATGGCAGTATGCTATGAATGCTAGGATGTAAGACACATGATCTAAGTGAGCCTGTGGAAATAGGTGTTTGAACGTGCTGAAATGTCCCCAGGCGGTGTTATAATTCCTCTGCGTGTTTTTGGAGAGGGACTGATTGATGAGTGACCTAGCCACTTCCAAGTGCAGCCTCAATCCATGTGGAGAAGGCTGTGAGCTGGTGTTGGAGTCGGGCATGGGTCTGCGTCTGGAGAAACCTGGAAGAAAGATTGCATGTTAAGTCTTGACAGCGCGTCGGCGGCCAGATTAGCCTTCCCAGCAATGTGCGCTACTTCATAGTTGAAATGATGTTGTAACGCCAACCACACGAAGCGCCTTAGGAAGGCCATGACCTGCGCGGATGCCGATCTCCCTTTGTTGACTAGATCGACCACTACCATGTTATCAGATATGATTAATACCGTTTTATTGGACCACTGACTACCCCAGGTCTGTGCTGCGGCGACTATGGGGTAAATCTCGAATAGAGGTGATGAGCCTGAAAACCCCGGTATGCGGGATACCTCTGCCGGCCAAGCGCTAGCTATCCAGTGCTCCCCATAAATAGCCGCAAACCCCACCGAAGATGAAGCGTCTGTGTGTACGACAGGGGAATTGTTGGAGACTTTGGGTATGAACAAAGAGACTCCGTTCCAGTGTGTCAGAAACCGATCCCACATGACCAGATCTGCCTTGGCCTGGTGGTCGAGATAGATGATCGAATTCTGATCCGCTGCCTCTGGCAACAAGCGCAGGAGTCTGGAGATGAAGGATCTGCCCTGGGGAATGATCCTCATGGCGAAATTGAGCATCCCCAGAACGCTTTGCAGATTGACCTTGGACGTGACCCCCTCTTGAAGCAAGTTGCGCACCGCCGTTTTTATTCTAGAGAGCTTATCTGCTGGTAGACTGGCCTGACCAGACGCGGTGTCTATCTGAATTCCTAAGAAGGTGATCCTAGTGCTGGGCCCATCTGTTTTGTTATCAGCCACTGGTACTTGGAGTTCCCTAAAAACTTCCATCAGGGTATCGAGGTCTACCGGTGGTCGTGACGGGGGTTCAATCAACAGGAAATCGTCTAAGTAATGTATGACGTGGAAAGCGTGGAATTTGTGCTGCAAGATCCAGTGTAGGCCCCTGGCGAATTGATCGAAAAGCCATGGACTGGATCTAGACCCGAATGTTAATTTGTTGGCGAAATAATAACAGCCCTCCCATTTGACCCCGTGCCATTGCCATAACTGCGGTGATATGGGAAGGAGTTTGAAGGCATCCGTGATGTCAGCTTTGGATAGCCACGCCCGTGCACCTAAGGACAGAATAACCTGGATGGCTTCGTCTATAGAGGAATATTTCATCGTGAACTCTTCTGCTGGGATGAGCGAGTTAAGACTTGGTATGGATAAAGAATGGGGCGCTGACAAGTCATAGATCAATCTTTGTTTATTATTAAACTTCCCTGTGACTACCCCTATGGGGTTGATCCTGAAGGTTTCAAACGGGGGTATGGAGAATGGACCGATGAGGTATCCCTTGGCTAGTTCGGCCTGGATCAGCAGTGACACTACCTCGGGGTTATTTAATGCGGATTGGAGGTTCCTACATTCAAACGAAGCCTGGGGAATGGCGACCTGTCCTGTATGAAACCCTGATGAACAGCCATTGATGACAAACCTGACCCAAGCTAGATCGGGATGGCCTGTCAGGTGACACGCGAGCATATCGATGTTTACCCTGCTTAGTCATGCGGGGTTGTGACCTTTCTGTGGGCAAGCAATGCGGGGATGTGCCCTGTAGCAATTAGCGCACAGATGCAACAGGCGGCACTGATTGTAGAAACAGCTGCCAGCATTAAAATTGTTGCATATCTGCGACTTCCCCAAGTATCTGATGGGCCGACCTAACTTGTCCACCCCCGTGCCTGCTTTAGACGGAAATGCCTCCGGGGCGTTTTTTGGGATGGGAACGTCGAGTCGCGTGCTGGCATTGGTGCACCATTCTTCTGCATGGGAATAAGACCCACAATTGACGCATGCCGGTGACTTCTGCCCGGCGAAGTGCCGACAGAACAGCTCAGTGTCCACGACTGCCCAATCTACAGTATGCCGGAACTGGGTAAGCATTGCAGCCGCTTTGGCGGAGAACGAGCGGTGATATTCATAGAAGGCAGTGCCCCCGTACTTGTGACCCAGTTCCGCCACCTTGTAGAGGTACAGATCCAACTCCTCTCTGCGTGTTGGGGATACCGTACAGATGACGTCTCTGTATAGGCTAAATGCCAGAACGAATTCGATGACACTGAGCTTCCTGTTTAATCGATTGTCTCTGGATTTCAATATTACTGACACTTCGCCGCATGCGATCGTTTTGTTATCAGGGACTTCGTGGGTAGCAATAAGTAAGGAGGCTAAATTGATGTCCTTACCCTCGAGGATGTCCTTCCTCAGAGTGGCAGGAATGAAGTGAGACGGGGATATGCTGGGGAAAACGGGTGGGGTGTGGACGCCCAAGCCGGTGGAAGTAGATGGAACCACCGGACCCTGGCTGTTGTCAATGGGATTGGAAGCCCTGCTTTCAACAACTTCAAGTCTGGTCTGAAAGCTGGACATGGATGAGGCCATGTTATTTATGACAGCGTGCAGCTGACTAATGGAAGTTTGAATGGTATTCATTGTAACCACGTCTTGGCTGGGGCCCGAATCCGCCTGGAGGAGACGATACAGTTCTGCCTTCCTGGCTGATGCGGGAAAGGGGATGCCTCTACGCAGGAGCTCGGCCGATAGTTTTGGAATGGTCCAGGCTCTGAGGGACTGGGAGTGCTCCCTGTCAGACATCAGGTCGAGACTTCTCTGGGAATCGACCGTGCCTTGGCTCCTCTGGTCCTGCGCTGGTTCCATCTAAGATATTGTGAAGACATGAAGGCCCTGTTGCCCAGAGTGTCCACCTGCATGCACTAGTGTACCCGGAACTAATCACCTGTGGGATTCTAACCGTGCGCCCAGACTAGATGGTGACATTAAATGCAATGCGTGCCCTGGAACCTCGTGACTGGGGTGACCCTTGTACAGGGAGTGCAGAATTATTAGGCAAGTTGTATTTTTGAGGATTAATTTTATTATTGAACAACAACCATGTTCTCAATGAACCCAAAAAACTCATTAATATCAAAGCTGAATATTTTTGGAAGTAGTTTTTAGTTTGTTTTTAGTTTTAGCTATTTTAGGGGGATATCTGTGTGTGCAGGTGACTATTACTGTGCATAATTATTAGGCAACTTAACAAAAAACAAATATATACCCATTTCAATTATTTATTTTTACCAGTGAAACCAATATAACATCTCAACATTCACAAATATACATTTCTGACATTCAAAAACAAAAACAAATCAGTGACCAATATAGCCACCTTTCTTTGCAAGGACACTCAAAAGCCTGCCATCCATGGATTCTGTCAGTGTTTTGATCTGTTCACCATCAACATTGCGTGCAGCAGCAACCACAGCCTCCCAGACACTGTTCAGAGAGGTGTACTGTTTTCCCTCCTTGTAAATCTCACATTTGATGATGGACCACAGGTTCTCAATGGGGTTCAGATCAGGTGAACAAGGAGGCCATGTCATTAGATTTTCTTCTTTTATACCCTTTCTTGCCAGCCACGCTGTGGAGTACTTGGACGCGTGTGATGGAGCATTGTCCTGCATGAAAATCATGTTTTTCTTGAAGGATGCAGACTTCTTCCTGTACCACTGCTTGAAGAAGGTGTCTTCCAGAAACTGGCAGTAGGACTGGGAGTTGAGCTTGACTCCATCCTCAACCCGAAAAGGCCCCACAAGCTCATCTTTGATGATACCAGCCCAAACCAGTACTCCACCTCCACCTTGCTGGCGTCTGAGTCGGACTGGAGCTCTCTGCCCTTTACCAATCCAGCCATGGGCCCATCCATCTGGCCCATCAAGACTCACTCTCATTTCATCAGTCCATAAAACCTTAGAAAAATCAGTCTTGAGATATTTCTTGGCCCAGTCTTGACGTTTCAGCTTGTGTGTCTTGTTCAGTGGTGGTCGTCTTTCAGCCTTTCTTACCTTGGCCATGTCTCTGAGTATTGCACACCTTGTGCTTTTGGGCACTCCAGTGATGTTGCAGCTCTGAAATATGGCCAAACTGGTGGCAAGTGGCATCTTGGCAGCTGCACGCTTGACTTTTCTCAGTTCATGGGCAGTTATTTTGCGCCTTGGTTTTTCCACACGCTTCTTGCGACCCTGTTGACTATTTTGAATGAAAGGCTTGATTGTTCGATGATCACGCTTCAGAAGCTTTGCAATTTTAAGAGTGCTGCATCCGTCTGCAAGATATCTCACTATTTTTGACTTTTCTGAGCCTGTCAAGTCCTTCTTTTGACCCATTTTGCCAAAGGAAAGGAAGTTGCCTAATAATTATGCACACCTAATATAGGGTGTTGATGTCATTAGACCACACCCCTTCTCATTACAGAGATGCACATCACCTAATATGCTTAATTGGTAGTAGGCTTTCGAGCCTATACAGCTTGGAGTAAGACAACATGCATAAAGAGGATGATGTGGTCAAAATACTCATTTGCCTAATAATTCTGCACTCCCTGTATGGCTGAAATGGATGCGACGTGACATGAATTGATGCATGAATTTTTTTTTTATTTTTTTTTTCCATGCATATATATACATATACATACGTAACCCCCTACACATATATATATATATATGTACATACATACATGCACGTATGCCTGTAGTCGTGACAGGACTTTAGTGGAGTCCTTGGACGTGAAGGACCGAGTCTGCCTGTAGACGTGACAGGGCTTAATTAGTGTCCAAGACCGTGTGGAACTGATGCTTGCCTGTAGTCGTGACAGGACTTAAGTCGTGTCCTGCGTGCGTAATGGACTACTGGTGCCTGAAGACGTGACAGGGCTTTGACCTTTGGATCCGAAGGCGTGACGGATCTGCGCACGTGCGTGAGGCGCATACTCAGAGGACAGACACGTGAAGATACGAGACTAGTGCCCCAGCGATGAGGGGGGCACCCAGGCCATACTGCCCCTCATGGATTTGTCTTTTGCCCCACTATCATGCAGCAGGAATGTCACGTCACTGACACTTCTTCCCCCCCCCCCTTTCTCTCCCATAGGTAACAACCACTTATTTTTTTTTTTTTACCTTCAATTATCCCTGAGCAGGCGCCCTGTAATGAAAAATTTGCGCTTGATGAGCCTCTCATACTGCGGTGCCACAGCCCTACCAACCCCAGACCGTACCTTTCACACACCCACAATAGCGCTGCTTTGATGGGGCTGCCGAATTGCCACTTAGAAACAACCTGTTGAAAGAAACACATGTGAGGAGGCGGCCGATGCGCCGTAAGGACCGGGCGTGCGTGCCAGTGGTCCGGCTGCTGCTGGTGAGTATTATGTGTCTGCTGGTGTCTGTGCCGTGCCGCCCCCCTACCCCACTTACCCTCCGTGTGTACCGATGTACGGTCCCTCGTTTCGGTTGCCGGCCCTATACTTACCCACCGGAGGAAGTATCGGGCAGACTCGTACCACGCCGACGCCGGAGCAAGAATAGGAGCAGGGGAATCCCGGAAGTGACGTCAGCTGTAGCTGAAGACCGCGTCACTCGGGAGCTCGCTGCTCCTACCTTTTGTAGTCCTGCTGGCGCCTCCCCTCACACAAATGCGGCGTCTGCCGCGCCTATACGTGTGGTTTGACTAGTGATTTGTAACGTGGTAGGACTATGTTCTCATCACAGGCATCTATACCCCTTTTTATGCAATCCATTATCTTATTGGCCTTGGCAGCAGCTGCCTGACACTGGTTTTTACTGCTTAGTTTGCTGTATATTAAAATTCCTAGGTCCTTTTCCATGTCAGTGTTACCCAGTGTTTTACCATTTAGTAGTATGTACGGGTGATTTGCATTATTCCTTCCTATGTGCATAACCTTACATTTGTCAGTGTTAGGCCTCATGCACACAACAGTATTTTTTTGCGGTCCGCAAAAAGCTATTCCGTTGTTCCGTGATCCGTTTCCGTTTTTGTTTCCGTGTGTCTTCCTTGATTTTTGGAGGATCATAAGACATGAAAAGTGAAAAAAAAATCTAAGTCAGGTTTGCCTTGCAAATGATAGGAAAAAAACGGACGCGGACGACAATCTTGTGTGCCTCCGTGTTTTTACACGGACCCATTGACTTGAATGGGTCCGTGAAAAAAATAGGACAGGTCATATTTTTTTGACAGACTGGAAACACGGATCACGGACGCGGATGACAAACGGTGCATTATACGAGTTTTCAACGGACCCATTCCACAAGCAGGCTTACATTCAATAATGGCAGGTATAATCTTGCAAGATACTTGGAGGGTATACAATTAATGCTTCACAGTCAAGGCTGCACTATCTCCACAGCTATTCTGGCTGGCTGTATCCCAAGGCCCGGATGCCTAAATGCTGGCTTTAATCCTTGGTAAAGTAATCTTCCTCCCGTATTGACCCTTGCTTCTATTTTATAGTACCTCTGCCCATCAGCTTACTTATCTGAGCTGGTTGTATTGTCCTTGCTTTGCTGGAGGATAACTGCAAGTTTCTCCCAGGAGGTAAGTCTCAGGAAGCTTAGACTCAGGAACTACAGGTTGACTAGGATACACTTCTAGCCACCTGGACTGAACTGCCTCTCCCCTGTCTGGGCCTACCTATATATACTTAGGGCTCTCTAGCTCCCTCTAACGTCTAGGAGGTTAAACTACACCCTAACAGGCCTGACACCCAGATAACACAGGGAAATGCATAATTAAACATCACAGTAATGCAAAAGACATGTTAACCCTTGTGTAGTGCCCACCCTTACTAGTGGGACACTATATACCCCCATGCTACAACATTGCCCGTCCTCGGCGCAACATAGAGGGGCCCTGCCCAGCTGGATACTGCAGCCTGAAAGACAAAATGGATAAACAGGCATACACAGTAATCACCACTTTAGCAATTGAAATATAATAAACAGTTTCACTGAAAGTGCGGTGACAAGGGGCGCCATTCTCTTCTCTCAGGATAATTGTAAGGGAACAGGGGCGCTGACCTGGTGCAGCGTATCAATAATACCAGGATAGCCCATAATAATAGTCCATAGAAAATGCAGAACAAATAACAGTTCTTAGAGGCTCAAGGAACACAATGAGTCCGTACCCAAGGCTTGTAGAGGGTTAAACAGGGGTTTCCCGTGAGGGGCTACCTGGGCCCATAATGTAGTCCCCAAATCTCACAGGTGGGTGCCCCTTGGTAGACCGCGTGAACCTCCTTACTGGCAGAGATTCCTCCTGACTTGGTTCAGGAGGATTGGAGGAGTCCACAGGCTCTGGAGCTCCTTCAGGTACACTCTGAGGCGAAGAAATAACAGGAACTGAAGTGGGTTCATCCTGGGATGGAGAAACAACCGAAACAGGAGCAGGTACTACCAGGTTTAACCAGGGAGTGAGAAACCAATGAAGTGGATCTTTATCATGTATCAGGTTCTCCACAGTCTGCATAGGATCAGCAGGTTGGGCTGGCAACTCAGGCTCGGGAGATTCTGGTTCAATGTCCTCTGCTGCAGGTTCTCCTTCTATACAGGGTTTTAACCGATTTCTATGTACAACTTGGGAGCCTTTACCTTCTCTGGAGATTTGGTAGATGTAAGCCTCAGCATTAGGAATGGCAGAAATGACATAGGGAATCCTTTCCCACTTACTGTCCAATTTACTGGTTCTATGGTTGTTCTTCAACCACACCAGGTCTCCCAGAGCTAAGGGTTCCGCATGAGCAGCCAGGTCATAGTCTCTTTGTTGTCGTTCCCGGGCATTTTCCATGCATTCCTGAACGGTCTCTTTGGCATTGAGGAGATGTCTTTGGTGCTCCACTACCCAATCAGTCTTTGGTAGTGGGTTAATGACATCAGGCACTTGTATATCTAGGGAGTGATCAGCAGGCAACCTCCCTTGACGGCCGAACATCAGATAGAAAGGTGTGTAACCGGTGGAGCAGTGAATTGTGTTGTTATAGGTATACATGAGTTGTGGCAGCAGAGTAGGCCAATTACCCCTTGTCTCTGGGGGTACTGCTCCCCGCATTTCGATGAGAGTTTGATTCATCTTTTCACAGACTCTGTTACCTTGTGGATGATAGGCGGTGGTCCGGACTTTCTGGCAGTTATGCAGCAGGCACATCTCTTGGAACAGCTGTGACTCAAGCGCAGACCCTTGGTCGGTGAGGATTCTTTCTGGGCAGCTGTAGGGCAGAAGGAAATACTTCCAGAATGCCTCTGCTGTAGTTTTAGCTGTCAGGTCTTTCGCAGGCACTGCTACGACAAACTTAGTGAAGTGATCAATAATGGTCATGGCATTGGCACCCCAATACAATAGAATCTTCTGCGAATGGTGGCCTCAGTCTTCTGCACGCCGAAGTGTCCGGACTGGTTGTGATACATTTCTAGCACCAGACTGGCATCTCAACGTGGTAGGAGGATTTGATATATCCTATCACAGGACACTGGATCCAGGCTCCTTCTAAGCAACAGGCCTTTTTGAAGAAAGAGTTGGTGGCGATGTCTCCACAGTCTCATTAGTTCTGGGTCTGCACTCTTCCTGCGGACTCTCTCAGGAGTTCTCCCACTGGTAAGGAAGTCGAGCAGTTCACCGAGGACTCTACTTTCGGACTGGAGCTTAATCCACCTTTCTTGGTCACCTCTGGACTCAGGAATATCTGATGAGGAAGGATCAGCAGCGGGGTGGTTTTCAGTGCGGATTTTATCCTGCTGGGCAAATCTATTGTAGAACGCTGGCATTTCCACTTCTTCCCAGGCATCTTTTGGTTCATCTGGGGCTTCTGTAGTGGGTAGCCGAGACAAGGCATCAGCATTGTCATTGGAGCGGCCTGCCCGTATTTCACAGTGAAGTCATAGTTGGCAAGGCGGGAGGCCCATCTTTGCTCCAGAGCCCCTAACTTGGCTGTATTCAGATGCGCCAGGGGGTTATTGTCCGTGAAGGCCACAAATGGTGTGGCAGCGAGATAGTCTTTGAACTTTTCGGTCACAGCCCACACTAAGGCAAGAAACTCCAGCTTGAAGGAACTGTAGTTCTAGTCGTTCTTCTCAGCTCCCTTCAGGGATCTGCTGGCGTAGGCAATTACCCTCTCTTTGTTATCTTGTACTTGAGCCAACACAGCCCCCAGGCCTATTTTACTGGCATCTGTGTAGAGGTGGAACGGCTTCTGATAATCTGGGTAACCCAGAACAGGGGGTTCGGTCAGCTTCTTCTTTAGGAGCTGAAAGGCAATCTCTCGTTCTTCGCTCCACTCAACAGGAATAGGAGTCTTTGGACTATTCTTAGGGTGCCCCCTCAGGAGTTCCTGGATTGGATCCGCAATTTGTGCGAAATGGGGGATGAAACGCCTGTAATACCCTGCAAAGCTGAGAAAGCTTCTCACCTCTTTCACGTTGGTAGGAGTAGGCCAATTGCGGACAGCAGCAAGTTTATCAGGATCAGGCTGTACTCCTTCGGCACTGACAACGTGCCCTAGGTATTTTACCGCTGGTTTCAGCAGGTGGCACTTAGATGGCTTGATTTTGAGGCCATATTTGGTAAGGACTTGGAACACTTCCGCCAGGTGTTCTAGGTGGTCCTCATACATCTTGGAGTATATAATGACATCATCTAGATATAACAATACGGTTTCAAAGTTCCTATGGCCTAAACAACGTTCCATCAGCGGTTGGAACGTCCCTGGAGCGTTACACAGTTCAAACGGCATGTAGTTAAATTCGAACAGGCCCATAGGTGTAGTGAAAGCAGTCTTTTCTCGATCTTCTGGGGCCATAGGTACTTGCCAGTACCCACTATTTAAGTCAAATAGGCTGATGACCCTAGGGCAGTCAAGGACGCCTCTATGCGTGGTAGTGGATAAGCATCTTTGTGGGTGATTTGATTGATCTTTCTAAAATCCACGCAGAACCTTATACTGCCATCTTTCTTTCGCACAAGAACTAGGGGCGCAGCCCAGGGACTGTGACTGTCTAGGATTATATTAGAGTCTTTCATCTCTTGTATCATCTCTTTCACAGACTGATAGGTAGTAGGTGGTATGGGTCTGTGATAGGAGGATGAGAGCCAGTGGGTATGGTGTGTTTGATTACACTGACCTCTCCGTAGTCCGTGGAGTGCTTGCTGAAAGCCTTGTGGTGCTCTTTCACCAGATTCAGAACTCCCTCTATTTGCTCCTTCGGGGTGGATTCGTTCCCCACCAGGATACTGTAGAGGCGCTGGCAGGGGCGCTGCTGCTCTGTGCGGTCTGGAACGTCTCCGTGGCAGGCAGACGGATCACATCCTGGAAAGACACTTGGAAAAGCTGAGCAACGGGGCAGTGCTTAAAAAGAGTAACGGGGTGATCACCAAAATTAATTAAACGGACAGGCACTTTACCTTGTGACACGGTCACCAGACTCTTGGCTGTCCGTACGAAGGGATGATTCGGAGGCAGGATTACCGGCCGGTTGTCCCGGATCCGGACGGTACAAATTTCCCCTTTTTTGTTGGCGAACCTTTGTTGAGCACACAGCACGCTGATAGTCTTTTGAATGACCCTTCTGGAAGCAGGCGAGGCTGAGGATATAGTTTGGTTCAACGCCTCAAGCACTTTGGAGTAACAGTTTTTAAGGACATTAGTCCCTAGGATCACAGGGTGTCCTCCTTTATCTCCTGCTTGTACCACAATCACACCTTGCTGTGGTAAGGAGGCCTCTCCCACCTGAATAGTAGGTTCCCAGTATCCATGGACTTTCACTGGCTTCCCGTTGCTGGCAATGATATCTAGCCAGGACTCTGGTGGCAGGGTGAGGAGACTTGGATCCCAGAATTTGTCAAAGGCAGGTCGTTGGATGGTGGTGACCTGTGACCCCGTATCCAGCAGGGCTTCAAAGGGTATCCCATTGATACATATTTAGGCATCCAGCTTGGATCCTTTGGACCTACTGTTCTACCTCCCGAGGGGCGGTCCTCTGCCTCAGGGGTTGCCCGTTTAACTGCCAGCATACTGATTCAGTATGTCCATATTTTTTGCAATAGTGGCAAACAGGCTGCTTTCGATTTCTAGACCGATAATTTGGCCGTCCATCAGGTTCTTTTGGGTAGACATCCCTATATGCAGGTGGGAGCCTTGGAGGAAAAGGGCCTTCCTCTTTCAACAGTATTGGTCTTTCCCACTCCTCTATTTTCTTGCATACTTTCTCTAAGCTCAGAGTGAGATGGTTCACTTGCTCCATTAGTGCTGCCACTACATCTGTTACTGGAGCCTGAGTGGCCTGACTGACTCCAGCCGGCCCCACATTGACAGTTTTTTTGTTGACAAACCTGAGATTCAGGCAAGGCTGCTTGCCCTGCGGCCGGGT
Organism: Bufo bufo; assembly: GCF_905171765.1. Lineage (NCBI taxonomy): Eukaryota > Metazoa > Chordata > Amphibia > Anura > Bufonidae > Bufo > Bufo bufo. Next base: position 251,647,623 of record NC_053394.1, read on the forward strand.
TTTGGCCTAGAATGCTGATGGCCAGCTCTTTAAAGTCCAAGAATGCACAATTGGGATGTTGGGATGTTGGGCTGACAGCATCCTCAGTTGGCCCTTTAAATGCTCCGTACTTATACCTGCAATGAACTGTTCTCTAAGAGTCCTGTCCTGATCCTCAGCTTCCTTGGGGTCCACTTGGACCACAGCCCTCAGGGTCTCTTGCAAGGACATAGCAAAATCGCGGAGCGACTCCCCAGGTTGCTGCTTCCTGCTGAAGAATCGCATTTTAACTTCGGACACCGTTCTGGCCTCAAATGTGGTGCCGAGGCGATCAAAAATCTGCTCCAGGCTACTCTTTTCAGAACGGGGCCAGGACATGACTTCCCTGCGGGCGGCCCCTTCTAACTGAGCGAGGAGGATCTCCATTTGTTGTTCAGCAGATATAGGATAGAGCCGGAATAAGGCCAGTATCTGGTCCCTAAAGTCCTTTAATTTATGGGCTTCCCCTGAATATCGTGGAAACCAGGGGGCCCCAAAATAATACGGCATGGTTAACGGCATCAGGCTTAATGCTGCCGCGGCGGCAGGTGCCCTATTGTCAGTTGCGGGCACTTTAAAAGGCATTTCTGGGGCCGCCTGCCCTGCTCCTTCAGGTGCGGACATAGTGTTACTAGATGGTTATGGCCCTTTAAATGACAGCGGAGCGGACAGGAGCTAAAAATGTCAGAGTTCATATTATTTTTTTTCAAGTAAAGTCTCTTGCCGCTAAGGGAGGACCCTCTCCGGTACCCTAGCGGGGGTCGGGGCTGCTCCGGTATAGTGATCAGAAGGGGGTCGGTGAAGGGTAAAGTTAGTACTTACTTCGGCGGTGCTCGCTCCAAGTCTCGCGAGATGCGTGGCTATGTCAGACGGGAGTCCCACGTTCAGCGTCAGAAGGTAGGCGCGGCCTCTTGCAGCTCCGGGATTCAGGTAGGCAGCACTTTTTCCCGACAGGGCGGCGTTTCTTCCTCCTTGCAGGCTGGGCGGTAACTTCACCTTGTCCTTTTTTGCGCCAAACGGGTACAACGAGGCACACTTTTATTCCGGTTAAGTTAAGCGGCCATCTTTGAGCAAAACGCTGTCTATTCACTGACAGCAAGCGGTGGCTCCACAACAGCAAAACAGTCCACAAAAAGCACAGTTTCACACCGCAAATTGGTACAGTTCTCTGGCCCAGCAATTTTCAATAAACAGTGGGGCTTAGTCACTTTTTAGGTGGATAATGGCACACAGTTTTGTAATCCACAATGGCTCAGATATAATCCGTAAATCCTGTTTGTGACGCCAATTTATGCAGCACGCCAGACCTGCAGGGTATTGCGAGGTGAGGTCACGGTTATGGGCAATCGAGGGTTACTCACTGTATTGGAGAACCCTGGGCAGGCATGCGGCAGTGAAGGAGAGGTAGACACAAGTTCCTCTGGGGCACACTCTGTATGTAGGGACTAGGCCTGATGGTGGATGAGGTGCCCTGGATGTTACAGGTATTTTGAGTGTCTGGGGCAAGGTCCCTTTAAGGATTGTGACGCCAGTGCCTGTAACGGTGGCACATCGGTTTCCAGTAGCAATAAGTGAGGTACACAGGTGGTATAGTGAACCAAACGTTGCTTTACTTTAAACAGTCCAAACTTAGTACAAACAGTTGGTAATGATGCAGTCCCTTTTAGCATATGTTCCACAAGCAGGCTTACATTCAATAATGGCAGGTATAATCTTGCAAGATACTTGGAGGGTATACATTTAATGCTTCACAGTCCAGGCTGCACTATCTCCACAGCTATTCTGGCTGGCTGTATTCTAAGGCCCGGATGCCTAAATGCTGGCTTTAATCCTGGGTAAAGTAATCTTCCTCCCGTATTGACCCTTGCTTCTATTTTATAGTACCTGTGCCCATCAGCTTACTTATCTGAGCTGGTTGTATTGTCCTTGCTTTGCTGGAGGATAACTGCAGGTTTCTCCCAGGAGGTAAGTCTTTCTTCTGGGGTAATCTTCTGAGCCAAGCTTAGACTCAGGAACTACAGGTTGACTAGGATACACTTCTAGCCACCTGGACTGAACTGCCTCTCCCCTGTCTGGGCCTACCTATATATACTTAGGGCTCTCTAGCTCCCTCTAACGTCTAGGAGGCTAAACTACACCCTAACAGGCCTGACACCCAGATAACACAGGGAAATGCATAATTAAACATCACAGTAATGCAAAAGACATGTTAACCCTTGTGTAGTGCCCACCCTTACTAGTGGGACACTACACACACATACCCATTGATTTGAATGTGTCTGTTCACACATCAGTATTTAAAAAGCAAGTAAAAAAAAAATCAAGGAGAGATACACTGCTTTGGTCTGTGATGTGGACTAAACATGCCCATTGAAGTCTATGGGTTTGTGAAAATCATATACACAACACGTATGGTATCTGTGTTCCGTCCATTCTTCACTGAATAGGAAATATTTTCAAATTATTTTTCAACTGAGCAGTGTCCGTGGAATACAGATGACACACAGAGGATAAAAACAGACAAATGGACCAAACACTGATCTTTTATAGACATCTTCACAGATGAAACAAGGACAATTTTTTTCAAGGACTTGAAACTGAGAAAGAAATGTGGAGAAGGCCTCAGGCATCAGAAATTAGATGATACCTGGTTGGACGGATAGGAGATGCTTTAGAAATAAATTTTCAGCTGAGCAGTGTCCTTAGATAACGGATGATACACGGAGGGTAAAAACGGACACAGAACAAAATCTGATCTTTCGTCGACATCTTCACAGAGGAAACATAGACACTTTTTTCAAGGAAGTGAAACTGACACAGAAATGGGGATGAGGCCTCGGGCATCGGAACAGAGATGGTGACTGGTTTAGTATCAAAGAGGAACTGAAGTCCTAAACGCGGAGGTGGTGCTTAGTTTACTAGGGTTAATCATGCTGACAGATGAGCATTAAGATATGTGATTCTCCATGAGTTCTTGTGGATTGATTTATTTTGAACTTCATTGCAGCAGGCTGAGGCTCAGTGTGTTGCTCATGGACACGTCACCGCTTAGACTGTTGCTTGAGTAGGAGTGATCACATGCATTTCCAGTGAAAAGGTGAGTGTGTATTTTTTTGAGTTATGAACCCTCTCCAGCCAGCCTACAAATTTTGTTGGATAGTGAAAAACCCCTTCAAAAATGCTAGGTTGTCCTCATTGATATTTACATACAAATAGTAAATATGTGCATTTATGGGATAATCCAGTGATCAATTGTTGATTTTTTTTTATCTAAGAAGAACATGTTTTTAAACTCCAAAATAATAATAATAATAATAATAATAATAATAATAATAATAATAATACACAGACAAGGACTGGTTAGAATAGAATGAAACATTATATGTGTGAAATGTAATGATGATATATGTAAGTGATTACAATATTAGAGAGAAAAGATAAGTTTATTGGGGAAAACTGTATAATTAAAAGGAGGCTCTAATACGCTGTTGAGCCACCTGAAGCCTATATACAAATTAGGCACAATTGGACATGGAGGCATACAGGTTCTGTGTGGAATCTTGTGGCACATTTGCCCACAGATGTTGCAGTTGGGCCTACACACTCAAAGATTTCCAAAGCTGGCATCCCAGCCGGTAACATAAATGATCAACTGGGGATACATCTGGTGACCAAGCAAGCAAAGTAAGTTTTGCAATCTGGTGGAGACATTCCTTGCTGTGTGTGGCTGAATATTATCCTATTGGAAACCATGCCATGAGAGGCAACATACAGTAGGTGTCAGCAGGATGTCCTATCGCTGACCTGTTAGTGTCCCTTGTATCACTACTAGGGGTGACCAACTCTTGTACGCAATGACTCTCTAGATAATCTCACCGGCAGTTGGGGCAATTTGTAGCTTTGCCGCAAATGTAGGAATGACATGCTTACCAAGAGGCCTCCCTATTCAAACCCAACCATTATCGGATCCCAAACAGAACCTGGATTCATCACTAAGCGATATGATTCCAGTCCACAGAAGTCCTGGTATCTCTTCACGAAACCACTGCAAATGAAGTTGAGAGTGGCTGGCTGTCAATGGCAGAACATGTAATGGGTTCCATGACACCAAATATCCTTCTGCTAAACCCCTGGAAATGGCTCAGGTAGAGATAGCAGGGTCTAATGAAAGTGCCACATGTGTCTGGGTGGTGGACAATAAAACTGTGGGAGCTGCTCATACTTGTTGGCAGAATAAAATTATCCTCTCTATTGGGCCGTCCAGAGCCTGTTCGCCGTGTGTGTGTGCCTTCATGTAACCATTAATTCCAACATCATCTAACAGCTAGGTCAAAATAGCCTACATGTTAGGCAATTTGTCAAACCGCCCATCCTGTTTCTCCACTGATGTTCCCCCTCCCAACATCTGTCAGCAGGGCACAATGTCTTTCAGTGTATCTTAAAGGCATGTCTAGCAGTCATTGATCTTTGACCATGAGGTAGACTACCCAATAGAAGGCTCTAAAAACCTTTTTTTACAGCAGTGGGGGAGGCACTTTTACATTCTCTTGTGGCAAGACCCAGTCTGTAATCAGACCATACCTGTAATGAGACATAGCTGCATGCAGAGTTTTTGAGCAATCCACATTTCTATCCGGTTGCATTATATTTTTTTTGTCAATTAGTGTATTTTGATGCATTTATATTTGGAACTCTTCCATTTTACATTGGAAAATTGGAAAACTTGTTAATACAGATTGTTGTCTTGTGGTAATACATTAATCACTTGTGGCTGCCAACTTATAGACATCTAGTTGCCTACAATGTACAGTAATATAGCTTTCTATCACTAAACTTGTAGTATGTTAATTATAAGTGTCCTGAATGTAAAAAAAAAAGTGTGCCCTGGGCATAGTATGATTAATCACAGCAATTACTTTTTTTTATTAACAATAAAAAATGGTGATTTATGCATTATACTGCGCTGTATGGGACTGGAATCCTGGAGCTCATCTAACAGCAGTTGTGAAGGCAACTGATTGTAACAATGATCTCCTGCAAATGTCCCTACCCAATTCTCCTTATCTCCACATAACCTCAGCACATGTAGTTAATCTCATATTGCCGTGGGCATCTTATGGTGCCTCAGCAGGGAAGCATCTTCTTTCTTTGGTATGTTTTTTGAAGTCATATAATACTTTGCTTTATTTTGACAATGGCCATTAAAAAGACTCTTCCACATAAGTAATTAGCTTTGTTGTTTCTCTGAAGGTTCTTCTCCACTTGTACATATTAATATACACAAAATAAAAGAAAATGCACAAGAAATTTTGGAATTCCTAATTTGGTTGTTCTATAGGAGATATACAGTATGTCATATATAAAATTTTCTCTATCGTATGCTTCCACGTTTAATGTTTGAACATTGCTGAAGACAGTTGTTACAGCGGGCATCTCTGTTCTGCCCACCTCGCCCAGCAGCCCGGACCCGCCAACCGCTGTCTTCTTGCCCTTGGTCCCCACATGGGTCAGCTGAGACTACTCAAAGACAAAGTAAGCAGGTGTTTTCCCCCGCAGGGAAGTCCAGATTCCGGTATAAGTATAAATGCTCATTAACACAACCATATGAATGGGTCCACAAGCTTGTTTTAGTGCCCAAGCCAAAAAATTGCAAAAAAAGGTCACAATCCTCACGCCACAACACTTTGTGCTTACATAGCTGCACTATGACAAAACACAATTGTATACCAGTTACAGTGCTCCCCCTAGAGCACTGGCCATACCGTTCCAGAAGCTCAATCCACAGTAATCACCAACCTGCTCCTGTTCTGCTTACAGTCCCTGACAGCAGGAAGCGACATGCCAGCAGACAGCAGAGGTCACTCAGATGTATTTTCCTGTTCCTGCACTGATCTTGATAACCAGTGCATTAAAGAAACAAGAGAGCCCATGTCCAGGTACTGATCACTATAAGCATAAGGCCTCATGCACACGACCGTTGTGTGCATCTGTGGCCGTTGTGCCGTTTTCCGTTTTTTTTCGCGGACCCATTGACTTTCAATGGGTCCGTGGAAAAATCGGAAAATGCACCGTTTTGCAGCCAAGACCGTGATCCGTGTATCCTGTCCGTCAAAAAAATATGACCTGTCCTATTTTTTTGACGGACAACGGTTCACGGACCCATTCAAGTCAATGGGTCCGTGAAAGAACACGGATGCACACAAGATTGGCATCCGTGTCCGTGATCTGTGGCCGTAGGTTACTTTTATACAGACGGATCCGAAGATCCGTCTGCATAAAAGCTTTTTCAGAGCTGAGTTTTCACTTCGTGAAAACTCAGAACCGACAGTATATTCTAACACAGAGGCGTTCCCATGGTGATGGGGACGCTTCAGGTTAGAATATACTAAAAGAACTGTGTACATGACTGCCACCTGCTGCCTGGCAGGTGCTGCCAGGCAGCAGAGGGCAGCCCCCCCCCCCTGTAGTTAACACATTGGTAGCCAGTCTGGCCGCCCCCCCCCCCTCCCCTGTAGTTAACTCATTGGTGGCCCCCCCTCCACTGTAGTTAACTCATTGGTGGCCAGTGCGGCCGGCCCCCCTCCCTCCCCTGTAGTTAACTCGTTGGTGGCCAGTGGGCCCCCCCTCCCCTGTAGTTAACTCGTTGGTGGCCAGTGGGCCCTCTCCCCTCCCTGCCCCTCCTAATTAAAATCTCCCCCCCCTATCATTGGTGGCAGCGGAGAGTACCGATCGGAGTCCCATTTTAATCGCTGGGGCTCCGATCGGTAACCATGGCATCCAGGACGCTACTGCAGTCCCGGTTGCCATGGACACTTAGCAATTTGTCGAAGCATTATACTTACCTGTGAGCTGCGATGTCTGCGTCCGGCCGGGAGCTCCTCCTACTGGTAAGTGACAGGTCATTAAGCAATGCGTCACTTACCAGTAGGAGGAGCTCCCGGCTGGACGCAGACATCGGAGCTCGCAGGTAAGTATAATGCTTCTACAAATTGCTAAGTAACCATGGCAACTGGGACTGCAGTAGCGTCCTGGTTGCCATGGTTACAGATCAGAGCCCCATCGATTAAACTGGGACTCTGATCGGTACTCTCCGCTGCCACTAATGATGGGGGGGAGATTTTAATTAGGAGGGGGAGGGAGGGGAGAGGGCCCACTGGCCACCAACGAGTTAACTACAGGGGAGGGAGGGGGGGCCCACTGGCCACCAACGAGTTAACTACAGGGGAGGGAGGGGGGCCCACTGGCCACCAATGAGTTAACTACAGGGGAGGGAGAGGGGCCCACTGGCCACCAATGAGTTAACTACAGGGGGGGGGCCCACTGGCCAACAATGAGTTAACTACAGGGGGGGGGGCCCACTGGCCACCAATGTGTTAACTACAGGGGGCAGTCATGTACACAGTTCTTTTAGTATATTCTAACCTGAAGCGTCCCCATCACCATGGGAACGCCTCTGTGTTAGAATATACTGTCGGATTTGAGTTTCAGATCTAACTCATATCCGACAGTATATTCTAACGTAGAGGCGTTCCCATGGTGATGGGGACGCTTCAAGTTAAAATATACCATCGGATTGGAGAAAACTCAGATCCGATGGTATATTAACTCCTGACTTTACATTTAAAGTCAATGGGGGACGGATCCGTTTGAAATTGCACCATATTGTGTCAACATCAAACGGATCCGTCCCCATTGACTTGCATTGTAATTCAGGACGGATCCGTTTGGCTCCGCACGGCCAGGCGGACACCAAAACGACATTTTTTTCATGTCCGTGGATCCTCCAAAAATCAAGGAAGACCCACGGACGAAAAAACGGTCACGGATCACGGAAAAACGGAACCCGTTTTTGCGGACCGCAAAAAAATACGGTCGTGTGCATGAGGCCTAACTGTTCTTTCACTGGACCCATAATAATAAGCATTTTATATGTCATGCAGCATCATGCTCCAAGAGTCACAGTACACTTCAAACTATAAACAACATGCAACAACATACTGTATTTCAGTGTAATGTATGCATTTCCTGTATTTCCTTTATGCATATGGTAATAACCGGCCATATTCATAGCCACCCACTAGATTGGGCTGGTGTCACCCTGTATATAAATAGAGAAGTTAGAACATTCTAGTCAGTAGTAGCCAGTCTAGCCAAGCTATAGCTAGAGAGAGAAAGCTGACACATGTATGGAGTTCACACTCAAGCTCATGCACTATAACAAATTTCCTGATCTGTTTGCATTAGAATTTTTCAGTAAAGAATAGTTCTACTGCACTACTGCCTCCTGATTGCTTCCTGTACTACAATTGCACTAAAAATTGCTAGTGTCTTGACAACTAGGACCCTGCCTTGCACTGTAAAAACATCAACACTTCAACTGCTATAAGACAGGAGAATCCCAGAACCAGAGGGTTCCCACTGCATGCTGGCACAGGGAGTTTTAGAATTGTGAGTACAACTACTACTACACCCATCCGTCCACCCACACTCACGCACACCCCTGGTTGCTACATCATATTCCACAATTGAAATAAAAAAAAGTATTCAAAACAAAGGAACAAACAATGATACAAAAGGCCACATGAGCTTACACTGTGAATGGAATGCAAGAAAGGCGCAATAGGTACAATTAATGTCTTCATTTTTTCAAGGAACCAGCTTCCAGTGATGCCAAGGGGAAACAAAATATACAGTAGTTGCATGACTCTGTCACCCAGCCAGTATCTGAGCTAGTATGGATATAAAGTAAAATTTGTTGCAGCCAGTGAAGCTAGTTGATGTAGGATGGAAATGCTTTAGCCAGAAAAAAAGCTAATTAAAGCAAATCTGTCACCAGTTTTATAGTATCCTAACTAAAGGCAACATAAACTAGTGACAGGTCTTCTTATTAAAATGCTGTATCATTTTCCTCAATTGACCCAGGCATTTTGCCAAATCGTGTATTGAACAGCTCCAGCGCATGCCGAACAAGTCCCCATATTCATGAGCTCATAGTTTTCAGTATGGGGACTCATTTGCATGCGCTGGAGCTCTTAGTATTTAAAAGTGGGGGCAGCAGAAAACTGGTGACAGATTCCCTTTAAAAGGGTTCTCCAGGAATTAAGAAAATTAAAATACTTAAATATTACTGTATTATATATATATATATTCCCAAATACTAGTGTTGATTGAGCATCGTAGTGCTCGGGGGCTCAGGCCGAACACATCGGGATGTTCGGGTGCTCTCCCGAGCAACCGAGTATAATGGAAGTCAATGGGAGAACCCAAGGGGAGGGTGCCTGGTTTATAGGAAAATTTAAGAAATTGATGGAAACAACACCAAAATGGTTCTGGAACAGCATGGGGAGGATGTCTGGATGCATCTTGTACTCGCAGGTCACTGCTGGGAACGAAATTGTCCGAAAAATATGTCACTTTTACAGACTGACAATAATACGCACAAAGCCCGAAGGAAAAAAATCAATTTTAGAGGAAAAATTGATAGGAAACATTCTTTCCTGTATATTTACTTGTATTATAAAGTGCAAGTAGTGCCAAAAATTACAAGGAAGAGGCACTCCAATACAACCTGTATATCACATAAAGGAGGGCCTCATTCACATTGTGGTACAATTGTTCATGTAGTGGGACTCCTACACTCATAAAGCCTATGCACTAAGTGAAAGGGCTGACAAAAATTACAAGGAACCGGCACTCCAATACACCCTTTGTTACACATAAAGGAGGGCATCATATTCAGCCTTGAAAAATTATGATTGATGGCCTGCTGGTGACCCTCAAAAACATTTGGAGCAAAGGCATGCTGATCTGACCATCTAAAACATTATGGCCTAGGGCCTGCTGCCGCTTTGCTGACTCTAGATAACCTGGGGACAATCACATGTCCCCATGATGGCGACGATCCATTCGGATGTCTACCCTATCAATTTTCAATGTTATTTTTAGCACAAACCATGCATACCATGGGTAACAGGGGAATCATGGGTCGATTCCGGAGAGGGAGCCTGAGAAACCGCTACAGCTACCACATCCAAGCAAGGCAGCATGTGCGCAAATTACCTATTAGGTATAATTAGGTGATGGCCTGCTGGTGAGCTGACCCTGTAAAAGATTTTAGGTGCAGGCCTGCTGGTGAGCTGACCCTGTAAAAGATTGTAGGTGAAGGCCTGCTGGTGAGCTGACTGAATAAAAAATTATATGCCAGGGCCTGCTGGTGAGATGACCCTGTAAAAGATTTTAGGTGCAGGTCTGCTGGTGAGCTGACCCTCTAAAACATTATATGCGAGGGCCTTCAGGTGAGCTGACCCTGTAAAACATTATATGCAAGGGCCTGCAGGTGAGCTGATCCTGTAAAACATTATATGCGAGGGCCTGCGGCTGAGCTAACCCTGTAAAACATTATATGCGAAGGGCATATATATGTGACAAATAAGCATGTTGATATGATGGAAGATGAGGAGAAAAGGAAGATTCAACCATATACCTTTGTTTGTGGTGGAAGGGGTGCATGGGAATACAGTGTATTCAGTACATTATAAACAACACATTTAAAGTGCCTTTATGCTCAGCCGCTTTCTTCTGGTGGAGTCGAGAAGTCATGGTCAATCCAAGCCTGGGTTATTTTCATAAAAGTCAGCTTGTCAGCATTTTCAGTTGACAGGCGGATACGCTTATCTGTTATAATGCCACCAGCAGCACTAAATACCCGCTCAGACAAAACGCTGGCGGAAGGGCAAGCCAGCACCTCCAAGGCCAATGTCCAGCTTGAACACGCAGAAGTTGTAAGGCACTGAGGGATCATTGAGGATGCTGACACGGTCTGCTATGTACTCCTCCACCATCTTCCAAAATATTTACCTCCTTGTGACACTAGGCCACGCATCAGGGTGAGGGTGCTGGCTGGGTGTCATGAAACTCTCCCAGGCTTTGGAGAGTGTTGCCCTGCCTAATTTTTGGAGCAATTTTTCAACATGGATCTTCTGGTATTGCACCATTTTGCTTGTCCTCTCCACCAGAGGAATGAGAGATGAGAAGTTCTCTTTGTAGCGGGGATCGAGAAGGGTGAACAACCAGTAATCCGTGTTGTCTAAAATGCGTATAACATGCAGGTAGTGGGAAAGGCAGCCTAACATGAAGTCATCCATGTGTGCCAGAGTCCCAACAGACAGGACTTCACTGTCCTCGTCAGGAGGATGACTCTCAATCTCCTCATCATCTTCCTCCTCTTCTGTCTACCCACGCAAAACAGATGGAATTAAACTTCCATTGGTACTACCCTCTGTAGTGGAGGCAACCGTCTCCTGCTTCTCCTCCTACTCTTCATCGTCCAATTTGCGCTGACAAGACAAACTGAGGGTGATTTTGCTATCACCCTGTGTAATATCTTCCCACATTTCCACCTCTTCCACATCCATTTCCACCTCTTCCACAAGCGTCGTCCTTAACCACCTCAGCCCCCAGTGCTTAAACACCCTGAAGTACCAGGCCACTTTTTACACTTCTGACCTACACTACTTTCACCGTTTATTGCTCGGTCATGCAACTTACCACCCAAATGAATTTTACCTCCTTTTCTTCTCACTAATAGAGCTTTCATTTGGTGGTATTTCATTGCTGCTGACATTTTTACTTTTTTTGTTATTAATCGAAATTTAACGATTTTTTTGCAAAAAAATGCCATTTTTCACTTTCAGTTGTAAAATTTTGCAAAAAAAACGAGATCCATATATAAATTTTGCTCTAAATTTATTGTTCTACATGTCTTTGATAAAAAAAAAATGTTTGGGTAAAAAAAAAAAAATGGTTTGGGTAAAAGTTATAGCGTTTACAAACTAAGGTACAAAAATGTAAATTTCTGCTTTTTGCAGCAGCTCTGACTTTCTGAGCACCTGTCATGTTTCCTGAGGTTCTACAATGCCCAGACAGTACAAACACCCCACAAATGACCCCATTTCGGAAAGTAGACACCCTAAGGTATTCGCTGATGGGCATATTGAGTTCATAGAACTTTTTATTTTTTGTCACAAGTTAGCGGAAAATTATGTTTTTTTTTTTTTTTCTTACAAAGTCTCATATTCCACTAACTTGTGACAAAAAATAAAAAGTTCTATGAACTCGCTATGCCCATCACGAAATACCTTGGGGTCTCTTCTTTCCAAAATGGGGTCACTTGTGGGGTAGTTATACTGCCCTGGCATTCTAGGGGCCCAAATGTGTGGTAAGGAGTTTGAAATCAAATTCTGTAAAAACTGACCAGTGAAATCCGAAAGGTGCTCTTTGTAATATGGGCCCCTTTGCCCACCTAGGCTGCAAAAAAGTGTCACACATCTGGTATCTCCGTACTCAGGAGAAGTTGGGGAATGTGTTTTGGGGTGTCATTTTACATATACCCATGCTGGGTGAGATAAATATCTTGGCAAAAGACAACTTTTCCCATTTTTTTATACAAAGTTGGCATTTGACCAAGATATTTATCTCACCCAGCATGGGTATATGTAAAAAGACACCCCAAAACACATTCCTCAACTTCTCCTGAATACAGAAATACCAGATGTGTGACACTTTTTTGCAGCCTAGGTGGGCAAAGGGGCCCATATTCCAAAGAGCACCTTTCGGATTTCACTGGTCATTTTTTACAGAATTTGATTTCAAACTCCTTACCACACATTTGGGCCCCTAGAATGCCAGGGCAGTATAACTACCCCACAAGTGACCCCATTTTGGAAAGCAGACACCCCAAGGTATTCCGTGAGGGGCATGGCGAGTTCCTAGAATTTTTTATTTTTTGTCACAAGTTAGTGGAAAATGATGATTTTTTTTTTTTCATACAAAGTCTCATATTCCACTAACTTGTGACAAAAAATAAAAACTTCCATGAACTCACTATGCACATCAGCGAATACCTTGGGGTCTCTTCTTTCCAAAATGGGGTCACGTATGGGGTAGTTATACTGCCCTGGCATTCTAGGGGCCCAAATGTGTGGTAAGGAGTTTGAAATCAAATTCTGTAAAAACTGACCAGTGAAATCCGAAAGGTGCTCTTTGGAATATGGGCCCCTTTGCCCACCTAGGCTGCAAAAAAGTGTCACACATGTGGTATCTCCGTATTCAGGAGAAGTTGAGGAATGTGTTTTGAGGTGTCTTTTTACATATACCCATGCTGGGTGAGATAAATATCTTGGTCAAATGCCAACTTTGCATAAAAAAATGGGAAAAGTTGTCTTTTGCCAAGATATTTCTCTCACCCAGCATGGGTATATGTAAAATGACACCCCAAAACACATTCCCCAACTTCTCCTGAGTACGGAGATACCAGATGTGTGACACTTTTTTGCAGCCTAGGTTGGCAAAGGGGCCCATATTACAAAGAGCACCTTTCAGATTTCACTGGTCAGTTTTTACAGAATTTGATTTCAAACTCCTTACCACACATTTGGGCCCCTAGAATGCCAGGGCAGTATAACTACCCCACAAGTGACCCCATTTTGGAAAGAAGACACCCCAAGGTATTCCGTGAGGGGCATGGCGAGTTCCTAGAATTTTTTATTTTTTGTCACAAGTTAGTGGAAAATGATGATTTTATTTATTTTTTTCATACAAAGTCTCATATTCCACTAACTTGTGACAAAAAATAAAAACTTCCATGAACTCACTATGCACATCAGCGAATACCTTGGGGTCTCTTCTTTCCAAAATGGGGTCACTTGTGGGGTAGTTATACTGCCCTGGCATTCTAGGGGCCCAAATGTGTGGTAAGGAGTTTGAAATCAAATTCTGTAAAAACTGACCAGTGAAATCCGAAAGGTGCTCTTTGGAATATGGGCCCCTTTGCCCACCTAGGCTGCAAAAAAGTGTCACACATCTGGTATCTCCGTACTTAGGAGAAGTTGGGGAATGTGTTTTGGGGTGTCATTTTACATATACCCATGCTGAGTGAGAGAAATATCTTGGCAAAAGACAACTTTTCCCATTTTTTTTATACAAAGTTGGCATTTGACCAAGATATTTATCTCACCCAGCATGGGTATATGTAAAAAGACACCCCAAAACACATTCCTCAACTTCTCCTGAATACAGAGATACCAGATGTGTGACACTTTTTTGCAGCCTAGGTGGGCAAAGGGGCCCATATTCCAAAGAGCACCTTTCGGATTTCACTGGTCAGTTTTTACAGAATTTGATTTCAAACTCCTTACCACACATTTGGGCCCCTAGAATGCCAGGGCAGTATAACTACCCCACAAGTGACCCCATTTTGGAAAGAAGAGACCCCAAGGTATTCGCTGATTGGCATAGTGAGTTCATGGAAGTTTTTATTTTTTGTCACAAGTTAGTGGAATATGAGACTTTGTATGAAAAAAATAAATTAAAAAAAATCATCATTTTCCACTAACTTGTGACAAAAAATAAAAAATTCTAGGAACTTGCCATGCCCCTCACGGAATACCTTGGGGTGTCTTCTTTCCAAAATGGGGTCACTTGTGGGGTAGTTATACTGCCCTGGCATTTTCCAGGGGCCCTAATCTGTGGTAAGTAGGTAAATGACCTGTGAAATCCGAAAGGTGCTCTTTGGAATGTGGGCCCCTTTGCCCACATAGGCTGCAAAAAAGTGTCACACATGTGGTATTGCCGTATTCAGGAGAAGTTGGGGAATGTGTTTTGTGGTGTCATTTTACAAATACCCATGCTGGGTGAGAGAAATATCTTGGCAAAAGACAACTTTTCTCATTTTTTTATACAAAGTTGGCATTTGACCAAGATATTTATCTCACCCAGCATGGGTATATGTAAAATGACACCCCAAAACATATTCCCCAACTTCTCCTGAATACGGAGATACCACATGTGTGACACTTTTTTGCAGCCTAGGTGGGCAAAGGTGCCCAAATTCCTTTTAGGAGGGCATTTTTAGACATTTGGATACCAGACTTCTTCTCACGCTTTGGGGCCCCTAAAATGCCAGGGCAGTATAAATACCCCACATGTGACCCCATTTTTGAAAGAAGACACCCCAAGGTATTCAATGAGGGGCATGGCGAGTTCATAGAAAAAAAAATTTTTTGGCACAAGTTAGCGGAAATTGATTTTTTTGATTTTGTTTTCACAAAGTCTCCCTTTCCGCTAACTTAGGACAAAAATTTCAATCTTTCATGGACTCAATATGCCCCTCAGCGAATGCTTTGGGGTGTCTTCTTTCCAAAATGGTGTTATTTGTGGGGTGTTTGTACTGCCCTGGCATTTGAGGGTCTCCGCAATCATTACATGTATGCCCAGCATTAGGAGTTTCTGCTATTCTCCTTATATTGAGCATACAGGTAATGAGATTTTTTTTTTCCGTTCAGCCTCTGGGCTGAAAGAAAAAAATGAACGGCACAGATTTCTTCATTCACATCGATCAATGTGGATGAAAAAATCTCTGCCAAAAAAAGAAAAAGGAGGGGAAAGGCGTCTGCCAGGACATAGGAGCTCCGCCCCAACATCCATACCCACTTAGCTCGTATGCCCTGGCAAACCCGATTTCTCCATTCACATCAATCGATGTGGATGAATAAATCATTGCCGGGATTTTTTTTTTTATATATACAAAGTGTTTGCCAAAGTATATGAACACCGCCACCTCCTCAGCTCATATGCCTCGGCAAATGTATCTTTTACTGCAGAGGAGAAATCTCGTCTTGCAGTTCCGCATACACCGACTTGCGTGTAATCTGACAGCAGCGCAATGCTTCTGTCCGAATGCACATCAGTGCTGCAGCTAGTCGATCGGTTGGTCCACCTGAAAGGTAAAAAAAACAAAACAAAAAAGAAAAAACCAGGCCGCAACGCAATAACTTTATTAACTTTAGAACAGAACATATTAACTTTTTTTTAACTTTTTTACTTACCGGTAATTTTTTTTTTGTTTAGTTTTTTTTACCTTTATAGAACAAACCTCTCCTTCCCCATGGGACAATGTGCAAAGCGCAAATCGCCCAAAGATGTGGCAAAGTACGTTATGCATTTTATCCCAGGTGAAAGGAGAGGTTTGCAGCAGCTGTGAGTAAAAGGGCCCTAATAGCCCTGTGTGCCTGTCCTGTGAGATGCAATCCCTATGCTAGGTGTACCTGTGTGTGGTACTTCCGGAAACACTCACCAAAGCATAGGGCAGGGTGGTCAGGACAGTCAGGACAGAAATAGCGGGTGTCACGCCTTATTCCACTCCTGCTACAGACACAACATCTTTTTCGGGGTGACGGTTGGGTTGAGGTACCAGGAACGACACTGGGGAAATGTCACTCGTGTAGACGGCTAACTACCCTGGTGGATGGGGCCACAGAACCTCCTGGGTAAAGGAGGTTCTCGATGATCTATTCCTGGAATTTGAGGAAGGATCGTGTTCTCCCAGCCTTACTGTAGAGAACAAAACTATTGTACAGCGCCAATTGAATTAAATATACAGACACCTTCTTATACCAGCGTCTGGTTCTGCGGGAAACTAAATACGGAGACAACATCTGGTCATTGAAGTCCACCCCTCCCATGAGCGCATTATAGTCGTGGACACAGAGGGGCTTTTCAATGACACGGGTTGCTCGCTCAATTTGTATTGTCGTGTCTGCGTGAATGGAGGAGAGCATGTAAACGTCACGCTTGTCTCTCCATTTCACCGCGAGCAGTTCTTCGTTACACAAGGCAGCCCTCTCCCTCCTTGCAAGACGGGTGGTTACAAGCCGTTGGGGGAAGCCCACGCGACTAGTTCACGCGGTGCCACAGGCGCAAATCCGTTCTAGAAACAAATGCCTAAAGAGGGCCACACTTGTGTAAAAATTGTCCACATAAAGATGGTACCCCTTGCCGAATAAGGGTGACACCAAGTCCCAGACTGTCTTCCCACTGCTCCCCAGGTAGTCAGGGCAACCGACCGGCTCCAGGGTCTGATCTTTTCCCTCATAGATCCGAAATTTGTGGGTATAGCCTGTGGCCCTTTCACAGAGCTTATACAATTTGACCCCATACCGGGCACGCTTGCTTGGGATGTATTGTTTGAAGCCAAGGCGCCCGGTAAAATGTATTAGGGACTCGTCTACGCAGATGTTTTGCTCGGGGGTATACAAATCTGCAAATTTCTGGTTGAAATGGTCTATGAGGGGCCGAATTTTGTGGAGCCGGTCAAAAGCTGGGTGGCCTCTGGGACGGGAGGTGGTGTTGTCGCTAAAATGCAGGAAACGGAGGATGGCCTCAAATCGTGCCCTGGACATAGCAGCAGAGAACATGGACATGTGATGAATCGGGTGCGTGGACCAATATGACCGCAATTCATGCTTTTTAGTTAGACCCATGTTGAGGAGAAGGCCCAAAAAAATTTTAAGTTCGGAAACTTGGACTGGTTTCCACCGGAAAGGCTGGGCATAAAAGCTTCCCGGGTTGGCGGATATAAATTGTGTGGCATACCGGTTTGTCTCTGCCACGACTAAGTCCAAGAGCTCCGCAGTCAAGAACAGCTCAAAAAATCCCAGGGCCGAACCGATTTGAGCCGTCTCAACCCGAACTCCAGACTGGGCGGTGAAAGGGGGAACTACTGGTGCGGCTGAAGTTTGTGACTGCCAATCAGGGTTTGCCAGCACCTCAGGGATTCTAGGGGCTCTACGGGCCTGTCTGTGTCTGTGCGGTGGCTTGTGCCACCGTACCAGCTTCAACTGCCCTTCTGGTGCTCGCCACGTCACCATGTTGTACGGCAGTACTGGTACTAGGTCCAGGGAGGGCTGCGCTGCTGGTGTATGCCTCACCACGTGATCCGGCAGCGACAGCCCCACTCTGCTGCTCTTGAAGCGGATCCTGCGTAACCTGTGGTCTAGCGACACGGGGCCGGGTACGCCTGGTGCTGCCAGGGACCTCAACCTCCTCGTCCGAACTTTGGGTCAGAGAGCCACTGCTTTCCACAGGTTCATATTCTGACCCGCTAGATTCGTCAGATGAGGGTTCCCACTCCTCATCCGACTGGGTCAGAATCCTGTAGGCCTCTTCAGAAGAATACCCCCTGTTTGACATTTTGGACTACTAAATTTAGGGGTATTCCCTGAGACTACCCAAGAAAAAAAGCAAACCTGTCTTACAAAGGGGAGGCTAGCGAAGTACCGGAGGCCGCTGCGGTTGATAAAAAATATCAAAACTGATTTTTTTATCGCCGCGTGCGTGTAAAATGAATGTGCAGTGATCAAAAAAATATATATTTTTTGTCACTGCGGTGGGGCGGGCGTGGGTGAACGCACGTGTGGGCGACCGATCAGGCCTGATCGGGCAAACACTGCATTTTGGGTGGAGGGCGAGCTAAGGTGACACTAATACTATTATAGATCTGACCGTGATCAGTTTTGATCACTTACAGATACTATAAAAGTACAAATGCTGATTAGCGATACGCTAATCAGCGAATAAAAGTGACTGCGGTGCGGTGGGGTGGGCGCTAACTGATGCTAACCAAGGGGCCTAAACTATCCCTAAAACCTAACAGTCAATACCAGTGAAAAAAAAAAAGTGACAGTTTACACTGATCACTTTTTTTCCTTTCACTAGTGATTGACAGGGGCGATCAAAGGGGTGATCAAAGGGTTAATTGGGGTGCAGGGGGGTGATCTGGGGCTAAGGTGTAGTGTTTGGTGTACTCACAGTTCAGTCTGCTCCTGTGCTGGATCCAACCGACGAAAAGGACCAGCACAGGAGCAGACAAGCCATATAACAGATCATATTTACTAATATGATCTGTTATATGACTTGTGATTGGATTTTTTGAAAATCGCCAGCCTGCCAGCCAATGATCGTTGCTGGCAGGCTGGTGACGAACTTGTTCTTTTAATTTTGCCGGCCCGCAATGCGCATGCGCCGGCTGGCTTTGAGCGAAATCTCGCGTCTCGCGAGATGACGCGTATATGCGTGATTGTGCGCAGCGCTGCCACCTCCGGAACGCAAATCTGCGTACAGCGGTCCGGAGGTGGTTAATTGTGAGCGGCGAGCGTTTGAGTAGACACAGAAGTGGGATGGTTACACTGATAATAGCATTATCACTGCTCACCATCTGTGTTGATTCCTCAAAGTTCCTTAATACCTCAGAGAGGTCAGACATCCATGCCCACTCCTCGCTTGTGAATAGGCATGGAATAAGTGAATAAGCTGACTGGAAAGGCAACGACTGTGTTGCAGCTGGTATTCCACTACTGCCCTCTTCTGCTCACAAAGCCTGGCCAACATGTGGAACGTCGAAGCTGTTGATGACTTGAAGAAATGTGCACACACGCGGCTCGCCTTTACTATTAGCTCAGGCAAATTGCCGTAGATTTTGAGAAATCGCTGAACCACTAAGCTTAAGACGTGGGCAAGGGATGGGATATGTGTGAGCTTGCCGAGCTCCAAAGCCGCTACCAAGTTACGGTCATTATCAGACACAACCATGCCTGGTTGTAATTTGAGTGGCGAGAGCCACAGTTTAGTGTGGTCTCTTATTCCCTGCCACAGTTCTGCGGCGGTGTGCTGTTTGTCCCCTAAGCATATCAGCTTCAGCGCGGCCTGTTTCCGCTTTCCCACTGCAGTGCTACACTGCTTCCAGCTACCGACTGATGACTGAATGGTGCTGCACGCACATAATTCGGAGGAGGAAGCGGACTAGGAGAAGTGGGGGTTGAAGCCACTAACATAGGTGCTGGTGGAAACCCTGATCAATGTTGGGCCCGCAATCCTTGGCGTCGGTAGCACCTGTGCCATCCCAGGGTGCGACTCGCTCCCAGCCTCCACAACATTCACCCAGTGTGCCGTCAGGGAAATGTAGCGTCCCTGGCCGAATGCACTTGTCCATGTGCCTGTGGTTAAGCGGACCTTCCCAGTAACTGCGTTGGTCAGGGCACATGTGATGTTAAGGGACACATGTTGGTGTAAGACGGGCATGGCACACCTTGAAAAATAGTGGTGGCTGGGGACTGCGTAACGTGGGACTACTGCCGACATCAAGCTGCGGAAGGCCTCAGTGTCCACAAGCCTAAATGGCAACATTTCCAGGGCCAGTAATTTGGAAAGCTGCACATTTAGTGCTATGGCCTGTGGGTGGGTGGCTGAGTATTTGCACTTGAATTTAAATGCCTGGGGTAAGGACATTTGGATGCTGCACTGGGACACGGAAGTGAATGTGGTCGCTGATGTTGCTTGCGAAGGTCCAGGTGCAGGGCAGGAGGCATTCTTGCCTGCGCCTGCGAAAGGGGATTGGCCAGCACGTAACACAGTGGAAGAGAAGGCAGTTGTGTGAGCCGCAGACACAGATTGTGGACCCAGGAGTTCATCCCACTTTTTACGGTGCTTGGATGCCATGTGGCAGATCATGCTGGTGGTGGTGAGGTTGCTAGTGTTCACGCCCCAGCTCATTTTGGTACGGCACAGGTTGCAAACTACTATTCTTTTGTCGACTGCACTTTCCTCAAAAAAGCGCCAGATGGGGGAACACCTTCCCTTTGGCAAGGGAGATTTCCACAAGGGAGTGCTCTGTGGAACAGTTGCGGGCCTGTTTGGTGTGGTCCGCCTTCTCCCTTTTGCCACCCCACTGCCTCTTCCAGCCTGTTGTGGTGCAGCAGATCCCTTCCACTCTGAACTGCTGTCCTCGCTCGGCTTTCCACCTTCCCAGGTTGGGTCAGCGACTATCATCCACCACCTCCTCTTCCACTTCCTCACTCTGCTCATCCTCCTGACTTGTTGACCTAACAACAACGTCAGTTATTGACAACTGTGTCTCATCCTCATGATCAACCTCTTGAGACACTAATTGCCATTGATTTATTGGCAACTGTGTTATCATCAGCATCTACCTCGTGAAACACTAATTGCAGTTCCCCACTGTCATCTTCTTGAGATTGTAGATGCTCAAGAGTTTGGCAAATAGGGCACAAGGTCTGTCCCTCTTCAAGCATGCTTGGCGAGAGGGCCAAATCAAGGAATGCCGCTGAAAAGAGCTCCTCGGAATATCCGAGTGTGGGATCACTTGTTTGGTAAGACTCTCCATGATGGGAGGAAGGAGGATCAGGGTGAGGATTGGGTTGAGCAGACTCTTGGCTACTGAGACTGGAGTTGGTGGAAGACAGGGTGGTGCTTAACCGACTGGAAGCATTATCTGATGCAATCCAACCGACCACCTTGTCGCACTGGTCTGACTTCAAGAGTGGTGTCCTGCGCCGTCCTGCAAACTGGGACATGAAGCTAGGTATCGTGGATAATTGTTTTTCTTGTGCTCTGGCAGCAGGCACAGTTTCGCCGTGCCCAGGGCCACGGCCTCTGCGTGCACCATCAGCATCATGGCCACTGCCACGTCCCTTAATGCTCGCCTTCTTCATATTAAATGTTATATATGATTGAAAGTCTGTCACACGTACAGTAGCGTAGGATTTGGAAGTGTATGCGCAAACAAATTTAAAAAGGTATTTTGGATGTGGAAACGTCACACAGGAGATATCCTGCAGATAATGTAATTGCTGTCACCAGCGGCTAATGAAAAATTACAGGGAATGTCACAGGTGTTTGGGATGAGGAAACGTTATACAGGAGAGGTACCACCGGTAATGTCACTGTCTGCAGCGTCTATGCAAAAAAGTACACTGTATGTCACAGATAAATTTTTAAAGTGCACACGTTAGACTGCAGATGTGGCCCTGGTAATGTCACTGTCAGAAGCGGACACCGTTTATTGACAAAGTACACTGTATGTAACAGATTAATTTTTGAAGCGCACATGTTAAACTGCAGATGTGGCACTGGTAATGTAACTGTCAGAAGCGGACACCGTCTATGGAAAAAATACGCTGTATGTCACAGATCAATTTTTGAGGCGCACACGTTACACTGCAAATGTGTCTCTTGGTAATGTCACTGTCAGAAGCGTACACCGTCTACAAAAAAAGTACACTGTATGTCACAGATACATTTTTGAAGCGCACACGTTATACTGCAGATGTGGCACCAGTTATGTCACTGTCAGAAGCGGACACTGAAAATTGAAAAAAGTACACTGTATGTCACAGATATTTTTTGGATGCACACACTTTTCACAGGAGATGTGGCGCAGCTAAATGTCACTGTCCGCAGCGGACACCATCTACGGAAAAGTACACTGAATGCGGTACTTGGCCGAGTATCACCATGTGCCGAGCATTGAGATGCTCGAGCCGAACTAGTGTTCGGCCGAGCATGCTCCATCAACACTAATTATAACTAATGAAATGTATTTGGGAATATATTTATAATAAAGTAACATTTAAGTACAGTATTTTTATTTTCTTAATTCCCGGAGAACACCTTTAAGCAATTACAGGTTTCTGCTGAATAATAGTTGTGTCCTCCTAGGACAATATCTCTAACAAATCAATATCTTTTTAAAATTTGAAGAGCTACTGATGTCTACAATTTGCCTTGGCACTTTAACTCATTACCATGGATGCATGACCATGTTTAAGATTTCATAACTGTGCATCAATGATGATTTCTAAATGTCCTTGAGGAAACTGATCTCATAAATATAGAAATATTAAGTCTCCCTGACCTGACTTGACGACAATCCAGCACATAAAATGTCAAAGGCAATTAATGGCATTTAGATAATATCACGACTGCGTATACTTTTCTGCACTCATGGTGTTCTCGTTTATTGCAAAGTCCAAGTCCAAAACCTGCTGTTTAAAATGCAGTAGTACTGTCAGTCAAATTATATCAGTGTAAAAACTAAACAGATCAAGGACAATGCAAAATGCTATATTAATAATTATGTATGTGATCTTACTAAGTATAATGGTCATCACTAGAGTTTGGTGTAGAACCCTGTGCCTTGCAGTTACATGCATAGGGAGTCTGCTCTGGTAGTGAAATAATACTGTGAGTCAGTATGACATTCAGTTGACAGAAGTTGCTCTTAGAATAACTGCACACTTCACTTATTTGAGCAGTCATATGGCCAAAACTGACCAAATAACTCAAGTATGAACTCAGCCTTACAGGTCGATGTTAGCGCCAAGAAGAAGCGCACTCCTTTTACACCGTCGTCAGCTGATTAAACATAGATGTCTTCAGAACCTGTTCTATTAAATGCTTCTACAAGTAGAGCTCCCCGACAGAGTGGAGAGGGTGTCAGCAGTAAGTTTGTGTTGACATCACTGATTATTTTGCCCTTCCTCTGATCCGTTAGAACAATAACCCACAAAAAACGGATCCTGTCTGTTGAGCATCCGCCTTGACTCGGTCAGCATTTGGTCAGTAATCCATCAATATTGCTAATGCCAAAAAAATTGGGAGTGGATCCAAAACAGAGATGACACGTGAATGGAATATTTGCATGTCTTCAGTGTTTGTACCCACTCCTGCTTTTGGCTACCAAATCACAAGCCAATTCTGATGGGACCATACAGGCCTTACAGCTGATACACAGACAGGATCCGTTGTGCGTCTCATTTTTCCTTCCTTCTGACAGAGCAGAAGAAGGGTCAAATAAATGATGATATCAGTAAGGCCGAAAGGCAAAATAGTGGCACAGTCATGAAGTGGGGAGGGTGGGAACAGCATGAGAAGTCCACAGAGTGGCCCTATGACATAGTGGTGAGGTGTAAGCAGCATGAGGATACCACAGAGTGGCCCAATGACAGAGTCTGGAGGTGGCGGCAGCATCAGGAGGAGGCCTCAGAGTGGCACAATTACAGTGTGGAGGTGGCGGCAGCATCAGGAGATCACAGAGTGGCACAATGACAAAGTGTGGAGGTGGCGGTAGCATTAGAAGGCCACAGAGTGGCAAAATGACAGCATGCGGAGGTGGTGGCAGCATCATTAGACAACAGAGTGGCAAGGTGACATAGTGTGGAGGTGAAGAAGAAGAAAAAATAAGGAGAAAAAAGGAGAAGGGGGATTAACCGCAGTAGAAAGGGAAGGAGGGAAAGTATTCTCTGGAGCGCCAAGAGGACTATTTAGATGTGACAAAATATTAGGAATGGGATGTAGGTGGTTAGGTGGGTATTCACCGAGGCAGCACCCTAAAGCAGTGTACGTCAGTGCACTGCGAGATAATATGAAGATAAAATATAAAAAAGTGTGCTGTGGGGCTTGCGCAAGGATAGTGGGCAGTTGCACAGGGGCGCCAAGGTGAAGTAAAGAAAAAAAAAAAAAAAAAAAAAAAAGGGGGGCGGTGTAGTCTATGGAGGGTTAATACTTTGCTAGTTGGATTAGTGCTTCTGCTACACAGTATCGATATATTGCAGGGGCATATATATCACTGTGTCTGTATAGTTAGCGGTTCTATTTCGCAGTCTCAGTATATGGTAGGCCTATATATCACTGTGTCTCTTTATATTTTGTTATAATGGTTCTATTTTACAGTATCGATATATGGCGACACATGTATCACTGTACGGGTATTTAAAAGATAATAAATAATATGAATAGTAATAAATAATGTTAAAAGATTTATATGAGAAAGAAACGGAAGGCGACTTACTTCACCAGGGAGGGAGATATAGGATAAGCAAAATACACCTATACCTGCTCCTCCCCCGCCGAGATCGCTTGTCAGGTAGTATAAAATTTCCTCCACGTCCCAAATGATGGTAGTCAGGGTTCCAAATGGAGAGTTTTTTATTGCATAAATAGATAGAAGCTCAACGCGTTTCGGGGTGTCTTCCCCTTTCTCAAGAGCAGTGTTGGTTAAAAACACATAACATAAAGTGCATGTAGCCAGGAATATATATAGGTCTCCTAATTAAACAATCAAAAAACAATTTACCAAGAGTTTTGGCGGGGACCGGAAGTAGGCGGAGCGTCACCTCCGGTCCTCTCATCCCCCCCAGTCATCCAAAATACATCGTCCGATTAAGTATAATGCTTTAATGCATTTCAGAGTATCTTAAGAAGGAAGTTATGAAGTGCCTAGCAGGGTTCTCGTAGCCTGAGAACCTCTATCAGGCTTAGATCGCTCCTGGTGCGTTCCACTGTGGAACGCAAACACCCTGGTGAGGAGGCGGGGTCTCGAGCGGATGTGCGCCATGCGTTCCACCAGTGGAACGCATGAGCAGGAGGAGAGGAAAGAAAGGTGCCGGCCGGAGGTGGGGCCGTTTGAAAATGCTGTATGGAGCGCACCAAGGGGCGGGGCGCTCGACAGGGCAGGGAGGAGCAGACGTCTGTGCGTTCCAGGCTGGGACGCAGAGGCATCGGTTGGGGTTAGGAAGAGAAACCCAAACGGGAAATGGAGAATGGGGAGTCCATAGGGACTATACGCATTTAGGGATGGGCTCACATGGAGTCCTTATATTAAATAGAAAGCCAAATATGTGTAAATAAAAGTCTGAATATGTATAGAAGGACAAATGACATGAGTTCTATACCAAAGGATATTATAAAGTATTATAATGGGAAGGGTGTGATAAGTATTCACATATGGAATGTTCCTGGGAAATTACATAGTGGATGGTGGTTGTATGAGTATAGTTACAATATAATGAACATATAATTATTGAGGAAAATTGTAGAATAATAAAATAAATAATATATAGATATATAAAAAATATATATAAAAAAAAAATATATATATATATATATATATAATATATAAAAAAAAAATAATATCTAAAAAAAAAAAAAAAAATACTGAAATATATTAAAAATATATATATATAAAGAAGGAAATATATATAAAAAAATAAATAAATATATATATATATATATATAAAAAAAAATAATAATTTGAGAAAAAAATAAAATAAATAAATAAATGAAAAGATTCCCAATTTCCCAATGTTCACTAATAATTATTATGTTCTAGACATTCATTAAGGCCGAGGGGGGTAAGAGAGTTAAAACGGAAAATCTAATACATTTCTTTGCGGCACAGTAGTGAAAAGGAGTTGGGGACCCATTCGATAGGGGTCAATTTCAGAAGGGATGCATCGCCGGAGTGGATTTCTGCAAAGTGTCTCGATACACTATGTTTTGTATATTTTTTGGTGATGTTGGAGCGGTGTGAGTTTATCCGGTCCCTCAAGTTCTGGGTTGTCCGGCCCACATATTGAAGTCCGCAGGGGCACTCGAGCATGTATACTACATTGGATGTGCCGCAATCCATGTAGCTCCGAAGTGTGATTTTTTTCCTTTTCGGCAGTGATCTCAACTTCCTGCAGCCCGTCACTAATTATTAAACAGCATTTGCACCGTTTATGCCCACATTTAAAGGAACCCCTGCTCTTGGCCCTCATGGTGGTAGTAGTATCGGTGGGTACATTAAGTTTGGGGCAGGATGGAGCCACCATCTCTTTTAGTGACTTCGCTCTACGAAAGGTTAAATTTGGTTGGCTGGCCACTGTTCTGCCCAAGATGGGGTCCTTCTGTAGGATGGACCAGTGACGGTTTAATATTTCCCTGATTTTGTGGTGTGCTGAGTTGTAGCGAGTTATGAAGTTATATTTATATTTATTCTCATCCTCTGTTTGTGGCGTTCTAGACAAGTTATTACTTTTGGACTGTTTGTTCCTAGGTATCAAACAGTCGGCTTGATTTTCTTTTTCTATTTTTTTAAAAGAGTCGTCGATTAGGCCTTTTGGGTAGCCCTTTTCTAAAAATCTGGTCTTGAGGGTTTCCAGCTGTTTCTGCAACACCTGGTTGTTAGAACAGTTCCTTCTTATCCTTCGCATCTGCCCGTACGGGATGTTTCGTTTCCATTTATGATAATGGCAACTTTTATAATCAAGGTAGCTATTAGCATCAACTGTTTTAAAATGTGTACGTGTTTCGATTTGATTATCCTGTATCATTAGCTCCAGATCTAAGAATGTGACATGATTAGCATCTACATGGGCAGTGAAGGCCAGATTCCAATTGTTGGAATTAAGGTTAAAAATATATTGGTCTAAAAGGGGGCCTTTGAAGACACAATCGGCCTCCTACACCACCCCAATATATTGTTCTATAGACGTTTTATTGATGACATAATTTTTATTTGGAAAGGTGAACGTAATATTTTAGACCAATATATTTTTAACCTTAATTCCAACAATTGGAATCTGGCCTTCACTGCCCATGTAGATGCCATTATCATAAATTGAAACGAAACATCCCGTACGGGCAGATGCGAAGGATAAGAAGGAACTGTTCTAACAACCAGGTGTTGCAGAAACAGCTGGAAACCCTCAAGACCAGATTTTTAGAAAAGGGCTACCCAAAAAGGCCTAATCGACGACTCTTTTAAAAAAATAGAAAAAGAAAATCAAGCCGACTGTTTGATACCTAGGAACAAACAGTCCAAAAGTAATAACTTGTCTAGAACGCCACAAACAGAGGATGAGAATAAATATAAATATAACTTCATAACTCGCTACAACTCAGCACACCACAAAATCAGGGAAATATTAAACCGTCACTGGTCCATCCTACAGAAGGACCCCATCTTGGGCAGAACAGTGGCCAGCCAACCAAATTTAACCTTTCGTAGAGCGAAGTCACTAAAAGAGATGGTGGCTCCATCCTGCCCCAAACTTAATGTACCCACCGATACTACTACCACCATGAGGGCCAAGAGCAGGGGTTCCTTTAAATGTGGGCATAAACGGTGCAAATGCTGTTTAATAATTAGTGACGGGCTGCAGGAAGTTGAGATCACTGCCGAAAAGGAAAAAATCACACTTCGGAGCTACATGGATTGCGGCACATCCAATGTAGTATACATGCTCGAGTGCCCCTGCGGACTTCAATATGTGGGCCGGACAACCCAGAACTTGAGGGACCGGATAAACTCACACCGCTCCAACATCACCAAAAAATATACAAAACATAGTGTATCGAGACACTTTGCAGAAATCCACTCCGGCGATGCATCCCTTCTGAAATTGACCCCTATCGAATGGGTCCCCAACTCCTTTTCACTACTGTGCCGCAAAGAAATGTATTGGATTTTCCGTTTTAACTCTCTTACCCCCCTCGGCCTTAATGAATGTCTAGAACATAATAATTATTAGTGAACATTGGGAAATTGGGAATCTTTTCATTTATTTATTTATTTTATTTTTTTCTCAAATTATTATTTTTTTATATATATATATATATATATATTTATTTATTTTTTTATATATATTTCTTTCTTTATATATATATATTTTTAATATATTTCAGTATTTTTTTTTTTTTTTTAGATATTATTTTTTTTTTTATATATTATATATATATATATATATATATATATATATATATATATATATATATTTTTTTTTTTTTTTTTTTTTTTTAGATATATTTTTTATATATCTATATATTATTTATTTTATTATTCTACAATTTTCCTCAATAATTATATGTTCATTATATTGTAACTATACTCATACAACCACCATCCACTATGTAATTTCCCAGGAACATTCCATATGTGAATACTTATCACACCCTTCCCATTATAATACTTTATAATATCCTTTGGTATAGAACTCATGTCATTTGTCCTTCTATACATATTCAGACTTTTATTCACACATATTTGGCTTTCTATTTAATATAAGGACTCCATGTGAGCCCATCCCTAAATGCGTATAGTCCCTATGGACTCCCCATTCTCCATTTCCCGTTTGGGTTTCTCTTCCTAACCCCAACCGATGCCTCTGCGTCCCAGCCTGGAACGCACAGACGTCTGCTCCTCCCTGCCCTGTCGAGCGCCCCGCCCCTTGGTGCGCTCCATACAGCATTTTCAAACGGCCCCACCTCCGGCCGGCACCTTTCTTTCCTCTCCTCCTGCTCATGCGTTCCACTGGTGGAACGCATGGCGCACATCCGCTCGAGACCCCGCCTCCTCACCAGGGTGTTTGCGTTCCACAGTGGAACGCACCAGGAGCGATCTATGCCTGATAGAGGTTCTCAGGCTACGAGAACCCTGCTAGGCACTTCATAACTTCCTTCTTAAGATACTCTGAAATGCATTAAAGCATTATACTTAATCGGACGATGTATTTTGGATGACTGGGGGGGATGAGAGGACCGGAGGTGACGCTCCGCCTACTTCCGGTCCCCGCCAAAACTCTTGGTAAATTGTTTTTTGATTGTTTAATTAAGAGACCTATATATATTCCTGGCTACATGCACTTTATGTTATGTGTTTTTAACCAACACTGCTCTTGAGAAAGGGGAAGACACCCCGAAACGCGTTGAGCTTCTATCTATTTATGCAATAAAAAACTCTCCATTTGGAACCCTGACTACCATCATTTGGGACGTGGAGGAAATTTTATAATACCTGACAAGCGATCTCGGCGGGGGAGGAGCAGGTATAGGTGTATTTTGCTTATCCTATATCTCCCTCCCTGGTGAAGTAAGTCGCCTTCCGTTTCTTTCTCAAATAAATCTTTTAACATTATTTATTACTATTCATATTATTTATTATCTTTTAAATACCCGTACAGTGATACATGTGTCGCCATATATCGATACTGTAAAATAGAACCATTATAACAAAATATAAAGAGACACAGTGATATATAGGCCTACCATATACTGAGACTGCGAAATAGAACCGCTAACTATACAGACACAGTGATATATATGCCCCTGCAATATATCAATACTGTGTAGCAGAAGCACTAATCCAACTAGCAAAGTATTAACCCTCCATAGACTACACCGCCCCCCTTTTTTTTTTTTCTTTTTTTTTCTTTACTTCACCTTGGCGCCCCTGTGCAACTGCCCACTATCCTTGGGCAAGCCCCACAGCACACTTTTTTATATTTTATCTTCATATTATCTCGCAGTGCACTGACGTACACTGCTTTAGGGTGCTGCCTCGGTGAATACCCACCTAACCACCTACATCCCATTCCTAATATTTTTTCACTTCTAAATAGTCCTCTTGGCGCTCCAGAGAATACTTTCCCTCCTTCCCTTTCTACTGCGGTTAATCCCCCTTCTCCTTTTTTCTCCTTATTTTTTCTTCTTCTTCAACAAAATATGGACCGGGATCCCACCCCACCGGTCAATACGCAAGGAGCTGACTCAGGACTATTGACCTACCTAGTAGAGGACTTACCCAAACTTTCAAAAAGAATCTATGATGAACTTATAAGACTTAAAATCCGTGCTGATCTGAACGAATGGAGGAATGGAATCCAAGCAACCTGGCATACCCAGACGAAGAACACCCCTGAACCACCAAGTGATGGCCACAACCTAAGTAGAACCATACAGGACTTTCTACACCATGAAATAGACTGGTATTTCCTCAACATCTACCTGTGCCTGGACATGATCCCGAGAGGTCTGCGATTGCCGGTAAAACCCACTTTTTCTAACGATAATGACTTTTCTTTGGACTGGTTCAGAATCTCAGATGACTGTTCAAAAAATATGATTACACTATTGGTTAATAAGCGTAAATCTCTTTGTAAAATTTTATGTCGTGAAATGTCACTCCAGGTCGCCTCGCCAAAAGGGGTCCCTGTAGCATCAGATCACACAAAGATCCCTCCGAGCAGACATTTCTTCAGAAAACTAGAATATACTATAGTAAGAAAGAAATGCAGTAAACTACTCAGAGATATATTAGATTATAATACGGGCCGAATTCGAACATGGGAGAGGATAAGGGCATCTCCACTCCAACCCCCTCCCTCGCATCCACCTGCACCCCAGTTCCCCTCAGCAGCCCACTCCCATCCCAGTGAATCCACCCACCCTAATATAAATATCTCCAATAGAATTTTCTACAACAGTAATTATAAACGTAAGAACCGTGATTCAACACCATCAGTAATTACAACTACCCATCGGGCCAGCATGTTGACCGTGGCCATCCCCACCACCTCCAGTCCAGCACCCCTTCTATATCCCACCACAGCTGGATATGCCACCCCGAGACCCAGCAAGATCTACCATCAGCCCCAACACATCCTGCCTATAACCACACCTGTCAAAGACCCTATCAACAATGACCATGATGCTAATACCAATATACCTACAACCCTCACCACCACCCTTAACCAGGAAGTCACCCCACTCCGCACCAGCGTGCGAGACATTAGACCCCGTGTGAATACACTTCCAAGCCAGGGTGACATCCTAGCCCTGGCCATTGATGATCCTTCCCTCCTTCCGATTAACAATACCATCTACACGAGTCAGGACAACCTCTTATTCGACACCACCACGAGGGATGCCCACCTTGACATGACCAACCACCCGAGTGGTCAGGATGAAATCGCCCTCCAGAACATCATCAGTCACCCCATTCCCCCACCTGTTTCCCCGTTATTCAACATTAATAATATTTCCACCTACAGCTCCCCAGATTCAGGCTCAGAATTGGAGCCTTTTTTAGCCTTACCACCCAATCTATCCGAGAACCCTCCGTTAAATCAACTCTCCCCAGCCTCGACCCTTTCGCGGTCCACCCTCTCCAGCATCCAACTACTCACACCTCTGTTATCACAAAACATGGTAGTTCGACCCAGAATACCGACTCCGTCACTTCCACGTCCCCAGGAAAAAATTACTCACTTCTACAGTCCAATCAACACACCGAAACAGACCAAAAGGAAGGGAAGAGAAAACGGAGGAGACGAGGATGCAGAGGAGGACAGAAACGCCCGCGCCTCCAAAAAAGCAAAACCGCGTCCTGTCCAGCCTCCACCAACTCCCCCAATACTTTGAAATCCAAGGGTATTTTCAATCTATCTAAACATATCCTTCAAAGGGACGAAGTAGAAATACTCAGTAAAGGCCTATCCTTTTGCCCCACTAGTGGACCGGACATATTCGAACTATTTGTAGATCTGAATCGTTTCATTCGTAACCTTACCCTCCAGCGACACTATACTGTTAAAAATCGCTACTATTCTAAACCCCCCATTAACATGCCCCCAGAATTCGACACACAGACAGCGGATAATTCGGATTTGGAGGATGAGGACATTAAACTTCTCGTTGATGAACTCGTCAATGCCCCCATCCATTCATCACTTAGACCCAAATCCTCCTTCTACCCCCTAAATAGTAGAGGGCCACACCTCGAGACCTTCTACAACTTGGTCCTCAATGAGTTAAAGACCACGTTCTCCCCCACTAATAGGGAACAATCACCAGCCTACACCCACAATCTGTCTAGCGAACAAAGGAAAGCTATCACTATGTTAGCCAAAAATAATAATATCGTCATCAAGAATGCCGACAAAGGGGGTGGGGTGGTCATCATGGACTCCGAATACTACCACAAAGAGGCCCTGAATATCCTGTCGGATACAAACTACTACCAAACACTGAAAACTGACCCGACAGACCATTACAGGAAAAAACTATCTGATTTGATACAGGTGGGGCATACACTGGAAATACTGAATAAGCAAGAAAAGAATTTCATCCGAGTAGAATACCCGTCCACTCCCTATTTTTATTTTCTCCCGAAGATTCACAAAACACTGCACAACCCCCCCGGAAGGCCTATCATATCTGGTATTGATTCTTTAACATCTAACCTCTCAGCTTATGTGGACAACCTTCTACAGAAATATGTTGTCCATCTTCCAGCGTATCTTAGAGACTCGAGCCACCTTATTACACTATTGGATGACATTGCCTGGTCAAATGACATGTTCTGGGTTACCCTAGACGTAGCAGCACTATATAGTAATATCATTCATGAACAGGGCATAAACGCAGTCGACAGGTTTCTTTCAGCAGATCCATTTATGCCTTCGACACAGAAAAAGTTTATTTTGGATTCCATCTCGTTTATTCTTAATCACAATTATTTTAAATACGACAACACATTTTACATTCAACAACGAGGCACGGCGATGGGGACAAAATTTGCCCCACCCTATGCAAACTTGTTCATGGGGGCCTTTGAAGACACAATCGGCCTCCTACACCACCCCAATATATTGTTCTATAGACGTTTTATTGATGACATAATTTTTATTTGGAAAGGTGAACGTAATATTTTAGACCAATATATTTTTAACCTTAATTCCAACAATTGGAATCTGGCCTTCACTGCCCATGTAGATGCTAATCATGTCACATTCTTAGATCTGGAGCTAATGATACAGGATAATCAAATCGAAACACGTACACATTTTAAAACAGTTGATGCTAATAGCTACCTTGATTATAAAAGTTGCCATTATCATAAATGGAAACGAAACATCCCGTACGGGCAGATGCGAAGGATAAGAAGGAACTGTTCTAACAACCAGGTGTTGCAGAAACAGCTGGAAACCCTCAAGACCAGATTTTTAGAAAAGGGCTACCCAAAAGGCCTAATCGACGACTCTTTTAAAAAAATAGAAAAAGAAAATCAAGCCGACTGTTTGATACCTAGGAACAAACAGTCCAAAAGTAATAACTTGTCTAGAACGCCACAAACAGAGGATGAGAATAAATATAAATATAACTTCATAACTCGCTACAACTCAGCACACCACAAAATCAGGGAAATATTAAACCGTCACTGGTCCATCCTACAGAAGGACCCCATCTTGGGCAGAACAGTGGCCAGCCAACCAAATTTAACCTTTCGTAGAGCGAAGTCACTAAAAGAGATGGTGGCTCCATCCTGCCCCAAACTTAATGTACCCACCGATACTACTACCACCATGAGGGCCAAGAGCAGGGGTTCCTTTAAATGTGGGCATAAACGGTGCAAATGCTGTTTAATAATTAGTGACGGGCTGCAGGAAGTTGAGATCACTGCCGAAAAGGAAAAAATCACACTTCGGAGCTACATGGATTGCGGCACATCCAATGTAGTATACATGCTCGAGTGCCCCTGCGGACTTCAATATGTGGGCCGGACAACCCAGAACTTGAGGGACCGGATAAACTCACACCGCTCCAACATCACCAAAAAATATACAAAACATAGTGTATCGAGACACTTTGCAGTAATCCACTCCGGCGATGCATCCCTTCTGAAATTGACCCCTATCGAATGGGTCCCCAACTCCTTTTCACTACTGTGCCGCAAAGAAATGTATTGGATTTTCCGTTTTAACTCTCTTACCCCCCTCGGCCTTAATGAATGTCTAGAACATAATAATTATTAGTGAACATTGGGAAATTGGGAATCTTTTCATTTATTTATTTATTTTATTTTTTTCTCAATTTTTTTTTTTTATATATATATATATTTATTTATTTTTTTATATATATTTCCTTCTTTATATATATATATATATATATTTAATATATTTCAGTATTTTTTTTTAGATATTATTTTTTTTTAATATATTTTATATATATATATATATATATATATATTTTTTTTTTTTTATATATATTTTTTATATATCTATATATTATTTATTTTATTATTCTACAATTTTCCTCAATAATTATATGTTCATTATATTGTAACTATACTCATACAACCACCATCCACTATGTAATTTCCCAGGAACATTCCATATGTGAATACTTATCACACCCTTCCCATTATAATACTTTATAATATCCTTTGGTATAGAACTCATGTCATTTGTCCTTCTATACATATTCAGACTTTTATTCACACATATTTGGCTTTCTATTTAATATAAGGACTCCATGTGAGCCCATCCCTAAATGCGTATAGTCCCTATGGACTCCCCATTCTCCATTTCCCGTTTGGGTTTCTCTTCCTAACCCCAACCGATGCCTCTGCGTCCCAGCCTGGAACGCACAGACGTCTGCTCCTCCCTGCCCTGTCGAGCGCCCCGCCCCTTGGTGCGCTCCATACAGCATTTTCAAACGGCCCCACCTCCGGCCGGCACCTTTCTTTCCTCTCCTCCTGCTCATGCGTTCCACTGGTGGAACGCATGGCGCACATCCGCTCGAGACCCCGCCTCCTCACCAGGGTGTTTGCGTTCCACAGTGGAACGCACCAGGAGCGATCTAAGCCTGATAGAGGTTCTCAGGCTACGAGAACCCTGCTAGGCACTTCATAACTTCCTTCTTAAGATACTCTGAAATGCATTAAAGCATTATACTTAATCGGACAATGTATTTTGGATGACTGGGGGGGATGAGAGGACCGGAGGTGACGCTCCGCCTACTTCCGGTCCCCGCCAAAACTCTTGGTAAATTGTTTTTTGATTGTTTAATTAAGAGACCTATATATATTCCTGGCTACATGCACTTTATGTTATGTGTTTTTAACCAACACTGCTCTTGAGAAAGGGGAAGACACCCCGAAACGCGTTGAGCTTCTATCTATTTATGCAATAAAAAACTCTCCATTTGGAACCCTGACTACCATCATTTGGGACGTGGAGGAAATTTTATACTACCTGACAAGCGATCTCGGCGGGGGAGGAGCAGGTATAGGTGTATTTTGCTTATCCTATATCTCCCTCCCTGGTGAAGTAAGTCGCCTTCCGTTTCTTTCTCATATAAATCTTTTAACATTATTTATTACTATTCATATTATTTATTATCTTTTAAATACCCCTACAGTGATACATGTGTCGCCATATATCGATACTGTAAAATAGAACCATTATAACAAAATATAAAGAGACACAGTGATATATAGGCCTACCATATACTGAGACTGCGAAATAGAACCGCTAACTATACAGACACAGTGATATATATGCCCCTGCAATATATCGATACTGTGTAGCAGAAGCACTAATCCAACTAGCAAAGTATTAACCCTCCATAGACTACACCGCCCCCCTTTTT
Source organism: Bufo bufo (assembly GCF_905171765.1). Taxonomy (NCBI): domain Eukaryota; kingdom Metazoa; phylum Chordata; class Amphibia; order Anura; family Bufonidae; genus Bufo; species Bufo bufo. Next base: position 251,683,305 of record NC_053394.1, read on the forward strand.
TTTTTATTTTTTTTTTATTTTTTTTTTTTTCTTTACTTCACCTTGGCGCCCCTGTGCAACTGCCCACTATCCTTGGGCAAGCCCCACAGCACACTTTTTTATATTTTATCTTCATAGTGTGGAGGTGACAGCAGCATCAGGAGACCACAGAGTGTCCAAGTGACAGAGTGGGGAGTTGGGTGGCAGCAGCATAAGAAGACCACAGAGTAGCAAGGTGACATAGTGAGGAGGTGGCAGCAGCATCAGGAGACCACAGAGTTACCGGGTGATAGAGTGGGAAGTTGGGTGGCAATACGAGTACCAGCTGAAGATGGTGGGTGAAAGAAGGAGCACTTGGCATCAGATGTGTAGCATCAGGCGGGTGGCAGCATCAGAATAGTAGCTAAGGCAGGTAGCCAGAAGAAACCGGTCTCTTTTCTCAAAGTGTTGGTGTGGCACCATGGATGATCTAGTCTGATGCAGGGCAAACTCTGCTAGTTGCGGCCACAAAACCAGTTTAACTGCCCAGTAATCCAGCGGATCTTAAATGTGGGGTGGTAGGGTGATGTCCAAGTATGCCACCACTGGCTGGTTCAGGTCCTGCTCCAGGTCTAGTTGCTACTGCTGGTGAGTAGTTTCTTCACTAGGCGGGTGAAGAAAGTTGCTCATCAGCGACTCTAGATTCAACTTGCTGCTGATGGAGCTGATGGAACTTCTCCTACCCTCCTACCCTACCACAGCAGCCATGGCAGAGGAACGTGAGTGCAGAGGGCCCCCCCCGGTCAGACCTGGACGATGGCGCAGATAGGCAGCGGCCGACTGACTACATAAGATGTCTCTATAGTAGTTCAGTTTGTCCTCCCTCTCAGAAGGTGTAAAAAAGGCCCCCATTTTGGACCGGTAGCGAGGGTTCAACAAGGTGTAGAGCCAGAAGTCATCCCTCTGTCGAATGGTGACAATTCGGCTGTCACTACGCAAGCAAGTGAGCATGCATCAGGCCATTTCTGCAAGTTACATGGAGGGACTACCTGCCTCCATCTCCACTGCATACTACCACGATGTGCCTGGGTGATCTGCCTTCCAGCTGCTTCTGCTCCTGCTCTCCTGTTACCTGTTTAAAAAAAAACACCCATTTCACTACACATTGTTTGTGCTCCAATGTCCTCCAGTCCCCTGACCAGCCATATTTAGCAGCATCTGTTCCAGGACATGAAGCATTGGAATGACTTTGTTCTACACGTAGTCCTGGTGACTGACAAATAACGTGGCATCCTCAAAGGGCCTGAGCAAACTGCAGGTGTCACGCATGAGCGGCCACTGGCTGACATCGAAGTTACACAGGGGAGTACTCCTGTCTTCTTGGGTCATCAATAAATAGTTTATGGCCTTTCTCTGTTCGTATAGTCGGTCCAACATATGGAGGGAATTCCAATGGGAGGAAACGTCGCATATCACCCTATGTTGGGGGATGCCGTTCTGCCGCTGCAGCTCAAGGAGCATGTGCTTTGCGGTGTACAAGTGGCTGAACTGCATTGAAAGTTTCCTGCCCATTTTTAGGATGTCTTGCAGATGGTTGGAAGACTTCAGGAACCGCTTGACAAACAGATTGAACACGTGTGCCATGCAGGGCACATGGCTCAGCCCTCCTTGACGCAGCGCCGTCACCATGTTCTTCCCGTTGTCAGTCACCATGGTTTCGATTTTGAGTTGTCGCGGAGAAAGCCAGAATTTGATTTCTTGATGAAGGAGCAGTTCCTTCCCTGTGTGACTCCGTTCACCCAGGCAAATGAGGTGCAGAACAGCGTGGCACTGCTGTGCCCTGCACATGTGATATGCTGGAGGGGCACTGCAGTGGAGGCTGAGGACATGGTGGAGGATAAGTAGGCAAAGGCGGACATTGTCGCAGGACCAACAGCGTGACAAAGTGGAGGCTCAGATCACATTTTATGACCAATTTGTGCAGAAATCCATATCATTCCAAAGAGTTCTCATACTTTTTCTTGCAACTGTATATATATATATATATATATATATATATTCTGTGCTGATTATAACTAGGGATGAGCAAATCGACTTCCGTACAGTATTAGAATGAAGTTTTATGCGAATCGACTTCGGATACATTTCATTTAAATTTCCAATTAATTTTTTATCTCATGTTTTAAGCTGTTTGTAGAGTTTTATTGTGAATGTTAATATTTTAATATATAATTCCTTGTATTTTACCTTTTCCCCATGGATTGAAAGCAATTAGGGTTGAGCAAACCTTACTGTAAAGTTCGGGTTCATATAAATCACAGAAAAAATGCACCAAACGGACATGCCACTGACTATACTAGCTAGTCATACAAGCAGATATTAAAAGCTGAGACTTGGGGCGCTGGCACGGTCTCTCAGCATGGCAAGGGTGCCATGCTGAGAGACCGTGACGTGGTGCATGATGGGCTCCGATGTGTTCCTGACTGGAATATATTGGCAAAAGTCTCAGCTTTTAATATCTGCTTGTATGACTAGCTAGTCTGCTTGTATGACTAGCTAGTATAGTCAGTGGCATATCCGTTTGGTGCATTTTTTTCCTGTGATTTATATAATTATATTTTTATCCGCACAATGCTCCGTTTTGTGTAGGATGCCTTTGTGGTACATGTGGACCGTGCCGGCATCCTCCATTGTACGCATTTTTTTGCTGGGGATGGTTGTTTGCTGCGGTCCACATGCGGTGGGACTGCTCCCCCATTGAGAAACACGCTACAGTGTTTGGGGTTTGAGCAGTTCCCCCATATTTGCCACTATATTTCTGTGATTTTGTTAAAGTTCGGGTTCGCACCAAACTTTACGATTTTTTGACCCCGGACCCGAACCCGAACATTTCAGTAAAAGTTTGGGTTCGAGTTTGGTGTTCGGCGATTTAATGGCGCTTTTGAAAGGCTGCAGGGCAGCCAATCAACAAGCGTTTAACTCGTGTGTAGCATTGAGCCCTTAGAAGCCATCACAACCATGCCTACTAATGTGATTGGCCAGTGCAGCATGTGACCCAGCCTCTAAATAAGCTGGAGTTATATAGCGCCGCACGTCACTCAGCTCTTACTAGTGTAGGGATATGATGCTGCTGCTGTGAGGGAGAGAATTGGAAAGAATCAGAACTTGTTAACTCTGCGATCTACACCGATTTTTTGTGTGTGGGTGCAATGCAACATTTTTGCACCCTGCCCTGAGCCCAGTGACACAGAAAAATACGTTTTATCTGTCTGTTAGTTAGGTGGGCGTCGGCGGACATTTTGTGCAACAGCAGTGCACCAGCACTGCATATGTGCTAGGGACAATAATTTAATCCTGTTCTTTTAGTTCAGTGGGCAACATATACCCATTTCTTAAGTGCACCTGCACTGCATATGTGCCATGGGAAGGGAAAATAATATAGGTAATCCGTCTGTGAGTTCAGGAACCCAGGGGGTGACATATTCACATTTTTTTCTGTGCCGCATATGTGAGTGTCATCAATTCAGTAAATCCATCTGTTAGATTCTGGGGGGACAAATAATTTTTTTGGCTAAAAAGTACATTTGTGCCCTGCACTGCATTTGTGATAGTGAAAGAAAATCAGTTAAATCCATCAGTTTAATTGTGGGTGAAAAAAAATCATATTTTTTTTCCCCATAAAGTACCTTTGTGGCTGCACTGCAAATCTGATCTGTTTCACTGTGTTTTTCCATAAAGTACCTTTGCGGCCTGCGCTGTGTTTCTGACAGTCCAATAAAACCGTTAAATACTGCTGTTACATTGTTGGTTGAAGAAAAATCACCCTTTTTGTGCTCAATAGTACATTTGCGGCCTAACCTGCATTTCTGACAGTCCACTAAAACCGTTAAATACTGCTGTTACATTGTTGGTAGAAAAAAGCACACTTTTTGTGCTAAATAGTACATTTGCGGCCTGCGCTGCATTTCTGACAGTCTAATAAAACCATTAAATACTGCTGTTATATTGTTGTTTGAAAAAAACACCCTTTTTGTGCTAGATAGAACATTTGCAGCCTGCCCTGCATTTCTAACAGTCCAATAAATCCGTTAAATACTGCTGTTACATTGTAGTTTGAAAAAACAAATCACTTTTTGTGCTAGATAGTAAATTTGTGGTCAGGACCTAAACGAGTGGAAGATGCCCAACCACCACCCCCCTACCTAATTGGCCTGAGGTGTGCCTTGGCCTCACTAGGTCGGTATGCCTGAAAAAGGGGGCATACCCTGAATGTGATGGTTGAATGACTGAATGAAGAATGGGAATGGGTGGGCAGGGGACGTCTGAATGCCGACGTGCTGCCTGGGAGTGCTGGACTGCTTAAGACAGGTACCGGCCCCTCCCACAAATCCAGGCTAGCCTGCGGCCAGCCTTAACACTTGTGGTCAGGACCTAAACGAGTGGAAGATGCCCAACCACCACCCCCCTACCTAATTGGCCTGAGGTGTGCCTTGGCCTCACTAGGTCGGTATGCCTGAAAAAGGGGGCAAAACCCACCAGTGAGGGAAGGATTGGCCTGAGGTGCTACTCTGCCAATGTACTGAATGCTTGGACCAGCTCCGCTTGTGGCTCCGGGATATACCGTACAAAGCACCCCGAGTGCCAGCGCCCCAAGTGTTTAATGATATGCACAGGGACTCCATGCTTTGACGCTGCGGATGCCGCACCGATGCGGAAAGAATGCCCCGAGAATTGAGCCGGATTCAATCCTACACTGGTCAACAGGATGCGAATATGTTTGATGAACTGGCTGGACGTCAGTGGACCAACAGGGAATGGAAGTAATGGGTCAATAGGGCTGTGAAGACTAAGGGCCAGCAAGAGGTTGTCCAAGACTGTCACTGGACACCATGCGTTTGTGGTCTGGAAGAACTTAACTACATGGCCGGGACCTACCTGCCTTGTTTTGTTGTGAGGCAACTGCAAATGAAAGTTACTGCCCATCCTGACTAAATCTCCCTTGCGGAGAGCCACCGCCCCTTGTCTGGCCTGTGTCACTTCACCTGGTCTTAAAAACCCGTAAAACGCCAAGTACATCGCCGCCTTGATCACCAGGCTGGGAAGGACTCCGAATGGTGACAATGTGAGAACTTCCGACAGGCTACGAAACGTGTCCCCCTTAATAGGTAGACAGACCGACTTGACCGTGACCTGGCTTTTTTGAATGCCTCCGAGGATGGCCTTGATCGGGTGAGCTGAAAATATAGAGGGTCTGTCTGGCTCTTGAAGTGCCAAAAAATGCTGCACCCCAGCCAAATATAGCCTAATGGTGTTGTAGGATAAAGCCAATACCGAATGACAATAAGACACAAAAGCCACCATATACTTGACCTGACCTGTGTCACCTCTAGGATATGCCAACTGAAAGTTCGAAAAAAACCACCCACGCTCGGCGGTACGACCGCAACGTACTGGCTGACAAAGACTTGGTAATGAGTGAACTGGCGACCACCATCAGAGAGTCTAATCCAAGACCAGCAGCCGCCAGTCCGGTACCGGGGTGCCCACTGAGTCTGGTTCTGTAAGAAAAAGCGAGAAAAATCAAAACGAGATAAAGCATCAGCTGCAACGTTGCTGACCCAGTCCAAAAACAGGGCATGAAAATGAAACCCCTGTTCCAGAGCTATCCAGGTCAATCTACGCATGAAAGACATGATGAGTAACAATTTAGATCTGCCCTTGTTAATGATCTCTGCGGTCGCCATGTTGTCAGTGTGGAAAACCACCGTGTGACCCGACCACCTATGCCCCCAGACTATAGCAGCTGCTACGATAGGATAGATCTCGAACAATGCCGACGTCTGAGAACACCCCGGCAACTGTAGCACGTGTGTGGGCCATGAGCCGGCGAACCAATGTGAGCCCAATATGGCCGCGAAACCTGCCGAGGCAGCCGCGTCTGAAAATACGTGTGGAGAATCAGAAGTGGCCCTCGGAATAAACATGGAAATGCCGTTCCACCCGCTGAGAAATCTGTCCCACATGAACGGATCTGCTCGGGCGTTCGCATTAAGATGCACTGATGCGTCCAAATCACTGGTCTGTTGTAATAAGACTATCAATCTTGAAATGAATGATCTACCCTGAGGAATGATCCTCATGGCAAAGTTTAACATGCCCAACAGAGACTGCAATTCTCTCTTGGTGCAAACCTGAGACATGAGCAAGGAACGGACACCTGATTTGATTCTGTCGAGTTTGTCTTGTGGCAGACATGGCGCGTGAATCCAGAGAGATCCCCAAGAACGTGACAACCTGCGCAGGCCCTTCTGTTTTGTGTTCGGCCACTGGAATGTTTAACTCCTTGAAGACCTGCAAGAGAACCTGCAAGTCAACAGGCGCCTATGAGGGTTCTTCGATCAACAGAAAATCATCCAGGTAGTGAATGACATTCTGGCAACCCTGTTCCAACAAAATCCATTCCAGTGCCTGCGCTAACCTGTCAAACAGACTGGGGCTGCTCTAGGAACCAAACGTCAACTTGGTGGCGAAATAGTACGCATCTCTCCATTTGATGCCATGCCACTGCCAGAGAGATGGGCTAATGGGCAGCAGTTTGAACGCATCACAGACATCTGCTTTGGACAGCCAAGCCCCTATGCCTGTCTGAAGAATGACCTGGATAGCCTGGTCTACGGAAGTATACTTCAAGGAAAATTCCTCGGACGGAATCAACGAGTTGAGACTTGGAACGTGGGAAGAATGTGGAGCAGACAAATCATAAATCAAACGAAATTTATTGGAATATTTTCCCTGCACCACCCCCACCGGGCTCACCCTCCAAGTGCAGAAAGGAGGGGACTGGAAAGGACCAATGATGAAACCCTTGTCCAGCTCAACTGCCAAGAGTGAATCCACCAGACCAGCATGTTTAGAAGCCGACTGCAAGTTTGGGCATTCATGATGAGCAAGGTGATAAGCCCAGTGTGAAACCCCCGTGAAAACCCTTCCACCAGGAATGTACGGAACGGCTGAACCGGATGAAGCCGCAGCAGCTGGTCTAGTGCCTCCACATTCACCCGGCTCAGTCACGCCGGCTTCAATGTGAAGACCGTGACCGGATGTGCCCTAAAACATGTGGCACAGACATGCAGGAGCCTGCACTGGCTGAAGTTGCAGATGGCGTAGACCACTGCAAACAACACAACAAACACCACAAAACAACAACAACAACAAAAAAAAAAAAACAAGAAAGAAAAAGAGAAGAGAAAAAAAAAAAAAAAAAAACCTGTTAACCCTACGACCTGCTGCCCGTAAGCTGACAGACAAGATGACGGAATCTAAGCCCCTCCCCTTCCCCCCCCCAGCAGCGTGAAACGTTTGAACGAAAAGCCTTCGAGGCTGACAGGGAGTATGATAGTCGTTTCCACTGATGTATGAAGCGAGCTAACGAACCTACAGACGTGGTAGGTGATGTATGTAAGTATAGGATTTGTGGAAAACAGACCGTATGACGTATGACACTAGTCTACGAGATTAAACGGGGTGTGTATGTCGTGCGAGCGTGTAGCTTTTTTTTTTTTTTAAATCCCAAAAAATTCTCTTTTTTTTTATTCTTTTCTTTATTTGAACCCACTTTTTTCTTTTTTTTTTTTACTTTATTTAACAATCCACTTGTACCCTTTTTTTTTTTTATTTATTTGAACAACCCACTTTTTTTTTTTTTTTACTTTATTTAACAATCCACTTGTACCCTTTTTTTTTTTTTTTTTCGTCAAACTGCCTGATGTGCGAACTATGTGTCTAAGGTATGTATGTAGTGTATGTTATGAGTGTCAAACATGTGCACAAGCAGCAACCTTGTAAGTAATCAACTCAGTAATGGCAGCAGGACCCAGCTGCCAGAGTTTAACCTGCTGAGCCCAGATGACTCACAGCCCCTGTATGTGTCACGGAACCATGAACCAGACGTACAACAAGAGATAAGAGAAAATAGGAAGGCTTTATTGAAAATAAAGCTGTAAAGCAAAAGTCCAAACGGATGGTGAAACCGAGCAGAGTCTTTGCGAAGCCAGAGGTCAGGAACCAGAGGGGTAGTCAGACAAAGCCAGGATCAGGAACCAGCAGGGTAGTCAGACGAAGCCAGGATCAGGAACCAGCAGGGTAGTCAGACGAAGCCAGGATCAGGAACCAGAAGGGTAGTCAGACGAAGCCAGGATCAGGAACCAGAAGGGTAGTCAGACGAAGCCAGGATCAGGAACCAGAAGCAGCAGCAGTCTTAGAAGCATGTGAACACAAGAGGACCAAGCAAGGAACTGAAGCCACAGACCTCCTATATATATGAGCTAGGCATCCAGCTCCTCCCAGTGGGAAGGAGGAGCCGCAGGGTGGAAGGCTACAAGAAACCCAGAAACCAAGATGGCCGCCAGCACATGTCAAACGAAGGAGAACAGCAAGAAGGTAAGACCATGACAGTACCTCCCCCTCAAAGGCCCCTCCTCCGCGGAGCACAAAACGGTTTCTGAGGGAAGCGTGCGTGGAAGGCTCGGAGCAAGGCAGGAGCATGGACATCTGCGGAGGGAACCCAGGAACGCTCCTCTGGACCATAACCACGCCAATGGACCAAAAACTGCAACCGACCGCAGACCAGGCGTGAGTCCAGGATATTGCTCACCTCATATTCCTCACGATTGCCCACTTGGACCGGACGAGGCCGAGGAACCGAGGAAGTGAAACGATTACACACCAGTGGCTTCAACAGGGAGACATGAAACACGTTGGAGATTCGCATGCCAGGAGGAAGCGCAAGGGCATAGGCTACCGGTTTTACCCTGCGAAGCACTCGGAAGGGACCAACAAAGCGAGGCGCCAGCTTGGGAGTGGGCACTCGAAGGTTGAGGTTGCGGGTGGACAACCATACACGGTCTCCGACCTGGTAGGAAGGAGCAGGCGCTCGTCTGCGATCAGCCTGGAGTCTCTGGCGCTGCGCAGAGACCTCAAGGGACTTCAGGATCTGTACCCAAGAAGCACGTAGGACGGAAAGGTGATCCTCCACAGCCGGAATATCCTGGGGAGAGAATACCTCCGGTAACACGGCAGGTTGGAACCCATAATTGGCCATGAAGGGAGACGTCCCAGAGGAAGAGTTCACCGCCGTGTTCCTGGCAAACTCAGCCCAAGGCAGGAGGTCAACCCAATTGTCTTGGTGATCGGAGACATAGCAACGAAGGAATTGCTCCAAGGCCTGATTGGATCGTTCTGCGGCCCCATTGGACTGAGGGTGGTAGGCCGAGGAGAAGGAGAGATGAATCCCCAACTGGGAGCAAAAGGCGCGCCAGAACCTGGACACAAACTGACTCCCCCGATCCGACACAATCTCCTTGGGCAAACCGTGCAACCGGAAGACCTCCCTGGCAAAAACCGTGGCCAACTCTTGTGCAGAGGGTAACTTCTTGAGAGGAACACAGTGGCACATTTTGGAAAACCGATCCACAATCATGAGAATGACCGTATGGCCTCGGGATGCAGGGAGGTCCACAATGAAATCCATCCCCAGGTGTGACCATGGGCGCTCCCCGGTGGCTATGGGTTGCAGAAGGCCCAACGGAAGGTGCCGAGGGGACTTACTCTGGGCACAAACGGAGCATGCCGCTACATATGCGGCGATGTCGGAACGTAGGGAAGGCCACCAGAACAGACGTGAAACAGCCCAGGACAGCTGATTCTTTCCAGGATGCCCTGCGGCCTTGGAGTTATGGTAGGTTCGCAACAACCGAGTGCGCAACTCCTCAGGCACAAAACATCTGCCGTTGGGTCTCCCAGAGGGAGCACCAGACTGAGCCGCCAAAATCTGCTCACCCAGGGGAGAGGTCAGGCTGGTGCGAATGGCGGCCAGGATCTGATTCGGAGGTATGACCGAAGTCGGAATCGACTCCTCCCTGGACAGCTCGGAGTACTGCCGTGATAAGGCATCCGCCCTGATGTTCTTGGAACCGGGTAGGTAGGAGACCACGTAATTAAAACGTGACAAGAACAGAGCCCATCTGGCCTGACGTGGTGTCAATCTCTTGGCCTCAGAAAGGTAGGTCAGATTCTTATGGTCCGTCAGGATGAGAACCGGAACCACCGAACCCTCGAGCAAGTGCCTCCATTCTTTAAGGGCCTGCACGATGGCCAATAACTCCCTGTCACCAATCTGATAGTTGCACTCCGCGGAAGACAGTTTCCGGGAGTAAAACCCACAAGGAAGCAGAGGACCCTCTGGTGTTCTACGCTGAGACAGAAGGGCGCCTACTCCCGTCTCAGACGCGTCCACCTCGAGGACAAAGGGCAACCCAGGGTTGGGATGCGACAGAATCGGAGCCGACACAAAGGCGGACTTTAGGGCCTCAAAAGCTCGGATGGCCTCGAGCGGCCAGACCTGGGAATTACTGCCCTTCCTGGTCAGATCCGTGAGAGGCTTGGCCAGCATGGAAAAGTCCCTGATGAACCTCCGATAATAATTGGCGAAGCCCAAAAAGCGCTGCAGGGAACGAAGACCACTGGGCTGGGGCCACTGTAAGACAGCCGAAACCTTCTCAGGATCCATGGAGAACCCCTCAGCGGAAATGATGTAACCTAAGAAGGTTACCTGGGATCGGTGAAATTCGCATTTCTCAAGCTTACCGAACAGCTTGTTCTCTCGTAACCGTTGCAACACTCGTCTGACATCCAGAATGTGGGCCTCCATGGATTCAGAATATACCAAGATGTCATCCAAATAGACCACCACACACTGCTGCAACAGGTCACTGAAAACATCGTTGATGAATTCCTGAAAGACTGCGGGCGCATTGCACAACCCAAAGGGCATAACCAAGGATTCATAATGACCGGTCCTGGTGTTAAACGCGGTCTTCCACTCATCGCCCGCCTTGATCCTTACCAGGTTATATGCCGCCCTCAGGTCGAGTTTGGTAAAGACCGTGGCCCCTTTAAGGCGATCGAACAGCTCGGAAATCAAGGGTATCGGGTAAGCGTTCTTGATCGTGATGCGATTGAGACCCCTGTAATCGATGCAAGGCCTCAACTCACCGCCCTTCTTTTTCACAAAGAAAAATCCAGCCCCTGCCGGGGACGAAGATTTGCGAATGTGTCCGCGTGAAAGCGCCTCCCTCACGTACTCCTCCATGGCCTCATTCTCCGCTACCGACAGTGGATAGACTTTGCCACGAGGAGGAACGGCACCAGATTGTAACTCTATGGCACAATCGTATGGGCGGTGCGGAGGTAGGGCAACCGCGCGCACCTTATCGAATACATCCCGGTACTCCTCGTATTCAGGAGGCAACAGAGAGTCCGAGGAAGTACACAGCAACTTGACAGACCCATGGATGCAACTAGCCCCACACTGCGGTGACCACGAGAGGATCTCGACCGATCTCCAATCGAAAGTCGGATTATGCTTCTGGAGCCAGGGGTACCCCAAGACCACCGAGTAGTGTGGAGACGAAATAACCTGGAGGCAGACCGACTCTCTGTGAACGGCAGAAGAGAGTGTGGCGGCAGAAGGGGTCTGCCGTCTATCGCCTCAAGAGCCAGTGGGGAACCTCGAGCCTGCAGAGGAATGGAATTGGCGGCAGCGAACACACTATCAATGAACAAACCACCAGCACCAGAGTCCACCAACGCCTGGGTCGTCACCGAGCCCCCGACCCAGGAGAGGACAACAGTGATCAGTGGTTTGTCAACACGGGAAACCGGGGACGAGGAGACTCCACCCAAGATCTGCCCCCGACAGGATCTCAGGTACGAGCGTTTTCCCGGACGGTTCGGACATGCCAACCGAAAATGCCCACCGAGACCACAGTACATGCATCGGCCCTCGCGTCTCCGGAGTGCCCTCTCCCCCTCGGACAGGCGAGCAAACCCCAGCTGCATGGGTTCACCCCCAGACAAGTCATCCCCAGGAGGCGTGGGAGGAGAGGGAGGCACGGGTGGGACAGCAAACGTAGGCACCAATCTGTTAGAAGACCTCCGCAGGTTCTCCTTAAAGGAAGGTCTCTCCCTGAGTCTGGTGTCAATCAAAATCAGGAAAGAAATAAGAGACTCGAGCTCAACTGGTAGGTCCTTAGCTGCAACCTCATCCTTCAAGGCATCCGAGAGACCATGAGAGAAAGCAGCGACCAGAGCCTCATTATTCCAGCCCACCTCTGCTGCCAGGGTACGAAACTCAATGGCGTATTCAGCTACGGATCGTGAACCCTGTCTGATGGACATAAGGAGCTTCGCAGCAGAGGCAGCACGAGCCGGCACATCGAATACCTTCCGAAGAGAAGCAACAAAACCGGAAAACTCGGCAACCACCGGATTGTTGTTCTCCCATAAAGGGCTGGCCCAGGCCAAGGCCTTGTCCGAGAGCAGCGAGATCAAGAAGCCCACCTTTGATCTCTCAGTAGGAAAGGCATGTGGCAGCAACTCAAAATAAATGCCCACCTGGTTAAGGAAACCTCGGCACTGAGTTGGCTCTCCCCCAAAGCGCCGTGGAAGAGGGGCAGAACCGGTCATACCCCGAAACACCGCAGGCGCAACAACAGGTGTCGGGGTAGACTCTGGCGCAACAACCGGAGCGGCAGTAGGAGCGAGCCCAGGAGCGACAACCGACCCATCGGCAACGGGAGCGAAATGAGCCGTGCGTTCAAGCAGGGTTTGCAACGCCACAGCGAACCGACCCAACAGGTGATCCTGCTGATCAAGTCTGGCAACCAGCGTGGGTAGCGAGGATGGCCCTGTACCGTCAGAAGTCATGGCTTGGTCCTAATGTCACGGAACCATGAACCAGACGTACAACAAGAGATAAGAGAAAATAGGAAGGCTTTATTGAAAATAAAGCTGTAAAGCAAAAGTCCAAACGGATGGTAAAACCGAGCAGAGTCTTTGCGAAGCCAGAGGTCAGGAACCAGAGGGGTAGTCAGACGAAGCCAGGATCAGGAACCAGCAGGGTAGTCAGACGAAGCCAGGATCAGGAACCAGAAGGGTAGTCAGACGAAGCCAGGATCAGGAACCAGAAGGGTAGTCAGACGAAGCCAGGATCAGGAACCAGAAGGGTAGTCAGACGAAGCCAGGATCAGGAACCAGAAGCAGCAGCAGTCTTAGAAGCATGTGAACACAAGAGGACCAAGCAAGGAACTGAAGCCACAGACCTCCTATATATATGAGCTAGGCATCCAGCTCCTCCCAGTGGGAAGGAGGAGCCGCAGGGTGGAAGGCTACAAGAAACCCAGAAACCAAGATGGCCGCCAGCACATGTCAAACGAAGGAGAACAGCAAGAAGGTAAGACCATGACAGTATGAACTTAGATACAGGTTATGCTGAGAGTGCTGAACAGGCAATGAGCTCCAACTATGTGATAATGCTGCCCCCTGGTGCCAAAACTTGAATTGCATGTGCCTGAACGCAGTGAGGAGAAGCGATCCTCCGGCACACTTCCCCCTCTCTACACACTCTCCTACCCTCCTCCACGTTGCCACGCTCCCCAAACAAACCAGTTATCTTGGAAAACGATCTGAACCGCTTGCAGACTGAAGTGAAAGGTACACCCGGCTTCTCTGAGATCCGACTCGTGCAGGACGCTTGCTGATGACGTCACACCCGGAAGTAGCAGACGTCTGAATGCCGACGTGCTGCCTGGGAGAGCTGGACTGCTTAAGACAGGTACCGGCCCCTCCCACAAATCCAGGGGGCCAGCCTTAACACTTGCAGCCTGCGCTGCATTTCTGACAGTCCAATAACCCCAGTCAATACTGCTGTTACATTGTTGGTTGACAAATTCTCATTTTTTGTGACTGTGAAGCAATTGTTGTAAATTCGCCAGTCACACTATTGTGTGACCTCAAGATATTTTTTCTCTTTATGACACCGGCACTACCTTACTGTCAGTGAACTTAATTGTTGACTATTGGCGGTTACATTGTCGCCTGACATAAACCATCTGTTAGTTTAGTGGGTGAACGCAAAGAATGAGGAGAGTGTCAAATAAGGGACGTGACCCTGGTAGTGTTGCTGCTGGTGTTGGTGGAGCTCCTGTTGCAGGGAGTGGACGTGGTCGATCTGTGCAAGCAACACGCACAAGTGAAACACTTTCCTTAGGTGAGAGTAGGCGACAAAACCTTCAGCGTTATTTGGAAGGCTCGAATGCCGCTATACGAATGGTGAGGCCAGAAAAAGTACAGGCAATAGTAGATTGGGTGGCTGACAGTGCCTCCAGTTCCTTTACATTGTCTCCCACCCAGTCCCCTGCTGAAAGATCAGAGATGGCACCTGCAGCCCATGGCCATCAGTCTTTCGACTCATCCCCTTGCAAATCAGACAAGCAGTCTGAGCCCCAAGTCATGCAGCAGTCTGCTTTTTGATGACTCTGCTAGCAGGGTTTCTCAGGGCCATCCACATGGCCCTGCCCCAGGAGTGGAAGAGATTGAGTGCACCGATGCCCAACCACTTATGTTTCAGGATGAGTACATGGGAGGACCACCACAGCACGTCTCGGATGATGACGAAACACAGGTGCCAACTGCTGTGGCTTTCTGCAGTTTGCAGAACGACAAGGAGGGCAGGGGTGAAGACTGGGTGGAAGATGATGTGGAAGACGATGAGGTCCTCAACCCCACATGGAATCAAGGTCATGCGAGTGAACTGTCTAGTTCGGAGCAAGAGGCGGTGGTCGCACAGAGCCACCAGCACAGCAAAAGAGGGAGCAGGGTGCAAAAGCGGAGCGACCGCCCCCTAGACAGTACGCCTGCTACTGCCCACCGCAGCAAGGGACCGAGCACACCAAAGCCAGCTCCAAGGAGTTTCCTGGCGTGGCAGTTCTTCAGACAATGCGCTGACGACAAGACACGAGTGGTTTGTACGCTGTGCAATCAGAGCCTGAAGCGAGGCATAAACGTTCTAAACCTGAGCACAACTTGCATGACCAGGCATCTAAGTGCAAATCACGAGCTGCAGTGGAATAGACAAATCAAAAATCAAGAAAGGTCTCTGGCTCCTTCTGCTTCCTCTTCTGCTGCAGTCTCGGCCTCTTCATCCCCCTCTGGAGTGACAGTGGCACCTGCCACCCCGCAAACAGAGGATGTGCCAGTAACGCCACCACCCCGGTCACCAAGCATCTCCACAATGTCCCATGAAAGCATTCAGCTGTCTATCTCCCAAATGATGGAGCGAGGCATAAATGTTCTAAACCTAAGTACAACCGCCATGACAAGGCATCTAAGTGCAAAGCACGAGCTGCAGTGGAGTAGGCACCTCAAAAACCAAGAAAGGTCTCTGGCTCCTCCTGCTTTCTCTTCTGCTGCAGTCTCAGCCTGTTCATCCCCCTCTGGAGTGACAGTGGCACCTGCCACCCTGCAAACAGAGGATGTGCCAACAACTCCACCACCTCAGTCACCAAGAATCTCCACAATGTCCCATGAAAGCATTCAGCTGTCTATCTCCCAAACACTGAAGCGAAAGAGGAAGTACCCCCCTACCCAGCCGCGATCCCTGGCCCTGAATGCCAGCATTTCCAAATACCTGGCCTTTGAAATGCTGTCATTCCGTCTGGTGGACACAGACAGTTTTAAGAATTTGATGGCGGTGGCTGTCCCACAGTACGTTGTGCCCAGCTGTCACTACTTTTCCAGGTGAGCAATCCCTTCCCTGCACAACTAAGTGGGGGACAAAATCAGGTGTGCACTGTGCAACGCCATCTGTGGCAAGGTCCACCTAACTATGGATACGTGGACCAGTAAGCATGGTCAGGGATGTTATATCTCCCTAAAAGCACACTGGGTAAATGCAGTGGCGGCTGGGCCTGAGGCGGATAGCAGTTTGGCGCATGTCCTTCCACCACTGAGGATTGCAGGGCGTTTCTCTTTGCCTCCTGTTGCTTCCTACTCCACTTCCTCATCCTCTACCTCCTCCTCATCCGGTCAGCGTAACACCTTCACCACCAACTTCAGCACAGCCAGGGGTAAATGACAGCAGGCACTTTTAAAACTTAGCTGTTTGGGGGACAAACCCCACACCACGCAGGAGCTGTGGACGGGCATGGAACAATTGACCAAAAAGTGGTTGGTGCCAGTGAGCCTCAAGCCCGGCCAGGTGGTGTGCAATAATGGGCGACATCTCGTAGCAGCTCTGGGCCTAGCCAGTTTGACGCACATCTCTTGCCTGGCGCATGTGCTAAATTTGGTGGTGCAGAAATTCCTGAAAAATTACCCCAATATGTCAGAGCTGCTGCAGAAAGTGTGGGCCGTCTGTTCACGCTTTTGGTGTTCTCACCCTGCTGCTGCTCGCCTGTCAGCGCTGCAGCGTAACTTCAGCCCTCCCGCTCACCGCCTTATATGCGACGTGCCCACAAGGTGGAACTCCACCTTGCACATGCTGGCCAGACTGTGCGAGCAGCAGCAGTCGATAGTGGAGTTTCAGCTGCAGCACGGGTAAGTCGCTCTGTGGTGCTGTTCCGCAGGCAGGGTTTCCTTGGGCCATCCACATAGCCCTGCCCCAGAAGTGGAAGAGATTGAGTGCACTGATGCCCAACCACTTATGTTTCAGGATGAGTACATGGGAAGACCACCGCAGCATGTCTCGGATGATGACGAAACACAGGTGCCAACTGCATTCTGCAGTCTGCAGACCGACAAGGAGGGCAGGGGTAAAGAGTGGGTGGAAGATGATGTGGAGGATGATGAGGTACTAGACCCCACTTGGAATCAAGGTCATGCGAGTGACGCGTGCAGTTTGGAGGAAGAGACGGTGGTTGCACAGCACAGCACCAGCACAGCAAAAGAGGGAGCAGGGTGCAAAAGCGTCTGTTACATTCTTGGGTTACATTTTACCATTTTTGCCGTATACAAACCCCTGCTCTGCATACAGTAGGTGACAGGCACCTAATTTTTGTAAAATCGTCTGTTCCATTGGTGGGTGACATGAACCCAGTTTTGCCGTGAATAAACCCCTGCTCTGCATAGGTGACAGGGACCTAAATTTCTAAAAATCGTCTGTGACATTGATGGTTGACATTAATCTATTTTTGCCGGTAAAAAAAAAACCTGCTCTGCATTGCTAACAGGGAAGTAAATTTAGTAAGAAAGTGTATACGAGTAGAGACAAAAGGACGGCACTCACCACTTTGCGCTTAGACAATTTTCTTTTATTCTCGGTAGAGAGCGGACAACATATATGAGTGTGTTCCAGCTGAATAGGCGACGGCCGTTTCGCACCTTAGTGCTTCATCTGGCCCTTAATCAAGTGAAACCCTTCACCTGCTTTTAAAGAGATTCAGACTGTGACGCGATATTACCTGCGCCCAACAGGTACTGCACCGATCCGGCGCCTGCCCCTGTGCGCCAGAGTAAATCACGTCACAGTTAAAGACGAACAATAAAACAAAACTTTAAAATAGTACCATAAGCATTCAGTTATATATGCAACATATTAGTGAAAGAGATCGGGTCCCTAAAGGAATACCCCCATATCGATCTTATCATTTCACTTGATTAAGGGCAGATGAAGCACTAAGGTGCTAAACGGCCGTCGCCTATTCAGCTGGAACACACTCATATATGTTGTCCGCTCTCTACCGAGAATAAAAGAAAATTGTCTCAGCGCAAAGTGGTGAGTGCCGTCCTTTTGTCTCTACTCGTATACAAGTTTATTGAAGCGTAACTGTCTGGTTACATGTGGGACAGAGCTTCGCCGGCAGCGCACATCATGCAAGTCTACCTGCTTTATCCCAAGTTGACAAGGTGATAACATAAGACAAGGGGTGTTTTTTGTTTATATGCAGTGCCGGTCTGACTTTTTCTACAGCCATCATAAATTTAGTAAGAACATCTGTTACTGATCGGAAGATGCACGACTACAAGCGCACGATGGTCGACATGCTGCTAATGGCATTCCCACCTGACACCGGGGGATCAGTGGAAGCAAAAGGCGATGGCTGAGGAGGAGGAAGAGGTCGCCAACACAGCTGGGGCACCGCCAGCACCTCAGAAGGCAGAGTTAGCATGGCCAAAATGTGGAAAATCTTTGTCAGCACGCCACAACAACCAGCACCATCAGCTGATATGGAACGTCTTAGCAAGAGGCAGCATTTCAGCAACATGGTGGAGCACTATATGTGCACACACCTGCACGAACTGACTGATGGGTCTGCCCCCTTCACCTTCTGGGTCTCCAAATTGGGCGCATGGCCTGAGCTTGCCCTTTACGGCTTTGGAGGTGCTGGCCTGCCCTGCAGCCAGTGTATTGTCTGAACGATTGTTTAGCAAGGCAGGAGGGGGTTATCAAAGAGAAGCGCAGGCGCT
Organism: Bufo bufo; assembly: GCF_905171765.1. Taxonomy (NCBI): domain Eukaryota; kingdom Metazoa; phylum Chordata; class Amphibia; order Anura; family Bufonidae; genus Bufo; species Bufo bufo. Next base: position 251,701,566 of record NC_053394.1, read on the forward strand.
TGTCCACAGCCAATGTGGAGAAGCTCACGTTCATTAAAATGAACCAGGCAGGGAACCCACAGGACTTGTCTGTACCTTCTGCAGAATAGACATGTATACCGGCCTCACCCAGCCATTGTTGTACTCCAGCGCACTTTCTCTTGGTTTTATTTTTTATATTTCCCAATGTTTTGGGGTCTACCCAAATTTAAAAATAAATAAATAAATAATAAAATAAAAAACAAACCCAAAAACCAGTGTTGGCTACCTCCTCTTCCTCCACCGCCGCTTTCACCTACACCGCCACATCCACCGCTTCATCAACCTCGAAAAAGGTCCCCATCCCTTTCTAAAGACAGTTATGCTCAAAATCTATCAGACTGAGAGCTGATTGCCCTGAAGACTGTTACTTTGGCACTGTATAGTGATCAATTTAGGTATATTGTTCCACTGTTGCACTTTGTTATTTTGGTGTAAATTGGCAAAGTTTGTCCTCTGTATAGCAATATTTTATGTACATTATATAATATTTTGCCTTTTTTTTAAGCTATCAGTCTTTAGTAAAACAAATGATTAAAGAGTAACTGACTTTTTATGAAACTTTTGACATACCATAGTGATATATCAGATTTTTTGATTGGTAGAGGGTGGTGGCTGAAAAAAAGGACCTTTAAGTGCTCACCTAAGCACTGTAATTGGCAATGCCTAGCTGTATTCGGCAGGATGGGGTTAGAGGAGTATGGGCTCACAGAAGTCTGTTAGTCCATACTCAGTTAAACAAGCCTCTCTGAGAATATCATGGCTCGACACAACAGTTCTGCTCCTTAGTTTTAGGAATTTTTAGGACTCTCAGCACCTCTACACCCACTAATCAAAACATCTGATGTATCATTATGATATGACAAAACTTTTATGAAATGTCAGCTGTTCTTTAATATTGTTCATTATATTTATTATACTGTACATGTAATTTAATTCAAGAAGTCATATAATTTAAGCAAAGTACTAATACAGTACATAAATAAGCACTAACATACGTCCTTTTGCAGTTTATATACATTATTGTAATTTGCCAGCCATCAAATAAAAATGTTTCCAAAAATAAATAATATTTTATCCAGTGGACATACAATATTTTCTGTCTTTCCACTGGATCGAATAAATTATTTATCTGTACAGTGTGTGTGAATAGGAGACTCTATCTCCAACAATGTTGTGGTGCCTTGCTACTGTAGAAATGTAAGGCCTAAGGCTACTTTCACACTCGCGTTTGGTGCGGATCCGTCATAAATCTGCACAAACGCATCTGTTCAGATAATACAACCGCATGCATCCGTTCAGAACGGATCCATTTGTATTATCTTTAACATAGCCAAAACGGATCCGTCTTCAACACCATTGAAAGTCAATGGGGGACGGATCCATTTTTCTATTGTGCCATATTGTGTCAGTGAAAACGGATCCATCCCCATTGGCTTAGTTTTGTCAGATGGACACCAGAACGCTGCAAGCAGCGTTTTGGTGTCCGCCTCCAAAGCGGAATGGAGGCGGAACGGAGACAAACTGATGCATTCTGAGCGGATCCTTATCCGTTCAGAATGCATTAAGGGCAAAACTGATCGGTTTTGGACCGCTTGTGAGATCTCTGAACGGATCTCATAAATGGAGACCAAAACTCCAGTGTAAAAGTAGCCTAATTTATAAGTCAGTGAATCAATTAAGTGTGCTGTCCATGTTTTCTTCTGACAGCACATATATCCATTGATTTTAATATGCTTATTCACACTAATGTGATTTTCATTTGACCGTGAGATGGTGGAAAAAGCAGAGACATGCACTTTTTTGGTTATTGTGGACCAAGCACGTCTATTGAAGATCCAATTGTTCTGTGAAAACCACTGACACAACAGATGGCATCTGTGTTCTGTCAGTAGTTTTCTTAGCCCATCATAGGAGATGTTGTGGAAATTAAGTTTCAGCTAAGAAGTGTTCAAGAAATATGGATGGACACATGGAGTGAAAAAAATGGACACTGGCCAAACATGGATTCTAGGATTAACCATTAGCCATTATGTATGAGAGTCGGGAAACCCACCATACACATCAGATGGTTGACCGGTCTTGCCAAAGTCTAAACTAAATGTTAATCCATTTACCCCTATTAAGGCGCCATATAGAAGAGCACATGGTGCTCTGTTTGGATCTAACTGTGGCCAAAATTCTGCCCAAGAAACTCTAGTTCAGGTGGTTGTATGGTGCCGTAAAACATCAAAGTGTATGGGACCTTACCTTGACAGGATTTTTTCTTAATTTGTTTATAAAATTTTAATTTAATCTTTAATTTGAATGTTAATTTTCAAATATAACTTATTTTGATATGTCTATATAAGTATATTACATGGTCATACTGTATATGTGATCCTTGTTCGCTCAAAATAATGTTTTACCAAAAATGCAGAGGAAAGAAGAGATACCACATCTAGTTGTGATTTATATTTTGATAATATTTTAGAGAACAATGTAGGTATAGCATAATAACACAAAACTACATTTGCACTTAAACATAAGAAAATGGTGACATACAATACCAATTTCATATATTGCACTAAAAAGCTATTTAGGTAATAACACATAACACAAAAAGAGCCATTAGCCTATAGAAAGAGCTGGGTCTGTAAATAACTTTTATAGTGTAGAAAGTCAAACAAAATTAAATGTTATGCCTCACTCAACCAATTTCCTGAGCAAATTTCAACATAGCAATGAGCATTTCATTCAGCCAAAAATGACTTTCCATTTGTTATTGTTATAATGAAAGCATATACTGTATTGTAAATCGACTTGTGGTTGTTGAAAGAAGACAACATATGGGTCACATTTTACACATCCTTAGCATTTCAAATGAACGTTGTGAAGCAAAACAAGGTTGACCAGACTACGAAAATATATATCGTAAACCTGATATCTAAAAAAGATACAGATAAATGAGACTGCTGCTTGAAGTTTAGGGAAATCTTATATATGTAGTCTTACAAATGTATCCTACTAATTCTATCCACTAGTATATGGTGCATGTCAATTTTTATGTTTTACAAGAAGATATTAGTGTTGGTCACGGAATAACCGTAACTGTAAATGATTCCTCAGTTGTCTCATAAACAATGTTCTTCATATAAATAGTGAGTTTGTATGCATCTGACACAGCACTGCAATATTATTTTTAGAGATGAGAGAATCGAAGTTGACGAAGTGGAATTCGATCCGAATTTCAGTAAAAATTTTATTCAAAAAAATGGCTGCTGCACGTGTTAGGACATGGAACAAGGAACTCTGGGAATGAGAAATCACCCACAATGCCATGCATGCAGCCAGTCAGCAGCCAGCCAGCACCTATGATGTCAGCAGACACTAGGGACAGTGCTAGGAAAGACTTTATTGTGTTAAAAAATCGATTTACAAGTTTAGGGAAAGATTAGTCAATGTGTAGGGAAAGGATAGGGAGGCATCATCTACACTATACCTGTAAAAGGAGAACAGGGTGCAATAGGAGAGTGTACAGCCTGGGTAATAGGAGCAATTCTATTACACCTTGCTGCACTAATTGGGGATCTAAATTCGTGTTATACTGCTGCTTTTAGGTTGTTTGCAGTATATGATACATCACTAATTCCAGCAAACCTTGCTTGTGATTGGGGTGCAAGATCTGGTGATACAGCCATTGACGGGCTGTATTATTAGGAAAGATATGTACGTCCTTTTAGCCATTCTGCATTGATTTTACATTGTTTTACTTTTTATTGGGGGGATGTATTAATAGAAAAAATGAAAAAATATATGTCATAATTGCTGTTCAACGGTGAAGCTACATTGTACTACAGCCATTTACAGGGTGTATTAATAGGATAGATATGTATGTTCCATTAGCCATTCTGAGTTGATTTTACATTGTTTTATTTTTTTGGGGGGTATATTAATAGAAAAAAAAAGGGAAAAATATATGCCATAATTGCTGTTCAGCTGTGAAGTTACATTGTACTACAGCCATTTACTGTATTAATAGGAAAGATACATGCTTCCCATCAGCTGTCCTGCGTTGATTTTTTATTTTTTTTTATTTTTTTTTGGGGGGTGTATTAATAGGAAAAAAAGGGAAAAATATATGTCATAATTGCCTTTCAGCGGTGAAGTAACATTGTACTACAGCCATTTACGTGGTGTAGAAAAAGGAAATATATGCACGTCCCATTAGCCGTTCTGCAGTGAATTGTGATTGTTATATTTCTTTTTTTGGGGTGAATCTATAGGAAAAATAATATTTCTTAATTGACCTTCTGTGGTGAATTGTGATTATTTATTTATGTTTTTTTTGGGGGGGAGGTTATTAACCCCTTAAGGACACATAACGTACCGGAACAGCATGTTTCCCGAGTCCTTAAGGACACATGACGTACGTCATGTGTTGTTCCGATCACTGCCGCCCGGCAGAGGATGGAGTAGGAGCAGTAGAGGAGGTTGTTGCAGGCCTGCCTGCAAGTCGTGGTGGTGTCACCAACTCCTCTGCAGTGCCACGCATTCCATGCTTGGCAGCCATCAGCAGGTTTACCCAATGCGCAGTGTAGTTGATATACCTGCCCTGACCGTGCTTTGCAGACCAGGTATCAGTGGTCAGATGGACCCTTGCCCCAACACTGTGTGCCAGACATGCCATTACTTCCTTTTGCACAATCGAGTACAGTTTGGGGATTGCCTTTTGTGCAAAGAAATTTTGGCTGGGTACCTTCCACTGCGGTGTCCCAATAGCTACAAATTTTTGGAACGCCTCAGACTCCACCAGCTTGTATGGTAAAAGCTGGCGGGCTAAAAGTTCCGACAAGCCAGCTGTCAGACGCCGGGCAAGGGGGTGACTCTGTGACATTGGCTTCTTAAGCTCAAACATGTCCTTGACAGACACCTGACTGTGGGCAGATGAGCAGAAACTGCTCAAGGCGAGAGACGGAGTGACGGATGGTTGAGAGGGGGCAAGGAGGAAAGCAGTGGTTGACGTGGCTGAAGATGCTGGACCAGGAGGAGGATGGCGGCTTTGAGTTTGTGTGCTGCTTGTACTCATGTGTTGATCCCATAGGCGTTTGTGATGTGCGATCATGTGCCTTCGCAAAGCAGTTGTACCTAGGTGGGTGTTGGACTTCCCACGACTCAGTTTCTTTTGGCACAGGTTGCAAATGGCATCGCTGTTGTCAGAGGCGGACACACAAAAAAAATGCCACACTGCTGAGCTCTGCAATGACGGCATTCTGGTGGTGGCAACAGCATGCGTTGATTGGCGTGCTGTCTGGCTGACCCCGGGTGCCGATGCATGCTGTCTGACTGTGCCACTAGCTCCTTGCGACGACCTGCCCCTGATTCCAACTCGTCTCCTCCTCCTCTCTGTCTCCCCATCAGAACTTTCCCCCTGTTCTTCTTCTCTTCTAGCGGGCACCCACGTGACATCCACGGACACATCGTCATCATCAACCGCTTCACTTGTATCTGACAACTCAGCAAAGGAAGCAGCAGCGGGTACAACATCATCATCATCACACCGTACGTCCATGTGTGTAATGCTGCCTGACTGAGACATATCCCTGTTATCTACATCCTCTGGCAATAATGGTTGCGAATCACTCATTTCTTCCAACTGATGTGTAAATAACTCCTCTGACAGATCAAGTGAAGCGGCTGTGGTGCTAGTGTTGGTGGTGGCGGAGGGGCGGGCGAGTGGTAACTTGAGAGGTGCCCGAAGCTGAGCTGGAGGAGGATGGTGCGTCAAGGTTCCGAGCGGAAGCTGTAGAAGATTGGGTGTCCTGTGTAAGCCAGGCAAATATGTTGTCAGAATTTTTTGAGTTCAGGGTACGTGGCCTCTGAACACTGGGCATTATTCTAGGGCCAAAGGAAATCACAGCACCACGACCACGACGGCCCCTGCGGGGTGGCATGCCTCTGCTTGTCATCTTTTTTTAGATTAGTGGTACTATGTGTGCAAGGTACTGTGCCACCCTATATGAGTGGTGGGCAGTGGGCACAGTACAGTCTGTGGGCCTGACACACACTGGCAGGCAACTGCAATTATATTACAGAGAAAAAAAATGTATGACTTTTTTACCTGCAAGGTACTATGCCACCTGATATGAGTGGTGGGCAGTGGGCACAGTACAGTCTGTGGGCCTGACACTCACTGGCAGGCAACTGCAATTATATTACAGAGAAAAATGAAATGACTTTTTTATCTGCAAGGTACTGTGCCACCCGATATGAGTGGTGGGCACTGGCAGTGGGCACAGTACAGTCAGTGGGCCTGACACACACTGGCAGGCAACTGCAATTATATTACAGAGAAAAAATTTAATGACTTTTTTATCTGCAAGATACTGTGCCACCCGATATGAGTGGTGGGCACTGGCATTGGGCACAGTACAGTCAGTGGGCCTGACACACAATGGCAGGCAACTACAATTATACTAAAGGGTAAAAATTAAATGACTTTTTCATCTGCAAGGTACTGTGCCACCCGATATGAGTGGTGGGCAGTGGGCACAGTACAGTCTATGGGCCTCACACACTCACTGGCAGGCAACTGCAATTATATTACAGAGAAAAAATTCAATGACTTTTTTATCTGCAAGGTACTGTACCCCCGATATGAGTGGTGGGCACTGGCAGTGGGCACAGTACAGTCAGTGGGCCTGACACACACTGGCAGGCAACTGCAATTATATTAAAGGGTAAAAATGTAATGACTTTTTTATCTGCAAGGTACTGTACCACCCGATATGAGTGGTGGGCAGTGGGCACAGTACAGTCTGTGGGCCTGACACTCACTGGCAGGCAACTGCAATTATATTACAGAGAAAAAATTTAATGACTTTTTTATCTGCAAGGTACTGTACCCCCGATATAAGTGGTGGGCACTGGCAGTGGGCACAGTACAGTCAGTGCGCCTGACACACACTGGCAGGCAACTGCAATTATATTACAGAGAAAAAATGAAATGACTTTTTTATCTGCAAGGTACTGTGCCCCCCGATATGAGTGGTGGGCACTGGCAGTGGGCACAGTACAGTCAGTGGGCCTGACACACACTGGCAGGCAACTGCAATTATATTAAAGGGTAAAAATGTAATGACTTTTTTATCTGCAAGGTACTGTACCACCCGATATGAGTGGTGGGCAGTGGGCACAGTACAGTCTGTGGGCCTGACACTCACTGGCAGGCAACTGCAATTCTATTACAGAGAAAAAATGTTATGACTTTTTTATCTGCAAGGTACTGTGCCACCCGATATAAGTGGTGGGCAGTGGGCACAGTACAGTCTGTGAGCCTGACACTCACTGGCAGGCAACTGCAATTATATTACAGAGAAAAAATTCAATGACTTTTTTTACTGCAAGGTACTGTGCCACCCGATATGAGTGGTGTGCACACAGTACAGTCTGTGGGCCTGTGGGCTCTCACACACGGGCAGGCAACTGCAATATACACTGCTCAAAAAAATAAAGGGAACACTTAAACAACACAATGTAACTCCAAATCAATCACACTTCTGTGAAATCAAACTGTCCACTTAGGAAGCAACACTGAGTGACAATCAATTTCACATGCTGTTGTGCAAATGGGATAGACAACAGGTCGAAATTATAGGCAATTAGCAAGACACCCCCAATAAAGAAGTGGTTATGCAGGTGGTGACCACAGACCACTTCTCAGTTCCTATGCTTCCTGGCTGATGTTTTGGTCACTTTTGAATGCTGGCGGTGCTTTTACTCTAGTGGTAGCATGAGACGGAGTCTACAACCCACACAAGTGGCTCAGGTAGTGCAGCTTATCCAGGATGGCACATCAATGCGAGCTGTGGCAAGAAGGTTTGCTGTGTCTGTCAGCGTAGTGTCCAGAGCATGGAGGCGCTACCAGGAGACAGGCCAGTACATCAGGAGACGTGGAGGAGGCCGTAGGAGGGCAACAACCCAGCAGCAGGACCGCTACCTCCGCCTTTGTGCAAGGAGGAACAGGAGGAGACACAGGCGCGCGTTCACAGGAACTGCAGGTAAGCGAGTAGATCTACAGCCTGCCAGCGGCGATCGTTCGCTGGCAGGCTGTAGATGCGATTTTTTTAACCCCTAGCAGGTATATTAGACGCTGTTTTGATAACAGCGTTTAATATACCTGCTACCTGGTCCTCTGGTGGTCCCTTTTGCTTGGATCGACCACCAGAGGACACAGGCAGCTCTGTAATAAGTAGCACCAAGCACCACACTACACTATACCCCCCTGTCACTTATTAACCCCTTATTAACCCCTGATCACCCCATACAGACTCCCTGATCACCCCCCTGTCATTGGTCACCCCCCTGTCATTGATAACCCCCCTGTAAGGCTCCAATCAGATGTCCGTATGTGTTTTACGGATCCACGGATCCATGGATCGGATCCGCAAAACACATACGGACGTCTGAATTGAGCCTTACAGGGGGGTGATCAATGACAGGGGGGTGATCACCCCATATAGACTCCCTGACCACCTCCCTGTCATTGATCACCCCCCTGTCATTGATCACCCCCCTGTAAGACTCCATTCAGACGTCCGTATGTGTTTTGCGGATCCACGGATCCATGGATCGGATCCGCAAAACACATACGGATGTCTGAATGGAGCATTACAGGGGGGTGATTAATGACAGGGGGGTGATCACCCCATATAGACTCCCTGATCATCCCCCTGTGATTGATCACCCCCCTGTAAGGCCCCATTCAGACGTCCGTATGTGTTTTGCGGATCCGATCCATGGATCCGTGGATCCGCAAAACACATACGGACCTCTGATTGGAGCCTTACAGGGGGGTGATCAATGACAGGGGGGTGATCACCCCATATAGTCTCCCTGATCACCCCCCTGTCATTGATCACCCCCCTGTAAGGCTCCATTAAGACGTCCGTATGTGTTTTGCGGATCCGCGGATCCGTGGATCCGCAAAACACGGACACCGCGGATCCGCAAAACACATACGGATGTCTGAATGGAGCATTACAGGGGGGTGATCAATGACAGGGTGGTGATCACCCCATATAGACTCCCTGATCACCCCCCTATCATTGATCACCCCCCTGTAAGGCTCCATTCAGACATTTTTTTGGCACAAGTTAGTGGAAATAGATTATTTTTTTTTTTTTTTTTCCTTACAAAGTCTCATATTCCACTAACTTGTGACAAAAAATTAAATCTCACATGAACTCACCATACCCCTCACGGAATCCAAATGCGTAAATTTTTTTAGACATTTATATTCCAGACTTCTTCTCACGCTTTAGGGCCTATAAAATGCCAGGGCAGTATAAATACCCCACATGTGACCCCATTTCGGAAAGAAGACACCCCAAGGTATTCGCTGAGGTGCATATTGAGTCCATGAAAGATTGAACTTTTTGTCCCAAGTTAGCGGAAAGGGAGACTTTGTGAGAAAAAAAAAAATATATCAATTTCCGCTAACTTGTGCAAAAAAAATATATATCTTCTATGAACTCGCCATGCCCCTCATTGAATACCTTGGGGTCTCTTCTTTCCAAAATAGGGTCACATGTGGGGTATTTATACTGCCCTGGCATTTTAGGGGGCCTAAAGCGTGAGAAGAAGTCTGGAATCCAAATGTCTAAAAATGCCCTCCTAAAAGAAATTTGGGCCCCTTTGTGCATCTAGGCTGCAAAAAAGTGTCACACATGTGGTATCGCCATACTCAGGTGAAGTTGGGCAATGTGTTTTGGGGTGTCATTTTACATATACTCATGCTGGGTGAGATAAATATCTCGGTCAAATGCCAACTTTGTATAAAAAAATGGGAAAAGTTGTCTTTTGCCGAGATATTTCTCTCACCTAGCATGGGTATATGTAAAAAGACACCCCAAAACGCATTGCCCAACTTCTCCTGAGTACGGCGATACCACATGTGTGACACTTTTTTGCAGCCTAGGTGGGCAAAGAGCACCTTTAGGATTTCACAGGGCATTTCTTACACATTTTGATTTCAAACTACTGCTCACGCATTAGGTCCCCTAAAATGCCAGGGTAGTATAACTACCCCACAAGTGACCCCATTTTGGAAAGAAGACACCCCAAGGTATTCCGTGAGGTCCTAGAATTTTTTATTTTTTGTCACAAGTTAGCGGAAAATGATGATTTTTATTTTTCTTCCAAAGTCTCATATATCATTAACTTGTGACAAAAAATAAATACTTCCATGAACTCACTATGCCCATCACGAAATACCTTGGGGTGTCTTCTTTCCAAAATGGGGTCACTTGTTGGGTAGTTATACTGCCCTGGCATATTAGGGGCCCTAATGCGTGAGAAGTAGTTTGAAATCAAAATGTGCAAAAAATGCCCTGTGAAATCCTAAAGGTGCTCTTTGGAATGTGGGCCCCTTTGCCCTGAAAAAAAGTGTCACACATGTGGTATCTCCGTACTCAGGAGAAGTTGGGCAATGTGTTTTGGGGTGTCATTTTACATATACCTATGCTGGGTGAGATAAATATCTCGGTCAAATGCCAACTTTGTATAAATAAATGGGAAAAGTTGTCTTTTGCCGAGATATTTCTCTCACCCAGCATCGGCATGTATAAAAAGACACCCCAAAACACATTGCCCGACTTCTCCTGAGTACGGCGATACCACATGTGTGACACTTTTTTACAGCCTAGGTGGGCAAAGGGGCCCACATTCCAAAGAGCACCTTTAGGATTTCACAGGGCATTTTTTACACATTTTGATTTCAAACTACTTCTCACGCATTAGGGCCCCTAAAATGCCAGGGCAGTATAACTACCCCACAAGTGACCCCATTTTGGAAAGAAGACACCCCAAGGTATTTCGTGATGGGAATAGTGAGTTCTTGGAAGTTTTTATTTTCTGTCACAAGTTAGTGGAATATGAGACTTTGTAAGGAAAAAAATAAATAAATCATCATTTTCCACTAACTTGTGACAAAAAATAAAAAGTTCTATGAACTCACTATGCCCATCATCGAATACCTTAGGGTGTCTACTTTCCGAAATGGGGTCATTTGCGGGTTTTTTCTACTGTCTGGGCATTGTAGAACCTCAGGAAACATGACAGGTGCTCAGAAAGTCAGAGCTGCTTCAAAAAGCAGAAATTCACATTTTTGTACCATAGTTTGTAAACGCTATAACTTTTACCCAAACCATTTTTTTTTACCCAAACATTTTTTTTTATCAAAGATATTTAGAACAATAAATTTAGAGAAAAATTTATAAAGAAATGTAGTTTTTTTTTAACAATTTTACAACTGAAAGTGAAAAATGACATTTTTTTTGCAAAAATTTCGGTAAATTTCAATTAATAACAAAAAAAGTAAAAATGTCAGCAGCAGTGAAATACCCCCAAATAAAATCTCTATTAGTGAGAAGAAAAGGAGGTAAAATTAATTTGGGTGGTAAGTTGCATGACCGAGCAATAAACCATGAAAGTAGTGTAGTGCAGAATTGTAAAAAGTGGTCTGGTCATTAAGGGTGTTTAAGCTAGGGGGGCTGAGGTGGTTAAGGACATTACATCAAAGTTGGATCAGCCTGCAGTGTGTTTTTCCACTTTAATTTTGAGTGTGACTCCAAGTCCAGACCTCCATGGGTTAAAAAACTTGATTTCCATTTTTTTATTTTTGTGTGATTTTGTTGTCAGCACATTCAACTATGTAAAGAACAAAGTATTTCAGAAGAATATTTAATTAATTCAGATCTAGGATGTGTTATTTTTGTGTTCCCTTTATTTTTTTAAGCAGTGTATATATATAAAAAAAAATCAAAAAAGCACACTGATGTACCAGCCCTAAAAAGGGCTTTTTGGGGTGCTGTCAGGACGCTGTCCTTACAGCAGATGAGTCTTTGAGGACTGGAGTGGACACAGAACACTGGCCTAGCTAACGATTTCCCTATTATTTCAGCGGCAGCAGCAGCACTCTCACTGCTCTAACTAAAACTGCAGCTTCAGAATGAATCTAACATGGATGCTGTCCTTGCTTTTTGATAGGAGGTGGGAGGGTCTGGGAGGGAGGGTATGCTGATTGGCTGGAATGTGTCTGCTGACTGTGAGGTACAGGGTCAAAGTTTGCTCAATGATGACGTATAGGGGGCAGACCGAACATCGCATATGTTCGCCCGCCGCGGAGAACGCGAACAAGCGATGTTCGCTGGGAACTGTTCGCCGGCGAATAGTTCGGGACATCTATAGTGCACAACGGTCAGGAGTAATTCTTGACCATTCCTCTTTACAGAACAGTTTCAGTTCAGCAATATTCTTGGGTGAATCGCTTTCTTGAGGTCATGCCACAGCATCTCAATCGGGTTGAGGTTAGGACTCTCACTGGGCCACTCCAGAAGGCGTATTTTCTTCTGTTTAAGCCATTCTGTTGTTGATTTACTTCTATGCTTTGGGTCGTTGTCATGTTGCAACACCCATCTTCTATTGAGCTTCAGCTGGTGGACAGATGGCCTTAAGTTCTCCTGCAAAATGTCTTGATAAACTTGGGAATTCATTTTTCCTTCGATGATAGCAATCCATCCAGGCCCTGATGCAGCAAACCAGCCCCAAACCATGATGCCCCCACCACCATACTTCACAGTTGGGATGAGGTTTTGATGTTGGTGGGCTGTGCCTCTTTTTCTCTGCACATAGTGTTGTGTGTTTCTTCCAAACAACTAAACTTTGGTTTCATCTGTCCACAGAATATTTTGCCAGTACTGCTGTGGAACATCCAGGTGCTCTTGTGCAAACTGTAAACGTGCAGCAATGTTTTTTTTGAACAGCAGTGGCTTCCTCTTTGGTATCCTCCCATGAAATTTATTCTTGTTTAGTGTTTTACGTATCGTAGATTCGCTAACAAGGATGTTAGCATATGCCAGAGACTTTTGTAAGTCTTTAGCTGACACTCTAGGATTCTTCTTCACCTCATTCAGCAGTCTGCGCTGTGCTCTTGCAGTCATCTTTACAGGACTGCCACTCCTAGGGAGAGTAGCAGCAGTGCTAAACTTTCTCCATTTATAGACAATTTGTCTTACCGTGGACTGATGAACAGCAAGGCTTTTGGAGATACTTTTATAACCCTTTCCAGCTTTTTGCAAGTCAACAATTCTTAATCGTAGGTGTTCATAGAGCTCTTTTGTGTGAGGCATCATTCACATCAGGCAATGCTTCTTGTGAAAAGCAAACCCAGAGCTGGTGTGTGTTTTTTATAGGGCAGGGCAGCTGTAACAAACACCTCCAATCCCATCTTATTGATTGGACTCCAGTTGGCTGACACCTCACTCCAATTAGCTCTTGGAGATGTCATTAGTCTAGGGGTTCACATACTTTTTCCACCTGCACTGTGAATGTTTACATGGTGTGTTCAATAAAAACATGGTAACATTTAATTCTTTGTGTTTTATTAGTTTAAGCAGACTGTGATTGTCTATTGTTGTGACTTAGATGAAGATCAGATCACATTTTATGACCAATTTGTGCAGAAATTCATATAATTCCAAAGAGTTCACATACTTTTTCTTGCCACTGTAAATGGCCAAAACAGATGAAAATTGGGCATAAGGTATCTTTCAGACAGTGAGTATTTTGCATCAGTATTTGTAAGCTAAAAGCAGGAGTGGGTCCAAAACATAGAATGGATGCAAATATTTATATTACATTTTATCTCTGTTTCGAACCCACTTCTGGTTTTTGGCTTAAAATTACAGACCAAATACTGACCGTCTGAGAGGATTTATAGGTGTATTTTTTTATAGAATTATTATTATATATTTTGTGGTGTGAACACAGCCTTACTGCTGCGGCCGCCCCTTCCCCTCTCTTTCATGTGGTCACTATTGTCACTGTTACTGCTGCTGCCACCCTCCCCACTCTGTCATGGGGCCACTATTATTACTAATACTGTCACTGCAGCTGCCGACAACCTCTCCACTCTTTCATGGGGTTACTATTGTCACTGTTACTGCCACTGCTGCTGCTGCCACCCTCCCCACTCTGTCATGGGTCCAATACTTGAATCTTGGGGCACTGCACGGTTAAGTCCACGGTGATAAATTAGATCTGACCCTAAAATTGACCTGTAATACTGCCGAACAGTAAATCTACAGCTAACAGCATGTGTTTGCACTGCCACAACATGCATTACATTTTTTTTTTTCTCCACTAATTTATTGGCACTGCCTCCAATTCTTCAGTTTGTTCCACTAAGGAGCCATTTGGACACAGCTCCTGCAGGGGCACACATGTTTTTATATGCTTTTCTTTTTGTTTAACGGAAGGGATTAGCTATGAATCTTAGTGCACTGCACACTGATGTAGACTGTGAGAAATAACCCTGTGCAAAAGAAGAAAAAACTCTATCATGTGATACTGCACAGATAGGAGTTTACATTGTGCTCTTGGGGAAATAAGAGTAAAACAGTGTCAATTCAGGCCATGCCGCCCCCTCATGCTCTGGATAAATCCCCTGACACTAGTGGTGTTAAAACTCCATAGTCTTTATTCAAAATGCATTAAAACCATCCAAAATGGATGTGGATATTTTTAGTGTGTTTTCAATAAACACTATGAAGTTTTAACACTGAGTGCCAGAAGATTTAACCAGAGCATGGTGGAGCAGCATGGCTATAAATTACACCTACCTGTAATACTGACGGCACAGTACCTTCAGAATAGATTAACTATGAATGTGGGTGCACTAAAACATAATGCACACGGCAATACACTCTCCCTGCACTCTCCCTTCAGTTTAACTTCCAATCCTTCACACTGAGACTGATCGATCAAGTGCATAGGCATCGCTACAGGTGGGCAAGGGTTATTCCTAGATTATTCCTTGGCCGTCCGTGTGCCCCCCCCCCCCCCCCGATTGTTCCCCTTTAAAACGCTGGCCTCGGACAGCGGCGATCTGTCAGTTTTGCCAAACTGAAAGTACTGCCCATGCTGCCCACCCACTTCACTACGGGCTCCTCGGCAGTCGGCAGCCAAGTGAATCTTCCCCCGCCCACGTCAGCTGCTATTGGTTGGGAGGGAGAGGGCAGCATTGCCATTGGCTGCCTATGTATTTCAGCCTAGCAGGTCCTGCAGAGGCAGAAAGGAATGCGGCTTGGGGATTTAACATCAGGAAACATCGTTGTGCGCCCCTACTCCTGCCACCATGCCTAGAGGAAGAAGGCACTAGGACAGAGCACATCAGAACTTTAAATACCTTTTCTATCTGCATTGTACCCCTGACCAGCGCCCCCTGCATTACATGCACCCCTGAACAGTGCCCCCTGCGTTACATGCACCCCTGACCAGCGCCCCCTGCATTACATGCACCCCTTGCCAGTGCCCCCTGTGTTACATGCACCTCGCCCTAACCAGCGCAACCTGTTACATGCACCCCTGACTAGCACCCCCTGTGTTACATGCACCCCTGACCAACGCAACCTGCGTTACATGCACCCCTGAATAGCACACCTTGCGTTACAAGCACCCCTGACCAGCACACACTGAGTTACACACACCCCTGACCAGCGCAACCTGCGTTAAATGCACCCCCGACTAGCGCACTTTGCAATACATGCACCTCTGACCAGCGCCTCCCCCTGCGTTACATGCACCCCTGAGCAGCGCAGCCTGCATTACATACACCCCTGACTAGTGCACCTTGTGTTACATGCACCCGTAACCAGCTCCCCCTGTGTTACATGCACCCCTGACTAGCTCCCCCTGCATTACATGCACGCCTGACCAGTGCAACCTGTGTTACATGCACCCCTGACCAGTGCCCCCTGCATTACATGCACCCCTGACCAGCGCCCCCTACATTACATGCACCCCTGATCAGCGCAACCTGCGTTACATGCACCCCTGATTAGCACACCTTGCGTTACATGCTCCCCTGACCAGCTCCCCCTGCATTACATGCACCCCTGACCAGTGCCCCCTGCGTTACATGCACGCCTGATCAGCACACCCTGAGTTACACACACCCCTGACCAGCGCAACATGTGTTACATGCACCCCTAAATAGCGCCCTCTGCGTTACATGCACCCCTGACCAGCGCAACCTGCGTGGCATGCACCCCTGATTAGCACACCTTGCGTTACATGCTCCCCTGACCAGCTCCCCCTGCATTACATGCACCCCTGACCAGTGCCCCCTGCATTACATGCACGCCTGACCAGTGCAACCTGCGCTACATGCACCCCTGACCAGCGACCCTGCGATACATGCACCCCTGACGTTACATGCACCCCTGACTAGCGCACCTTGCGTTACAAGCACCCCTGATCAGCGCACCCTGAGTTACACACACCCCTGACTAGCGCAACATGTGTTACATGCACCCCTAACTAGCGCCCTCTGCGTTACATGCACCCCTGACCAGCGAACCCTGAGTTACATGCACCCCTGACCAGCGAACCCTGAGTTACATGCACCCCTGACCAGCGCAACCTGCGATACATGCACCCCTGACTAGCGCCACCTGTGTTACATGCACCCCTGACCAGCGCAACCTGCGTTACAAGCACCCCTGACTAGCAAACCTTGCATTATATACACCCCTAACCAGCTCCCCCTGCATAACATGCACCCTGACCAGCTCCCCCTGCATTACATGCACCCATGACCAGTGCCCCCTGCGTTACATGCACGCCTGGCCAGTACAACCTGTGTTACATGCACCCCTGACTAGCGCACCTTGCGTTACAAGCACCGCTGACCAGCGCACCCTGAGTCTCATGCACCCCTGACCAGCGCAACCTGTGTTACATGCACCCATGACTAGCGCCCATTGCATTACATGCACCCCTGCCCAGCGAACCCTGAGTTACATGCACCCCTGACCAGTGCCCCCTGCGTTACATGCACCCCTGACCAGCTCCCCCTGCGTTACATGCCCCCCTGACCAGTGCCCCCTGCGTTACATGCACGCCTGACCAGTACAACCTGTGTTACATGCACCCCTGACCAGCGAACCCTGAGTTACATGCACCCCTGACCAGCGAACCCTGAGTTACATGCACCCCTGACCAGCGCAACCTGCGATACATGCACCCCTGACTAGCGCCACCTGTGTTACATGCACCCCTGACCAGCGCAACCTGCATTACAAGCACCCCTGACTAGCAAACCTTGCATTATATGCACCCCTAACCAGCTCCCCCTGCATAACATGCACCCTGACCAGCTCCCCCTGCATTACATGCACCCATGACCAGTGCCCCCTGCATTACATGCACGCCTGGCCAGTACAACCTGTGTTACATGCACCCCTGACTAGCGCACCTTGCGTTACAAGCACCGCTGACCAGCGCACCCTGAGTCTCACGCACCCCTGACCAGCGCAACCTGTGTTACATGCACCCATGACTAGCGCCCATTGCATTACATGCACCCCTGCCCAGCGAACCCTGAGTTACATGCACCCCTGACCAGTGCCCCCTGCGTTACATGCACCCCTGACCAGCTCCCCCTGCGTTACATGCCCCCCTGACCAGTGCCCCCTGCGTTACATGCACGCCTGACCAGTACAACCTGTGTTACATGCACCCCTGACCAGCAACCCCTGCGTTACATGCACCCCTGACGTTAGTTGCAACCCTGACTAGCACACCTTGCGTTACAAGCCCCCCTGACCAGTGCACCCTGAGTTACACGCACCACTGACCAGCGCAACCTGGGTTACATGCAACCCTGACTAGCACGCCCTGCGTTACATGCACCCCTGACCAGCGCACCCTGAGTTACATGCACCCCTGACTAGTGCCCCCTGTGTTACATACACCCCTGACCAGCACCCCCTGCGTTACATGCACCCCTGACCAGCACATCCTGCGTTACATGCACCCCTGACTAGCGCCTCTTGCATTACATGCACCCCTGACCAGTGCAACCCGCGTTACATGCACCCCTGACCAGCGCAACCTGTGTTACATGCACATCTAACTAGCGCACCCTAAGTTACATGCACCCCTGACCAGCGCACCCTGAGTTACATGCACCACTGACCAGCGCAACCTGCGTTACATGCAACCCTGACTAGCACGCCCTGCGTTACATGCACCCCTGACCAGCGCACCCTGAGTTACATGCACCCCTGACTAGTGCCCCCTGTATTACATACACCCCTGACCAGCACCCCCTGCGTTACATGCACCCCTGACCAGCACATCCTGCGTTACATGCACCCCTGACTAGCGCCTCTTGCATTACATGCACCCCTGACCAGTGCAACCCGCGTTACATGCACCCCTGACCAGCGCAACCTGTGTTACATGCACATCTAACTAGCGCACCCTAAGTTACATGCACCCCTGACCAGCGCACCCTGAGTTACATGCACCCCTGACCATCGCAACCTGCGTTATATGCACCCCTGACTAGCGCCCACTGTGTTACATGCACCCCTGACCAGCGCAGCCTGCATTACATGCACCCGTGACCAGCTCCCCCTGCGTTACATGCACCCCTGACCAGCTCCCCCTGCATTACATGCACCCCTGACCAGTGCCCCCTGCGTTACATGCATGCCTGACCAGTACAACCTGTGTTACATGCACCCCTGACCAGCACCCCCTGCGTTACATGCACCACTGACATTATATGCACCCCTGACTAGCGCACCTTGCATTACAAGCACCGCTGACCAGCGCACCCTGAGTTACATGCACCCCTAACCAGCGCAACCTGCGTTACATGCACCCCTGACTAGCGCCCCTTGCGTTAAATGCACCCCTGACCAGCGAACCCTGCGTTAAATGCACCCCTGACCAGCGCAACCTGCATTACATGCACCCCTGACCAGCGCACCTTGCGTTACATGCACCCCTGACTAGCGCCCCCTGCATTAAATGCACCCCTGACCAGCGAACCCTGCATTACATGCACGCCCAACCAGTGCAAACTGTGTTACATGCACCCCTGACCAGCGCCCCCTGCGTTACATGCACCCCTGACCAGTGCAACCTCCGTTACATGCACCCCTGACTAGCGCTCCTTGCGTTACATGCATCCTTGACAAGCGCCCCCTGTGTTACATTCACCGCTGACCAGCGCAACCTGCGCTACATGCCCCCCTGACTAGCTCCCCCTGCATTACATGCACCCCTGACCAGTGCCCCTGCGTTACATGCACCCCTGACCAGCTTCCGCTGCATTACATGCACCCCTGACTAGCGCAACCTGCGTTACATGCACCCCTGACCAGAGCAACCTGCGTTACATGCACCCCTGACCAGCGCAACCTGCGTTACATGCACCCCTGACCAGCGCAACCTGCGTTACATGCACCCCTGACCAGCTCCCCCTGCATTACATGCACCCCTGACCAGCTCCCCCTGCGTTACATGCACCCCTGACCAGTGCACCCTGCGTTACATGCACCCCTGACCAGCGCAACCTGCGTTACATGCACCCCTGACCAGCGCAACCTGCGTTACATGCACCCCTGACCAGCGCAACCTGCGTTACATGCACCCCTGACCAGCGCAACCTGCGTTAAATGCACCCCTGACCAGCGCAACCTGCGTTACATGCACCCCTGATGTTACATGTACCCCTGACTAGCGCCCCCTGAGTTACATGCACCCCTGACCAGCGAACCCTGAGTTACATGCACCCCTGACGTTACATGCACCCCTGACTAGCGCACCTTGGGTTACAAGCACCCCTGACCAGTGCACCCTGCGTTACATGCAACCCTGACTAGCGCCCCCTGCGTTACATGCACCCCTGACGTTACATGCACCCCTGACTAGCGCACCTTGGGTTACAAGCAACCCTGACCAGTGCACCCTGCATTACATGCAACCCTGACTAGCTCCCCCTGCGTTACATGCACCCCTGACTAGCGCACCTTGCGTTACATGCACCCCTGACCTGCACCCCCTGTGTTACATGCACCCCTGACCAGTGCCCCCTTCGTTACATGCATGCCTGATCAGTGCAGCCTGCGTTACATGCACCCCTGACTAGCGTCCTCTGCGTTACATGCACCCCTGAAGTTACATGCACCCCTGACCAGCGCAACCTGAGTTACATGTACCCTTGACCGCCGCATTCTGCTTTACACGCACCCCTGACCGCCACATTCTGCGTTACAAGCAGAATAAGTAGTATTAGTTGCATACCCCAACAACACCCACAGGGTAATTTCAAAAAAGGGTGAAGAGTTTGGAGAAGTCAGGAGAAGTAAAAAATATAGGACAACATAGCTGATTTGAAAAAAATTTCCTATTCAGTTATGTTGTCCTAAATTGTTCCATTCTCCAAACTCTTCACCCTTTTGTGAATAAGCCTGTTAGCGTCTGATCATTGGTCTTCTTTAGTGACATGTTTAACATATGGGATTATTTACACAGACCTGGTTTTTGCTGAAACTGCTTTAAACTATAAAAAAAGGTTTGCAAGTGTTTCTCTTTCTCAGGTCTGAAGCAATACCGAGGAAGAAAGGAAAACTCTTGAAAGTTTGTCTTTTAAGTATTAGTTTAGTACAATAAAAAGGTATCCCTGCATACCGCAATACTCTCTTATTTTGTAATCTTATTTATACATATTTTGTTTTTTTCAGTAGTATGATTAAGTCGTGAAAATTATCAGTGCCCCCCCATTTTTGACTGTGGTATCTTATGTGCCCCCCTATATATTGTTCCTAGAGTCGCCACTCACAAAGTGGGATGAATATGATTATGGAGAGTGGCCTGGGTATAACTGATTTATTGCAAATTGTGACAAATTAGTTTGGAATCGATCAAATTTCTTGTCGAAGTTTGGTGAACCAGCTGAATAAAATTTTTCAAAACTTTGCTCATCTCTACTCTTGGCCATTGACCAATTTAAAACTGTATAATGATATAATGAGAAAATGAAAAAACCCGCTCAATTAAACCCCAGCAATGGTGAAAATTGACATATATCAGATGTATGATGAGACATTTTCATTTGTAGATTTTAAAAGAATGTTAACAGCTTGTTTTAAAGGAAGGCAGCATGGTCCTCAAAATACCAAGTAGCTTAGCTGACCTACTTAAGAAAGCCCTTGAGGAACAGTTGTCATCTAAACACAATGATTCTCTTCCCTCCAACTCACAGTATTGTTGTATATATTGGGAGGTTGGCTTCAGAAGTGCATTGTACAGGTATTAGCAAAGATTAAATTACAGGTTAAATGGAGGGTAATGGCACATTAACACAAGCATTCTAATAGCTTGGAGTGTCACTTAACTCTGTTAAAATAGTAAAACAGCAGCAGGAATTTACAGCGTCTTTGTGGAGCCAAGGAACAAGTAAAGAATGGATTATTATTGGCACTTTAACACTTGACAAACTGAAGTGTCCTTCAGACACTGTATAGTGGAGGACAAGGTTCTTTAACTATTTAACTGCTTTGATATGCAGTATATTTCAAGAATGTTGTAGTTAAAATAATCCATTATCATTATAATTAATATAAGCAGCATGAAGAACAAGCGAAAGCCAAGATTTAATAAATGAGCAAATTTCTTTTTTGTGTTCAATTCTGCAAATCTTTAAAAAAATTTACTGTCCGAATTGATTCTACATGAATCAACTATGCTTCTATTGGCTTAAAAATTGGATCTTGACATTCTTGAGGTCTCCTAGGTCTCAGATTTTTTTAAATATTTTGTTTCATTTTTATTTTTTATTTTTTTTGGACAAATTTTAGCTTTTTCTCAGTCCCTCCCCCATTTTAAGCTCTTAATTGCAAATGCGGCAATAGCAAATAATGTCAGAGTGACACTGATATATATCGCTTTGGGTAATCACATGGTAGACAGTGCTAAGAAACAGAATGTTAAAAAAAACACTGTGCCATCCAATGTGTTATGTTTTTTTATTTTAGAAAGCTTCAAAAAAATGTCCCTTATTGGAGATAGATGGTGTTTATGCACAGTGTTATGGTCAAACATTATGCCCAATGGGGGAGATCTCTTCCCCTGTTTATACACGCACACATGTTAATGTCAGAAGAAACAGAAGCTTGTTCTGCACAAGCATCCAAAAATTATGCGCTTACAGTGTGCATTTTGTATTTGCACACATACAAGTGTTAAAGGGAACCTGTCACCTCCAAAAAACATTTTAAACCGATATTACCTTACAGTAGTCCCCAGTGTGTTCCTAATCATGTTTTTCATTCCTCCACTAGTTGTTGTATACTTTATAAAAATGCTGTTTTAATCTGTGTTTTCGCTATCCTCAGAGTCAGAATGAAGTCAAAGGGGCAGCGGCCTCCTTGCTTCAAGTCAAGCTAAGCCCACACATTACCCATCCTCCCTTCACTGTGATTGACATCCTGCTGTGAGGCTGGGATCATGCAAGTCTCGCTCATGCGCGGTGCGTTCCTTGTCACTGCGCGATCCCGTCTCTGGCTCCCTCACTCAGCCGGCCGCTGAGACCCATACCCAGACCGTGGTAAATGACCTGCCAGGCCAGTACAACTACAAACTTGAAGATGTTTTCGCTCGCTTTGCACGGTCCCTAGATACACTAGAGAAGGGACTAACTGGTCTCGCAGAGCCACTGGAGAAATCTCCAGAGGAGTCAAAGGAGGAGACTCAGAAAGAGATGAATGAACTGGAGGATTTATGGTCACAAATAGAAGTGGAAATTTTCCAACTTCAAGAGGAACTTGCAGCTTCTGAGCGATCCAGACGTCATGCGGAGCTGGAAAGGGATGAGCTGGCTGATGAAGTCTCAAACAACATCTCAGGAAAATCGTAAGCCAGGATTCCTCAACTTAACCAAGAGTTACGTGGTCGAATGATGAACAAGCAACGTAGAGCAGAGATAGAGGGTCTCATGAGTTCAAAAGATGACGTCGGGAAGAACGTCTATGAGCTGGAGAAGTCTAAGCCAGAGCCTGTTAAGAATGAGTCTGGAGATGGTGGTGTTGCAGTGCCGGCCGAGTCAGAAGATGGAAGAGCTTTCTGCTGAACCCATTGATGGGGCTAACATGGATGCAGAGGCCAAGAGGCTCATGGCAGTATGTAGTCAGGACCTGGTCAGGAAATACATCCCCTCCGCCTATAAGGCCTTCCAAGTATCTAGCAGCATGCTGGAGAAGAAGTACGAGGAGATGGACGACCAGCATGTGGATTCTGTTTACTACGATGGGTCGACTCTCCTGAATGCTTCTTGAAAGAAGAACCATGTCCTAAGTGAGCCTCTGGAGAAAATGCCAGAAGTCGACAAGTCTGTGAAGTCCCTGGCGTCCCCAATGCCTCATACCGCAGTGAGAAAGAGGAAAAGGACTTAAGAGGGCAAATATATAATGCCGGGTCCAAGAAAACCAAGGCTGAAGAAGTTAGGGCCGAGATGTGGAAGGACGTGAAGTCCTCGGGTGATGCAGTGACCGAAGGAACGGCTACCAAAGTGGAAAAGACCACTAAAGAAGCAGAGGTCTCTTTTTTATTTTTATTTATATTTTTATTGTAAATTTCAAAGTATAACAGAGGGTAACAGGGTACCAAGGTATAGGCTCGCAGGCCGCGTCATAATGAGATATAATACAGGGATTGTACACTTCCATTGTAGAAAAAAAATTACAAAATGCATGGGTTAGCTCACAGATCAATTATCAGCATTTTGAAAAAGACATATGGAAAATGTTGTGCTTGCCAAGCTGTAATTTGAGAAGAGGACGACATGACCTGATGCAAAAGGACTTAAGTCAACCACGTGGGGTATAAGAGTCTCCTGGTCAAGACGCTGATTACATTGGGAGAATGTGATAAATGATAACATATGCATGTCTAAAACTGTTTAGTCATCTATGGAATATGCTAAGTTATAGGGGATCTGTATTTAGACCACAGAGACCATCTTTTTAGGAACATCAAGTGTGTACGGGACTCCCATGATGATAATTCCTCAAACCTATAAATCTGATAAATTTTTTGGATCCATTGTTCTTGGGTAGGGACTTCAGGTTGCAGCCAAAATTTGGGGAGTTGAAGGCGGGCCGCCAGCAGCATCTGTGAGAATACAAAGGGTGGCTTAGCATTCTCCTTTTCTTGGGAGAGGGAAAGCAGAGCTAGTTGCGGGGAAGGTTGGATCGAGGTGCCACATACTCTGTTAGCAACTGAGAATACCTCACACCACCATTTATGGATAAGGGGACAAGTCCACCAGATATGGAGAAAAGTTCCTCTCTCCCCGAGGCACCTCCAGCAAACGTCAGAAGCAGACACAGAGTATCTTGCTGTCTTGTCAGGCGTGTTATACCATCTGGTAAGTATTTTATATCCGTTTTCCTGAATTCTGACGCAGCGGGAGGCACCGTGAGGGGATTCTAGCAGTTTAGGTAGACCTTCAAATGGAATTGTGATGTTCAAGTCTAATTCCCAGTGTTTCACAAAGGATGGTTTAGCTATCATTGGAGGCAGTCGCAGTTTACTGTATATCTGTGAAATGAGTTTTCTGGGTGTTGGGTGTGTTGAAATCAGTGCTTCCAACCAAACCAAGGGGCGAAAAAGATCCCCTATTTTAACATGTTGATTTAGATAAGCTCTAAGGTAGGCAATGGAGAGAAAATCTCTCGGATGAGGGTTGAGCAGGGCATTTGTCTCATTTAAGTCCATCCACACTCCCGTAGGGAGGGCCAAGGAGGTTATAGGGGTTGAGGCGGACATAAGTCCTGTTGAAGTTGAGTTTCTGAGGGTAGGAGGGGCTGTATTTATGACATCAGACACAGATAAGGTGAGAGAAGGAAATGGGATAGCGCAATGCGAGGAGGATAACCATTTCCAGGCTTCCAGCGTGGCTTTGACTATTGGGTAGTGAGACACAAGGCCAGGAAGGACCAACCTATGACCCAAAAGAAGTGCTCTAGCTGATCCATTCAAAATGTCTAATTCTATCTGAACCACTGTGGAAGGGGGGGGAGAACGTAACCAGGCTATTACGCGTGAAAGAAGAATGGCTTTCCCATAAATCTCGGGGTTTGGCAAGCCTATTCCCCCAGCGTGCCTGGGCTTGGTGAGGAGAGCCGTTGAGAGTCTCGCTTTCTTTCCACACCAAATGAAAGATCTGAATTTTTGCATAATCGTGTCATAATAGTGTTTTGGGACAGGTATGGGGAGAACTTGCTGCAGGTAGGTGAGTCGGGGAAGTATTAGGGAAGAAAGAAGGTTTTTGCGACCAAACCAGGACAATGTTGGGTTAGATCGGGCCAAATTATCAATAGCTTCAAAAAGCGAATTTTTTAAGGGGGCGTAGTTAAGAGAGAAAAGTTCGGTTATTTCAGGGCTAATCTTGACCCCTAGATATGTGATATTAGGAGAGGACCAATTAAATGGAGACTCCCTCATCAGTTGACATTTAGTTGTCCGGGAGATGCCTAAGCAGAGGACTAGTGATTTGCTGGCATTAATTTTGAAGTCTGACATGACACTGTATGCAGTTAGGTGAATCTGGATTCGGGGTAAGGATACCTTCGGGTTGATTGTCATCATAAGGACATCATCTGCGAAGGCAGCTATTTTTTGTTCCCTACCTCCCAAACATAGACCTACTACCTCCTGGTCCAATCTTATGGTAGCAAGGAGTGGCTCAAGAGCCAAAATAAATAGGAGGGGTGATAGGGGGCAGCCCTGGCGGGTCCCATTTCTAATGGGAAATGGGGAGGATAGGTTACCATTAACTAATACTGCAGCTGTTGCGTGTTCATACATCGAGAAGGTAGATTGAACAAAGGAATCAGGCAAACCAAAGCCCAGCAGCGCTTGTTTTAAGTATAACCAATTAACCCTATCAAATGCTTTCTCAGCATCTGTGCTGAGTAAAAGCAGAGGAGAGGAGATTCGTTTGGCATGACAAAGAGTATTTATCACTCTGGTGGTGTTATCCTTGCCTTCCCTATTGGGGATAAAGCCGACCTGGTCCCCATGGACAAGTTGAGGGAGAAGGATAGCTAATCTATTGGCTAACATCTTGGCCAGGAGCTTAAGGTCTATGTTTTGGAGGCAGATGGGCCTGTAGTTGGAACATAACTTGGCATCTTTCCCTTCCTTAGGAATGAGAGTAATGTAGGCCGCAGTCATATCTCTTGAAAGAGGAATTCCCTGAAAAGTCTGGTTGCAGACTTCTAAGAGATGGGGAAGAAGGAGTTCATGGAACTTTTTATAGTAAGCTAATGGCAGACCGTCAGGGCCTGGACTTTTTCCTGTCGGCATTTGGTGCATTGCTTTTTTAAGTTCGTTTATGGAAAAAGGGGATTCCAGACTTGATTTCTGTTCTGGGGAGATGTTGGGAAGTTTGGCAGCTTTCAGGAGAAGCAGAGGTCTCTTAAACTGCCACCAAAGTGGGAGAAACCACTGCTGGAAAGAAGTAAGACGTGAATCAGAGGCACGTAAAAGAAGCAAGGTGAATTTAGTTTTTTGCCCAAAAAGTTTTATTTATTTTTATAACAGAATACAACACCAGTATCTAATGCATTTATCTCACACTGACAGTTTCAGCAAAGTCTGCAAAATTAAGTATTTTGCCCAAAATGTTTTAGTTTTTTTAATAACAATAGAACAGCAGTATCTAACGCGTGTATCTCACACTGACAGATGCAGCAAAGACCACAGATTTATTATTTTGCCCAATTTTTTATTTTTTTTTAAATAACTGAATAATTCACCAGTATCTAATGCATGTATCTCACACTGACAGATGCAGCAAAGTCTGCAAATTTAGTTTTTTGCCCAAAATGGGTATTTTTTCAATAACAGAATAGAACACCAGTATCTAATGCGTGTATCTCACACTGACAGATGCAGCAAAGGCTGCAAAATTAAGTATTTTGCCAAAAATGGGTGTTTTTTTTATAACAGAATAGAACAGCAGTATCTAACGTGTGTATCTAACGTGTGTATATATTAGTTTTTTTGTCCAAAATTAGTGTTTTTTTAATAACAGAATAGAACACCAGTCTTTAATGCGTGCATTTTACTCTGACAGATGCAGCAACGGCCACAGATTTATTATTTTGCCAATTTGCCCAAAATGGGTGTTTTTTTAAACCCAGAAAATTATTGAAGTATTTCAAGCTTGTCTTTCACACTGACAAATGCAGCATAGGCACCAAATGTATGATATTGCCAAAAATGGGTCTTTTTTTAAATCCTGATTATTACTGCAGTATTTAAAGCTTGTATTTCACACAAAAAAATTCAGCATAGGCCCCAGATGTAGAGTATTGCCAAAAATGGCAATACTCTATATTTTTTTTTTAAACCGAGAAAATTATTGCAGTATTTTAAGATCAGATTTCACACTGACAAATGCTGCAAATGCTCCAGATGTAGGGTCTTGCAATAAATGGGTGATTTTTTTAAACCCAGAAAATTATTTAAGTAGTCCAAGCTTCTATTTCACACTGACAAATGTAGGATATTGCCAAAAATTTGTGTTTTTTTAAACCCAGATTATTATTGCAGTATTTTAAGCTTGGATTTGAATGTCACAAAAGCACATATGCTGTGCTGGTGCACTGAGCTTGCATAAAATGGCCGCCGCCGCCCACCTAACTAACAGACGGATACAAGTTCTTTTTCTGTGTCACTGGGCTCAGGGCAGGGTAAAAAGATTGTGCACTGCACCCACAAAACTAAATCTAGGTAGATCGCTGAGTTAACAAACTTCTGATTAAAGATTCTTTCCTATTCTCTCCCTCACAGCAGCAGCATCCTCTCCCTACACTAGTAACAGCAGAATGACGTGCAGCGCTACGTGACTCCTGCTTATATAGAGGCTGGGTCACATGCTACACTGGCCAATCACAGCCATGCCATTAGTAGGCATGGCTGTGATGGCTTCTAAGGGCACAGAGTTAAACGCTTGTTTCAAAAAGTGCCATAAAATAGCCGCACACCGAACCCGAAGTTTTACTGAAAAGTTCAGGTTCGTGTCCGGGGTCCAAAAATCCTAAAGTTCAGTACGAACCCGAACTTTGAAGTTCGGGTTTGCTCAACCCTACCTATAATGTAACTGGCCAACAGAAAAATTGTTATACGGTGACCGCCTAATGTACCTCCAGCCACATTATCAATTGTTCTTTTCTGTCCTACGAATGCCTAATGTTTGGAGCCTGTACTCCCATGGCCTAAAATTAAAAATTTCTAGGCTCCAGCAGGGCACATTTTTGAGAGTTTCCCTTTAAGATGCATAAAAATGGCCCCTGATTAAAATACATATTTTTTGTGGGAATTTTTGCCATTGATCCCCCTCTGTTATGTCACTGTCCATGTTGTGGGACGATTTGCACACTTCTAGTAAGTATTTAGTGGCTGAAAATAGGACCTGAAGGTTTTTGAGGTTCGCCTGCCATTAAAGTGAATGTGGCTTGCCACGAACTTGCAGTTCGCGAACATTTAATCGCTATTGCGTTTGCAAATTGTCACGGACGATGTTCGTCCATCACTAGCTGTGATGTCACAAGTTCTCAATAATACTTAGTGACAAATCAGTAAGATGTAGTCAGACCTGCTAAAATGTGAAGTTGCATCTATTGCGCCCAAATATGCGCATCATTAATTGCCAATTTGCGCAATCGAAAATTTATTGGAGCACTCTATCTACATATAAAGCTATTGTAATGTTCTGCCGTGCCACCATTTTCTCCAGTCTCAGGAAACTTCTAGCAGCTTGAAAAATGTAGCAAAAGTGACCAACGCCTGTATTGCGCACGCAATACACGCATATTACATTGCCGATTTTCGCTTTCATTAAAATAATGGCGAATTCGCAAATTCGCAAATTTATGACGAATATTCACCCAAATATTTGCAAAATATTGCAAATTTGAATATTGACCCTGCTGCTCATCACTACTTAACAGTTTCCAGCTCTTTTTCAAGGAGTAGCTGGTACTTGTGTAACCAGAACCAGCTGGGATGCCTCTGTGGCTTTTGTTGCTTATGGTAGGTGAGTGACTTGGTGAGGAGCGGTGAGGGGCCTCCAGGTCAGATACATGGGCTGTAGGACAACCTGCCATGAGCTTCATACACAGTGTCTCCTGGTAAGAAAGCAATTTGACCTACCTTTTGACCTAAGGAAAACATTCCCCATTTTGCTTTGATAGTAAGGGTTTAAAAGCATGACTATCCAGTCGTCGTCAGATTGATTGATGGTAAGGATTAGGGATGAGAGAAGAGAACTTCAGATCCTAGATCTGAAGTCGCTTCGCTCAAAACTTTAGTTTAATGCTGTATGGAGATTAAAATTAAAATTTACAGCCTCCGACAAGGCGAAGTCAGTTATTCCCAAAGTCTTGGGAGACTTTGGTGAATAAGTGTTAAGCAATGATATGACTTAAGGAGGTAAGATCATTTCCAGACCCTTCCCACCAACCACTTCCCCCTTTCCCCAGTAAGCACACAAAACCTGAATTCTTGGTGGAAAGGCCATAGCAGCCGTTTATTAAATAACAATATTTTAATCCAACATCATTATAATGCAAACATGAGATATACATATATGCAAACATCAACAGTACAATGTCCCAACAATCACTTTGCGGAAGGATCCTAGAAGGCAACCCAAGCAAGCTGCTATCTTCACTCCTCACATCTTATCCTTTTACCCTCGGCCGCACTCTCCGACCCAAGGGCACCGAATCCTCCAGAATCCATATCTTCCTCTACCCCTGTAGGCCTTTTAGCCCAACAGGAGCCCCCCAGCTTCCAGCTTACCAAACCACATAAGATGCACGCTCCAACGTGTCATGCACCTAATAAAACGTAGAATTGCCTTCCAGGACCCCCCGTTAACCAGCCCCCTGCTATGACATGAAAAAATCCCCCCAAAACAACTTAAAACAGGGCGGGTGGGTGGGCAACTCGCCTAGGCGCAACGGACACTGGTGCCGATCCCGCCCCTAACCCCAGCCTATATACGGCGCGCGAACCCCCTGCCATCCCCACAGACCCTCCCCCAGAAACACTACACCCTTTCCTAACCACATTAACCCTGACCTGTCTGGACACTTCCCCCTTCCAGTCAATTTTCACTGCGCTACATCTGCGCCTCGCTCCGTTGTCATACTGACTTAAGGAGGTAAGATCATTTCCAGACCCTTCCCATCAACCACTTCCCCCTTTCCCCAGTAAGCACACAAAACCTGAATTCTTGGTGGAAAGGCCATAGCAGCCGTTTATTAAATAACAATATTTTAATCCAACATCATTATAATGCAAACATGAGATATACATATATGCAAACATCAACAGTACAATGTCCCAACAATCACTTTGCGGAAGGATCCTAGAAGGCAACCCAAGCAAGCTGCTATCTTCACTCCTCACATCTTATCCTTTTACCCTCGGCCGCACTCTCCGACCCAAGGGCACCGAATCCTCCAGAATCCATATCTTCCTCTACCCCTGTAGGCCTTTTAGCCCAACAGGAGCCCCCCAGCTTCCAGCTTACCAAACCACATAAGATGCACGCTCCAACGTGTCATGCACCTAATAAAACGTAGAATTGCCTTCCAGGACCCCCCGTTAACCAGCCACAGACGCACATAGGAGACACCTCACCTATGGACGTCCCGCCAAACCCTGAACGCTGTCTCCAAACCCTCCTGAAGCCCCAGCGCCCACAAGTCCATCCCAATCTCGTTAAGATGAACCCCATCAGCCCTGAGGAATTGAGGTGACGCAACCTCCAATTCCCGGTGACGTACCACAAAACCGCCCTGCCGCCGCACAAAGCGCCCCACCTCCTTGTTCACCTTCGCACGAGCCTTGTTGATACGCTCTACTGACCTCGCAAAACGCCACGCACTCCTCGCCACCACGTCAGACCATACCACCAACAAATCCGGGAACTCCTCAGTCAAACGCAGCAAATCCAACTTAACATCCCGAATGACATCCCTCGAGCGACGAACCCCCAAATCGTTCCCGCCCACATGCAGAACCACAATGTCAGGACACCTGTCCAGGGAAGCATATTCATGGAATACAGGTAAAACACGCCCCCACAGCATACCCCGCACGCCAATCCACCGGACCTGCAAGTCCTCCGGCCGGAAACCTAACTGCCGTCCGTTCCTCCGCACGTCTGCTCTCAACGCTCCCCAATACACATAAGAATGGCCTAAAATCCAGGCCAAACAAGAAGAAGACGATCCTGAAAACAAACAAAAGAAATTAGCACCCCAACCTACAATAACAAATTAAATAAAATTAACACACACACTCCACCCACCGACTTTATAACATATGAGGACGAATATAGGAACGAAAGCAAGCAGACTCCCACCTGCCAATCCTCCTAATGGCCTCGTCCCCCAAACCCCATCTGGCAGCTTCAGTCGCCGCCCCAATACGAAATGAATGAGACGCAAACTCACTTGCCGCATAACCCGCTGCTGTCAAACATTTCCGAAAAACCGCAACGAATTGATAACGAGACAAGGCCGAACCGTCCATATGAACCAGCAACGAAGCCGGCCCTTCCGGCCGGACCGCCAGAAAAACCTCCAAACACCGCACAGGGCACAACACTGACCCCAGCAGCGGCCGCAACCAAATGCACACCCCTTTACCCACCTGGTCCGTCTTGGACCTACGCAACCTGCACCGCAATCCATCTTCACCAACACTCACATCCTCCCGCAGCAAACCACCGCCACTCACTCGACTGTTAGCCACCAGCTCCGAGACCCGAAAAGCCCCAAAGAAAGCCAAAGAAAACGCCGCCCTAAACAAACACAACTCATACCAGGACTTGCACACCGCCTCCGCCCGGTCCCACAACGACTGCAACACCTGAAAAGAAACCGGGCGACGGACATCTTTTCGAACCCCACTACGACGATACCCCTTCAAAGCCTGCCGCACCAAAAAACTTCTGGAAACATCCGCCAAACCCCGCAACTTTAACCAAAAGGCCACCGCCGCCACCCTTTTTGCCGCCGCCGAGAACGACAAACCTGCACTAAACGACACACCCACAAAATACACCAACAACGAAAGAAAATCCTCAACCCCTTCGCACCCCCCCACCTGCTCCATCAAACGTTCCCACTGAGACCACACAGAAGAATAAGCCGACCACGTACTGCTACTCACGGACCGCTGAATCAGGTCTAACGAGACCCCAAGGCCACGCTCCAGAGCCACTGAGGACACGACAGACCCGTCACTTCCGCGCCCGGAACCAGACTGCGAAAACGATCCCACTGGAAACGAGAAAGAGCGTCAGCTATGCAATTATCAACACCTGGAACATGCACCGCCACAAAACACGCATTCAACCTCAAACCGTTCAGAACCAGGTGCCGAAGCAACCGCACCACTGGTGGGGAATTGGCCGACTGACTATTCACCGCCTGCACCACCCCCAAATTGTCACAACAAAAACGCACCCGTTTGTTCCTCAACAACTCACCCCACAACTCAGTGGCCAAAACTATAGGGAACAACTCCAACAAAGCCAGGTTCCCAAGCAAGCCAGCGACCCTCCATTCCTCCGGCCAAGCCCCCGCACTCCATTGCCCCTGACAAAAAGCCCCATAACCACATGCCCCCGACGCGTCCGTGAACAATTCCAAATCCACATTAGAAATGGGCGCCTCCATCCAAACCGAACGACCGTTAAATTCCTTCAAAAAACGCTCCCACACTTCCAAATCCGCACGCACCTCACCCCCCAACCGCACAAAATGAAAGGGAGCTTTCACACCCGCCGTGGCTCTGGACAGACGCCTACAAAAAACTCGCCCCATGGGCAAAATCCTACAGGCAAAGTTCAATTTACCCAAAACCGACTGTACCCGCCTG
Organism: Bufo bufo; assembly: GCF_905171765.1. Taxonomy (NCBI): domain Eukaryota; kingdom Metazoa; phylum Chordata; class Amphibia; order Anura; family Bufonidae; genus Bufo; species Bufo bufo. The sequence continues at coordinate 251,734,389 of NC_053394.1, forward strand.
AGCTGCACCTTCCTCGTCTTACGCAAAAAACCCACCTCACTACACAAATCAACCACCTTATCCTCGGGCAGCCTACACTCCATAGCCACGCTATCAATCACGATCCCCAAAAACTTCACAGTTGTAGATGGACCCTCCGTCTTCTCCTTCGCTAACGGAACCCCAAATCTCCCCGCCACCCGCTCCATGGTATGCAACAACACTGAGCACACCCTTGACCCAGCCGGGCCCAAAAACAGAAAGTCGTCCAGGTAATGCAACACAGAACTCCATCCCGCCTCTCGCCGCACTACCCACTCCAAAAAAGAACTAAACATTTCAAACAACGAACACGAAATCGCACACCCCATGGGTAAGCAACAATCCACAAAAAACCGCCCTTCCCACTTAAAACCCAGTAAACGAAAACTATCGGGATGAATTGGCAACAGGCGAAACGCCGCCTCAATATCCGTCTTAGCTAACAATGTCCCTTGCCCAAAACGCCGCACCCACCTAATCGCCTCGTCAAACGACGTATACGACACGGAGCACAAAACCTCATCAATGCCGTCATTCACGGAACCCCCAGCCGGGTAAGACAAGTTGTGAATGAGCCGAAATTTGTTAGGTTCCTTCTTAGGAACTAATCCCAAAGGCGAAACCCACAAATCCGGCAATGGACACTCCACAAAGGGGCCTACCACCCTACCAGCAGCCACCTCTTTCGCAATCTTATCAGACACAACCTCAGGACGCTGCAACGCGGAAGCCAAATTACGCGCCGCAACCACCGAACCCACTGCTGTGCACGGAATCCGAAAACCGTCCCGAAAACCGGCCAATAACACTGCCGCCGCCTCCCTATTTGGATAGTCCTCTAGAAACGGCTCCATCACGTCCACCCTCACCGGGGTCACCCCTCTTCTGCGTAACCTCCAATCCCCTCCCCCTACCGCGCTTGAAACACCGCGCAAAACTATGGGCTCCCCCACAACCGGAACACTCATGCTTGAAACGGCACTCCGAAAGATACTTGCAGTGTCCTTCATTGAACTGCCAGCAACATCCCCTTTTGCTCCCTCCAGCCGCATCGGACGCCGAGGGACCCCCGGCCGCCCCACGAAAGGGCTGGCTAACCCCTTTTGGCGCCGCCATCAACCGCATCCACAGACCAATGTCCTTATGGTCCCAACGAATACTAGGCCTAACCGCCTTCCTCTGGCGAAACTGCTCATCGTACCTGAGCCACGCCACCCCACCATATGTACGATACGCCTCCCCTATGGCGTCCATATAGCAAAAAAGGGCCGAACAGTGTTCAGGCGCCTTTTCCCCCACCACACTGGCGAAAATAGCAAAAGCCTGCAGCCAATTAAAAAATGTACGCGGAATCAGCCTGTACCTCCGCTTCTCCTCCTCCTCCTTTTTACTCTCGTCCGGCTTACCCCTATCCAAATTAAATTTGTCCAACGGAAGTAACGAGAATATCTCGACATACTCGTCCTTCCAAATCTTCTCCCTGACCTCACTCTTCAAATGAGCCCCCAACGGCCCCTCAAAGCACACATATACCTCCCCTTTTGCAGCATCCGCTAACCGAACCTCGTCCACGGCAGCCCCTTTACCACCTCCACTCCCGGCGGCCTCAACCACCGCCGACCCTGCTCCCATGACAGGGGTGTCACCCACTCCAGCCCCACTTAAACGCACCCCCTCCCCAACCGCCGGCGCAGCAGCCCAAACGGCGGCTGGGGACGACACCGCCCCGGTCTTCCACCGCGACAATAACGACCACATACCCGTCAACAATTCGTGAGCCAACCCCTCCTCCCCTGGCAACGAAGTCCCACCCCCCACACCAGGAACCTGACACGACGTCCTCTCACCTGGCTGTCCCTGGGGCATCCTCCCAGCAGCCGCCGACCTCACCGATGTTCCTCTCTGCGTCGACCCAGCCGAAGACCTAGACGTCGAGGGACCTGCGCCGTCCGCATCATCCATCCGACCTCCGATCTCCCACGCTTCCTGGCTGACTTCTCCTTCCTCCAAAGACTGATCGGCTGAGAAACCCCCGCCAGAATCCACGTGGCGTGGCTGCGTAGGCGCCAATTCCCTGCGTGCCGACCCACCGTCCAGTGGCCGCTGCGAAACTCTCGAACCAAGGACATCCCGCCCAAGCTCCGCAGCCTGTCCGCTGCGAGCCGCAACTTGCGATCCTGCGAAAAATTCGTTAGCGTGCTGCACCGTGGGTGAAACAAAGTCCAGTCCCCCGGCCAGCGCATCACTCAGCGAACTTCTGCCTGGTACAGAGGACCGACCAGCAGGTGGCAGCATTGCATCACTCCTTAGACCACTGCCTGGTACTAAGGATCGACCAGCAGGTGGCGACATAGAAGCACTCCTCAGCCGTCTGCCTGGTGTCGAGGACCGACCAGCAGGTGGCGACATCTCCTCATTCCTCTCACTGCTGCCTGATACCACAGACCTACCAGCAGGTGGCGCCGATCCCGAACCATCCAGACGAGACTGCACTTCAGAAGACTGCCGCCGTCCCTCAGACCTGGACCGTGACGCTGCTCTCCTGCTCCTGGAATCACCCCCAGCTGCCAGGCCACCACCGGAGGTAAGTGAGGCCGCGTCCGCATGTCTGCCCTCTCTGCTGCTGCCGGTCACACTTACAGACCGCTGCGCTGCCCGCTGCTCCATGCCAGATCCGCCGACCACAAGGCCCTCACCAGACATCAGTGAAGCCGCATCAGGCCGGCCACCTCCATCGCTGCCGGTCTCAATATCAGCCCGGCCGCCCCCCCGCATACCGCGCCGATACATAGCACCGCCGCGCGCCCCCCCCCCCCCACCGGGAACGGGACACCCGCTGGGCACTCACCCTCGCCTCCACCGCAAGCGCACTATGCTGCGCAGAATTCCTCCCGCTGCGCCAGCTGGCAGAAACACTTGCCACCCCAGCCGATCGCAGCGGAGGGTCCCCAGGAGGGCTCCTCAAACGCCGCCGAGCCCGAGGGGTCGCCTCCGGGCTCAGACGTTCAGGCGGCACCGATCTCCTAGCCCTCAACCTCCCCCCTGCCGCGACCGGAGGCACACTGGGGGCCCCCACTGCAGCCTGCAAACTACTCACCAGCCAAGCCGAACCATGCTGTTCGGCCGCTGCCCGCACCGCCGCCATCAAATCTTCCAGAGACGCCATATCACTACACTATCCCGCACACAACCAACTCGCCTAGGCGCAACGGACACTGGTGCCGATCCCGCCCCTAACCCCAGCCTATATACGGCGCGCGAACCCCCTGCCATCCCCACAGACCCTCCCCCAGAAACACTACACCCTTTCCTAACCACATTAACCCTGACCTGTCTGGACACTTCCCCCTTCCAGTCAATTTTCACTGCGCTACATCTGCGCCTCGCTCCGTTGTCATACTTCATTGCTGTGTTTGTGCTGGGGGAGGCGGGGCCACATAGGGTTAAAAGGCAGCAGCCGTTACCTGCTGCACGATCACCGGCACGTCTGTCTGGGGGTCAGGAGGCTGAGCACTTCCGGGTCGTTGTGGTTCAAGTCTGGCAGCGTGAGGGCTGGTCGCATCATCGCGACTTTAAGTAAGACGGGGGCGGCGGTGCGGTTCCTGGACGCTGTAGGGGGGTGGCAGAAACCGGCAGGCGCGCTCCAGTCTACTCACGGGCGGCGGGTGCTGTGCAGCTCAAACTGCAGTCCCCGGCCACACTGCTCAAGCAGCGGGTCTCGCACCGCACGGCGCCGCCTGGTGGGCACTGGCGGCGACAGTCGGGGGTTCGGCGGCAGGCCAGGGAACTGGCACGTTACATGATCAGCCGATCTCAAAGGATATTTCCCCAGTGTTTCTCCCTTTTGCCTGTTATAATGTTGCCATATATGTCATGCTGGTTACAAAGACGCCCCATACACAAGAGTGAATAATTCAGAGTCAGACATATACTCTTACATCTATTCCATTTGACGTGTGCAGCAGGCCATGGTTCAGAATCAGAAATTCAATTGCATTTTGACCTCTCAGTACACAGACTGTGCTGAAGGTCCGAACTGTCCACATGTTGATGAAAGGGATGTACTGCATTTGTGTAATTACAACATAACTACGTTCGCCAGCACTTCATGAATGTTCCTTAGGAGGATTGGCTGCAGCAGGTGTTTGCTCAATACGTAATAAATGGTCATCCTGGAATTACCCTAGAAGTTGATTTTGTACCCAGGCCATCGCATCCACGCACCAGGTATGTTCAGGCCCATCGCATAAACATGTCATATACAAATTACCGTGCCTTGCATAGGCAGCGGGCAGGGGTGCGTTCCATTGGCCTGTTCCTGTCACCAGCCACTCCATCCAAGCTGGGGGGGGGGGACAGGACAGGGTATGTGCCCTGCCACCAACCGGTTCTGTGCAGGGGGGGGCAGAGTCGAGATGCTGGTTTCATGGCGCTAAGGAAAAAATAAAAAATAATTATGTTTCCACAGTTCGTGTCACGTTCCGTGGCACCATAGGCAAATACACGGAAGATAAGGTACGCATCAGGTTCCGACTCATCCACAAGCAGTCAGACATCCATCACGTTAAGCCAACGGTGGAGGGGTGCCCCACGCCCCATCCCGGAAAGAAAGAAAAATTTACCTGGTGCGGATTTTGCGCAGGGTGTAAAAATCGGAATTCAAAAGAACGGCAGAGACACACTAATTTTATGATATCTAAAAAGAATGGGGTGGAGTTTCGCATAAGAGGAAACTGCTCGTGCGAAAATGAGGGCATCATATACGTGCTGGAGTGCCCATGTGGGCTCCAGTACGTGGGCAGGACGGTGAGGAAGCTGAAGGTCAGGATACAAGAACACCTACGTAACATCAAAAAAGGCCTGATGACCCATAGTGTATCAGCTCATTTTAAGCTAAAGCATGATAAAAATCTGCGGGGTTTAAAATTTGCCGGAGTGGAAACTGTTAAGCCACACTGGCGAGGAGGGGATTCGCTGGCACAGATTAACAGAAAAGAGGTAGAGTGGATCTATCAGCTAGGAACCCTACAACCAAGTGGGCTAAACATAGAATTTGATTTGAAACCATGCATACTGTAAATTGTCCTCACCGGGAGCGTCGTTCGGCTTTTCTCTACCTGGCTTCTTAAGGACCTCTGAGTGACGTCATGCTGGCCTGACCGTTCTATTGGGCGGTAGTGCCTCGTGATGCGTACGTCAGAGGGAGGGGGCGGGGTCGAGAGTACCTGAATGACGCTACAGGAGTGGGTGGAGAGCACCTGAACAATGCTCCAGGAGTGGGCGGAGTCTAAGGGACGGCATTACGAATACTGTAGACTAAGCTGGAGGGATTTAGGGTATTAGATGGTACCGTTATGATGGGGAATAGTGTATTTGGAAAGGAGGCTGGAAATATGCACTGAGTGTATGTTATTGCGGTAACCCGAAAGGGTATATATGCGGACGATTTTGCAACAGCGGGAGTAACTCTCTTTTTTATCTTTGTTATTTTTATTCTAATGTTTATTTTAAATGTGAATGTATAAAGGATCACTAAGTGCAATTTGATTATGTACGATATGCAAATGATGTTTGTAAATTTGTTATACGGTCCGGAACTAAACCGGCTTATGGAATGAGATCAGCTGGGCTATTTAAGGGCCCGACTGCAAGCATGCGCAGTTATCGCCCCTGAAGAAGCGAGGCAGCGAAACCTGGGTCGGGCAGGAACGTACTACTATATGCTTTTTGTCTACCGACTCTTGTGAGTAGAATAAAACCTTTTATAAAAAGATTGCAAAGGGTGCTTCACTATTCTGCCTATCTTCTTTAAACCCTGTAGAGGAGGAGGTCTGTGGAAGATCGGATCCTTTGGGTGTCGAGGAGAGGGGCTGATACCCTATGCCATCCACTTTTACCGGGAGACATAGTCCATAGCAGCGCGGTTCCAAAAACCCTTTGACTTGTATAAACCAGTGTGAACGACCTACCACACTATTCCGGGACCAGCAGCAGCGCAAGTAACTGTCCGTGTTGGGACACAGGACTGACTTTTCGTTTTTTGTATTACACCACAGGTGCCGCCTGGGCAAATCGGTCACGACTACAGACTCACAGCCCCAGGAGGCCACTGGGCGCTATCACGCAGGTGGTGGTGGCACGCTTGTCCGCCATGGCAACCACAGGGCGGACAGGACCCGTTAGTGGTCAGGCACACGGGCACAAGGTCACAGTTCACAACTCGGGGGAAAAAGGGGGATACTAATGGCTCTCAATTAATGACCAGTAGGAAGATGTCGCAAGAATTCACACCTGGAGGCTCTTCCGCGTCGCGGGATATCGGGGATACCCAGTCGGAGCGAAGCGTGGGACCCTCCTTACGTTCCTGGACCATCCCGAAGTTGTCCGCTGAGCTGCGCCAAAGGGGCATCCCCTTTCCAGCATCTGCAAGAAAAGCCGAGTTGTATCGTCTTCTGGTGTCAGGCGTACCACCTGTGAGCCAGGATGAGGTATCCATGGGAACCATTCAGACGTCGCTCACCCAACTACACGCCGTGATCAACAGTATGACGTCATCCATGTCAGACCTACAGGCCAGAATGGAATCAGTGGAAGCCAGGTCTGCGGCGGCAGCATTAGCGACACCAACACCTGCGGAACCTGTGGCAGGGCAATCCAGTGCTTCTTGTGGGTCATCCCAGTTTCCCTCAATCGCCCCGTCCCATTTCATTCCGGCCAATATCAGGCAGGACATATTGGAGGGCAAAGACGTCAACCTGGCATCCCTGCTCATTGCGACACATGAGGCCCCGGACAATAGAACCATTGCTTGTGGGGAGGTTTCAGTCATCCTGAAGTCTAAGGACGCTAGGCTTAACAGGAAATTGAACGTCACGGAATTTGTCCTAGCATTCAGCTTATACAGGGACGTCATTTGCACAGCCAACCCGCATAGGAGGGCCGAGTTAGATTTGTACATGTACAAGGTTGTGGAATTAGGATACAAATATGGCGGCACAGCATTATTCGACTACCACCGGTCATTCTCAGCCAAAGCAGCAGCTGCCATGATACAGTGCCAGCACGTGCTGGATTGGTCTAACATAGATACGGAATTGCTCTGCCGCCATTTTGCAGGGCTAAAAGCCCCGACGTGCACGATCTGCAACTCGTACTCCCACACTTCGGGTTGGTGTTCCAATACGGGCCCCGTAGCAGAGCCAGCACAACCTTATTCAGCCCCAGGGCCATCAAATATCAAGCCAGCATCCGGGGTTGATAAGTTAGGTCGTCCCATAAAATACCTTGGCAGAAGCCAGATATGCAACAATTATAATTACGCCATTTGTCACTACAATCAGTGCAGGTTGCTACACCTGTGTGCGATCTGTTTTAGGGCCCATCCACGCGCAGCATGCCCTCAAAGGAATCAAGGCCCGGCGTGACTAAGCATGGTCGACGTGGATCTGCTTGCATTATTCTTGGCTGAGCATCCACACCAGGCCTGGGTGCAGTTCGTTATCCACGGCTTGACACACTGTTTCCATACAGTGCTTCTCGCTCTCCCTCAGACCACATTCGAATGTGATAATTTGCAGTCTGCAGCCAGAGACCCAGAGGCAGTAACTCAGTTGATCCACACCGAGCTAGACCGGGGGTACTTGATAGGGCCGTTCAACCAACCTCCCTTCGCATGCTGGAGGATCAATCCAGTAGGTATTGTGACCGGCAAGTTCAACAATAAAAAACGCCTAATCTATGATTTGTCCGCCCCACATTCTTTACACATACCAAGCTTGAACTCATTGATTCCATCCGAGGAATTCTCCATGAGATACGCATCAATAGACGAGGCAATACAGGTCATAATCAAATTAGGCAAAGGCACCTGGCTGTCAAAAGCAGACATCACCGATGCCTTCAAGTTACTACCCATCCATCCTGAGTTATGGCAGTGGCATGGCATGAAATGGCAGGGTGCTTATTATTTCGCCAGTAAACTGACCTTCGGGTCAAAGTCCAGCCCCTGGTTGTTCGAACAGCTGGCCAGCGCGCTGCATTGGGTATTGACCAACACCTTCAGGGTAAATCATGTCATCCACTACCTGGATGACTTTCTCCTGGTAGAATCCCCAGATCAAGTACCTCAAGATTTACAGGTCCTGCGCACGGCTTTTTTAGACCTCAAAATTCCGTTGGCCCCACACAAGGTGGAGGGACCTAGCACAGAGATCACCTTTCTAGGCATTCGCTTGAACACAGTGGACATGAAGGCCAGTCTTCCCCAGGAGAAGTTGGCCAGAATCAAGACTGTCGTTCACAGACTAGCGCAAGTGAGGGTAACTACCAGGGCAGATCTTCAGTCACTCCTTGGCATGTTGAATTTTGCTATGCGAATCATGCCGCAGGGCAGGTCCTTCATTTCAAGGCTCCTGGCACTCCTCCCGCAAGCACCCTGCCAGGACAGCCCAGTCCAGCTGGACCAGAACGCCATCGCTGACTTACTGATGTGGGACAACTTCCTCTCCCAATGGAATGGGGTTTCCCTGTTCATTCCCGTGGCATCCAGTAATTCCCCGGTGGTCCACACAGACGCCTCGCCCGCTGCCGGTTTTGCAGCCATACATGGCACTCACTGGTTTGCTCAATCATGGCCGGTAGATATCACCAGCATAACAGGGTTTTCAAGGAGTTCCTCACTCTTTGAAATCTATCCCATAGTAGCAGCGGCAGTGACATGGGGGGCACAGTGGAGAAACCAGACAGTCCTGTTTCTGACCGACAATGAGCGTCTTGCTGATATTCTAATGAAGGGGAGGTCAGCCTCCAGGGACATCATGGCGTTCGTGCGGAAGCTTGTGTGGCTGGCTCTGCAAAACAATTTCAATTTCATTTGCGCACACATAAGTGGGCAACATAATATCGCAGCCGATGCTCTATCTCGGTTTAACTTTCCCCTCTTCTTTCAGGTCTTTCCAGAGGCAGATCTCTCCCAAACACCAACCCCGCCTCATGGCCAGCTATTGATAGAGTAGCGCCATTTCTCAAGATGGCTAAGAGCCTCATGTCCGATTCGCTGTCCAGCAATACACGAAAGGCGTACAGGACGGCCTGGCGTTTGTTCAACAGGTTCAAATTCTCATACCCTCTGGCCGGTGAAGGTCCTATTACATACCTGCTTGCGTTTACAGCTTTTTGCCACTCACAGCTAAATCTATCCTATAGCACCATTAAGCTGTACCTCGCGGGCATACAGCATCATTGGTATATGCAGTTTCCGGATCAACCGTCACTGTTCACGGCCCATCCGATCAAATCCTTGTTGAGGGGCATCCAGAAACAGTCCATCAAAAGAAGACCCACCAGGCAACCTTTTACCGGCAACATGGTTAGGATCGTTTCTGACGCACTGGCCAATGACCCGTTCTGCCAATATATCAGCTCACTCGTCAGGGCGGCATTGTATCTGGCGTTCTACGGGTTCCTCAGGCCAGGCGAGTTCACTTGTGCAAAATCATAAAGCAAGTTCTTGCGGAGGAACCAACTGCTTTGGGACGGTACGCACCTCATCCTCAGCTTGGACTCCAGCAAGACAGGCCGACATGGGGAATCCGTGCAGGTCAGGTACTTTGTTACCAACAACAGGTGGTGCCCAGTAACGATCCTACGCGAGTGGTTGCAGTACACCGGGAACGTGCCCGTGGAGTCCCCCCTGGTCCAATTGGATGGGTTTCCCTTGAACATTCAGATACGTTCGCCTACTAGTCTCCTCTTCAGGGGTCAACCCATTAGCTATCACAGGGCATTCATTTCGCATAGGTGCCGCCTCCGCAGCCTCCAAAAATAATGTACCGGCACATGTCATTTAGAAATTGGGTAGATGGAAATCCGCATGCTACGCTCGTTATGTTACTGATCCTCAACAGGAAATGTCACTTGCATTCAATCATTTGGTGTTGTAAATTTCACTTAGAATACACAGATTCAAACCTTCCCTGCATCCGTGTGGTTTTTGGCCCCTTCAGGCTACCCTCAATACAGCAGTTCCGGCACAACTCCACTGCATCAGGTAGGTACAGTTACGTAGTTCTCATTCAGCCGATCCTAGCACAAGTGTTAAGCAATGATATTCATTGCTGTGTTTGTGCTGGGGGAGGCGGGGCCACATAGGGTTAAAAGGCAGCAGCCGGTACCTGCTGCACGATCGCCGGCACGTCTGCCCACCCAACCCCCCCCCCTTTTTCCTCACATAATCCACACTGGGGTAGCCCCCTTCAGGCTACCCTCAATACAGCAGTTCCGGCACAACTCCACTGCATCAGGTAGGTACAGTTACGTAGTTCTCATTCAGCCAATCCTAGCACAACTTCTGTATTTGATTTTATAACTGAAAAACCATTTTAAAACATGGATCTAAATTCGGCTTCAGTTCCGACTGGAACCTCAGAACCGAAGCCGAATTCAGATCCAAGTTTTAAAATGTTTTTTTGTTGAGGGAAGTTTGGATTTAAATATATATGTATATATGCCCTTACATATATGCATGTATATTGGCCCTTTTGCATGGGCCGGTCCAGGTGGTATGAGTGTATACATGGAGATGTATGTATGCCCCCTTGTCAGCATACATCTCTATATATAATATATCCATATGCAGGTGGGCTTATTACTGCCCATTTATGATATTGTGTATATGGACATGCATGTAGATGTGCCCCAAACATCTATATGGATGTATATACCTAAGTATCCCCAGGTTGTGTAGTGTGTATATGTGTACATATATATATATATATATATATATATATTGATCAGCCTGGTTCGTTTATGACGTGGGAGTGGGTGATGTTATGTTGTAGCAGCTGGGGGGAGGCTTACAGCTTGTGCAGGAAGTCCTTTGTTTCAGCTCTAGCATTCCGTCACACGACCCCACGATGATGTCATCACCCTCCTGTTGAAGAAGGAGGAGGGGGGGCTGCTTTTGTGCTATAAAGCCCCCAGCAGGCCAGACATGCTCTCTCTTGGATTCCTGGACTGCAATGAGGCACATGGGCGCTGCACCCTGAAGAGAGGCCACATGGCCCTGAAAAATGGCTGAGTACCAACCATCCCCTAACCCCTGGCTGCTGACTTCATGTCTCAGCATTAATCCTTGATGAGCCTGTACCCTGGAAGCAGCCCAGTCACCCCCTGTATAACCCTTGGTTACCCTTACCCTCTCCTGCCCTGAGTCCCCCTATAATCATATATCCCCTGTGTTCCCCCAGGATTGTAGATCCCTCATATCCCCTGTTCCGTAATAACCCCTGGTTATTCCCCGTAGGGATAGTATATTGTCAGGATTGGGTGGGCTGCTGGTAAAGTGCATGCATGTGTATTAGTACAATTGTAGTTAGATGTTGGGGAGGACTGGGGAATGTGTTAGTGTAGTTAGTACCGTAATAGTGTATTGTTACTTATATTGTTGTGTGCTGCTATAAATATATATATCTATTCCATTGATATAGATATATATAATTATAAGCAAATATTAGACTGTGACATATAGTGTGTGAATAAATCCCTGCAGAGCATTAACCTCTACATTGCCCAGTCCCTGCAGAGTCCTGACCATTAAACCCTTCAATGCCTGATCCCTGCTACCACTGTCCTGATAACTCATAACCCTGTGTCCCTTGGCCTGCAGGTAATAACCCCTGCAGAGCCACCATTGTGTTTAACTCCTTGTACCCCTTAGGGACAGTGATTAGTCAGGCGGGTGGGTTGCTGATATTTGTGTGTATGCGAATGTATTATTGTATTATATAGATAGTGTGTCGGGTGGAATTTGGGATTGTGCTGTGTAGTGTAGTTAGGTTTGTATTGTGTTTATTGTAGTACCATTTCTATACTGCGGTGTGTACTTCTGTATGTATATATATTCATATCCATTGATCTATGAATATATATAGATATAGCATATTGTTAGACTTGTATAATTGTATTGTGTAATAAATATTCCTTATTGTTCATAATACAGTGTATGGTGTTTTTACTAGTCGCCGCCGTAGTATAGTGATAGTAAGTCGCACGCAGTGTAGTTCAGTGTAATGTATATGCAATCAGAGGTAATCAGTAGTGTTTTATGTTTATTTAGGTATAAATGGGCGGAGTCATCAATAGACGGATCCTCCCATTTATGAATATTAATTATCGATATTTGCATAAATATTGGTGATTAATATTCCCCCTTAACAGTTTTCCAGTTTAAAAAGCAAATACAAAAGTAATTCAGCCAATTCTCAAAAGACTTTGGCAACGACTCACTCTCCATTACAGCATTAAAACGAAGTTTTGAGCAAAGCAACTTTGGATCTAGGATATGAAGCTTGCTTCGCTCATTCCTAATAAGGATACAGTACATCTTTCATTACATACATAAGCAAGCAAGCATACAGCTTGCCATTCTCACTGGCGTGTCTGAGTACTGTACTCAGTTCTTTCTTGCTCCACTCCCCATTGAAAAAATTGGTCATGATGGCTGGCGTTGTCATCATCAATCATCATCATCAGCCTCGTCCTCCTGCACCAGCAACTCTTTCTCTTGGGGTACTTTCACACTAGCGTTTACGTCTTCCGGTATTGAGTTCCGTCATAGGGGCTCAATACCAGAAAAAAAATGCTTCCATTTTGTCCCCATTCACTGTCAATTGGTACAAAACTGAACAGAACGGAATGCTCCAAAATGCATTCCGTTCCGTTTAGTTGCGTTCCCAGGCCGGAGAGCAAACTGCAACATGTTGTATTTTGCTTTCCGTCCTGGGATGCGGAGCAAGACGGATCCGGGATTACCCCCAATGCAAGTCAATGGGGACGGATCCGTTTTCTCTGCCACAATAGAAAACTGATCCGTCCCCCATTGACTTTCAATAGAGTTAATGACGGATCTGTCTTGACAATGTTAAAGATAATACAACCAGATTCATTCATAACGGATGCAGACGGTTGTATTATCAGTAATAGAAGCGTTTTTGCTGGACCCTGCCGGATCCAGCAAAAACGCTAGTGTGAAAGTAGCCTAACTCCTGCTGTTGCTCCTGCTCTTCCAGTTGTAGCTCCACATCCTAATCTTCTATTTCCTCCTCTGTGAGACTTTCTATATGTGAGTCTCAAACAGCTACAAGGCAACCAGTAAAATAAGCTGTACTTCTTCTGCTGTCATCCCTTTTTGCATCAGTATGAGCATCTGCTCATAAATAAATATCAGAGGAGGACATCGTTGAGCCAAAGTTGTCCCTACTGACAAATCTGGTGGCCTGAGTATGAAATAGACATCACGGATGAGCTGCCACTGCCTGACCTTGAAATAACACATGCTTCCTGCTGAGGTGGACAAAATTATACACCTCTTTACACTACTCATACAGACTCTCTAGCAAATGCAAGGTGGAATTACAGCAACCTGGAAGGTCACGGATTGCGCAGTGCAATCACAGACCATTCTGACGCTGCAAGTACTCTGAAAACCACTATACTTTTTCAAAAATTGTTGTACTAGAAAATTTTCCCAAATGCAATACAGCCAGAATGTTCTGGACATTGTTTTTGACCACCTTGCCTAAATTGATTTGGTGGGGAGACAACCAGCAGGACGTTTGCTTCTCCATACACTTTAGCAAGTGATCGACTGTGTGGCCACTCTCTCCCAGGCCGATTAGCTCTAACACAGCATGGCAATCCTTCACTTTGCACATATGATAGAAGAGAGGGGGAGTGGGAACGACACTATGCTGCTGTTGAAAACCAGAGGATGTCCATGGAGGAAAATGTGGAGAAGGTGGATAAGAGCCTGGTTTGGGAATCAGAATTACACAAATGGGGAGATGTCAATAGGGCCTTGCCTTCTTGCAGCAGAGCTGTCACGTTGCTTCCTTGAAACAAATTAATCCCATTTATCGTGTAAAGACATGTACAGCATCTTCCCATAATAGCTACTCCAGGTGTCCACTTGGAGCGCACCTTGCCACACAGCAAGAAATGCAAGGAGTGGCTCATGTTCTCCACTAGTGATGGACGAACATCGGCTTCGCGCGAGCGCGATCAAATGTTCGCGAACCACAAGTTTGCGGCGGGCCCCATTCACTTTAATGGCAGGCAAACCCGGAAAACCTTCTGGTCATATTTGAATCCACCAAATACTTTCTAGAAGTGCACAAATAGTCCCATAACATGGACAGTGACATACTAGAGGGGAATCAATGACAAAAATTCCCACAAACAATATGTATTTTAATTAGGGGCCATTTTTATGCGTCTTAGAGGGAAATTCTCAAAAATGTGCCCTGCTGGAGCCTAGAAAAATGTAATTTTAGTCCATGGGAGTACGGGCCCTAAAAATTAGGCTTTCAACTGACATAAAAGAACAAGTGATTATGTGGCTCAATGTACATTATGCGGTCAAGGGTTAACAATTTTACAGTAGCCCACTGGAGTACAAGGCCCCAAACATTAGGCATTCACCATACAGAAAAGATCAAGTGATTATGTGGTTGGAGGTACATTAGGCGGTCACCGTATAACAATTTTACTATTTGGCCAGATAGATTACAGGCCCCAAAAAATATGCATTCATTGTACATAAAAGATCAAGTGATTATGTGGCTGGAGGTATATTAGACAGTCAGTAGATAACAATTTTACTGCAGACCAGTGGAGTATAGGCCCCAAACATTAGGCATTCACTGGACAGAAAAGATCAAGTGATTATGTGGCTGGAGGTTTATTAGACGGTCATTGAATAACGATTTTACTGTAGTCCAGTACAAATACATGTCAAATACATATGTTTAAAAGAACTAAAAATATAAAATTAAATTAAAAACATGGCTAACAAAATCCCCCCTTTTAAATAAACCCCAAATTATAATAGGTGAAATTCGATAACACGTGGTCATCACAGATCTTGAATTCCTTCAACAATTAGGCATTCACTGTATACAAAATATCAAGTGATTATGTAGCTGGAGGTATATTAGACGGTCATTGGATAACAATTTTACTGCAGGCCATGGGAGTACAGGCCCCAAACATTAGGCATTTACCGGACAGAAAAGGCCTTTTATGCCACTGCATTTACATATGACAGGGACCATTCTTTGTTCTGGGTGTTGGCGGATATGTGTGGGCTGGTATGAGGAAATTCAATTAAACGTGGTTGTCACGGGTGTTGAATTTCTCCGAGATCCATGCCTCATTCATTTTTAGAAATGTGAGGTAGTCCACACTGTTGTGAGCTAGGCGAGTGCACTTATCGGTCACGATCCCCCCCTGCTGTGCTGAACGTCCTTTCGGACAAGACACTCAACAAGGGGCAAGCCAAAAGTTCCATGGCAAACTGTGCCAGCTCTGGCCACAGGTCAAGCCTACACCCAGTAGTCCAGGGGTTCCTCGCTTCTCAGAGTGTCCACATCGGCCGTTAACCCGATGTAGTCGGACACCTATTGGTCTAGGAGTTCCCTGAGGCTGGATCCAGAGGGCAGCTGTCAATAGGTTGGATGCAAGAATGATCTCAAATATGAAATGACCAATACATCTTCAAACCGCCCTCTTATTGCATGCACAGTAGGATTGGTGCCCGCACCTGTTTCTCTGTGGGTGGAAATTCCTCTGCCAGTACCCGCAACAGCAGAATGCAGCATCTCTCACAGCAAGGCCTAGAAATGCTGCATTCTGACAGCCCTCTGTGATGCTGGTAACATGTCCGCCATTTAGTGTTTGTACCGGGAATCTAAGTACTTTGCCACCCAGTACTAGTCCTTTCCCTTTATGCTTTTTATACGGGGTCCACCTTCAAACACTGGAGAATGAAGGCCCCCATTTGCACTAAATTGGAAGCGGTGGAGCGCCCTGGCTCCTGCTCATCGCCCAGGAGAATGTCGTCCTCGGTCTCTTTCCCCAATCCACGGACAACACCAGGGAACCCAGAAAAGTTTAAAGACTGCTCTTCTTGCTCCTCCTCCTCTCCTCCTCCTCCCCCCAGCCACCATCCTCCTCTGACTCCTCTTCAGACTCCTGAGGACTTATCACAGATGGAGTAGCCCCTCTGGGAATTCATTCAGCATTGCGACTTCCTCATCTTCCAGCTCCTGCTCCTTGATTGCTTGATCAATGACACAACACAATGCACTCTCCAGAAAGAAGGCGTAAGGTACGATGTCACTGATGGTGCCCTGGTTGTGATTGACCAGTTTGGTGATCTCCTGAAATGACCGCCAAAGTCTGCATGCATCACACATGAGCAATCCTCATCTTCTGCCCACCCACGCTGAACAGATGGAGTTAAACTTCCATGGGTACTACCCTCTGTGGCGGAGGCAACCGTCTCCTGCTCCTCCTCCTCCTCTTCATCGTCCAATTTGTGCTGAGAAGACAAACTGAGGGTGGTCTGGCTATCACCCTGTGTATCGTCTTTCCCCATTTCCACCTTTTCCACATGCAAAGCGTCGTCCTTAATTGTGAGCAGTGAGTGATTGAGTAGACACAGAAGTGAAATGGTTACACTGATAATAGCTTTATTGCTGCTCTCCATCTGTTTTAATTCCTCAAAGTTTCTTAAAACCTCACAGAGGTAAGACATCCTTGCCCACTACTCACTTGTGAATAGTGGAAGCTGACTGGAAAGGCGACGACCATGTTGCAGCTGGTATTCCATTACTGCCCTCTGCTGCCCACAAAGCCTGGCCAGCACGTGGAATGTGGAGTTCCAGCGCGTGCTCGCGTCGCATAACAGCCGGTGAGCTGGCAAATTCCAGGGCTGCTGCAGCATTGACAGAGCAGCTGAAGCTGTTGATGACTTGCGGAAATGTGCACACATCGGGCGCACCTTCACCAGCAGCTCAGGCAAATTGGGGTAGGTTTTGAGAAACCGCTGAACCACTAAGTTTAAGATGTGGGCTAGGCATGGGATGTGTGTGAGCTTGCCGAGCTCCAAAGCCACCACCAAGTTACGGCCATTATCAGACACTGCCTGGTTCTAGGTTGAGTGGCGAGAGCCACAGCTCAGTCTGGTCTGTTATCTCCTGCCACAGCTCTGCGGCTGTGTTCTGTTTGTCACCTAAGCTTATTAGCTACAGCACGGCCTGTTGCCGATTCCCCACTGCAGTGCTACACTGCTTACAGCTACCGACTGATGGCTCTTTGGTGCTGCACGTGGATAATTTGAAGGTGGAAGTGGAGGAGGAGGCGGAGGAGGAGTAGTGGGGGTTGGAGCCACTAATATAGGTGATGGCGGAAACCCTGATTGACTTAGGGCCCACAATCCTTGGCGTCAGTAGCAAATGTGTCATCCCCGGGTACGACTCGCTCCCGGCCTCCACAACGGAGTGCCGTCAGGGAAATGTAGCATCCCTGGCTGAATGCACTTGTCCATGTGTCCGTTGTTAGGTGGACCTTTCCAATAACTGCGTTGGTCAGGGCACGTGTGTTGTCACGGGACACATGTTGGTGTAAGGCGGGCATGGCACACCTTGAAAAATAGTGGTGGCTGGGGAGTGTGTATTGCGGGACAGCCGCCAACATCAGGCTGTAGAAGGCCTCATTGTCCACAGTCCTATATGGCAACATTTCCAGGGCCAGTAATTTGGAAATCTTCACATTTAGTGCTATGGCCTATGGGTGGGTGGCAGTGTATTTGCACTTGCGTTCAAATGCCTGGGATAAGGACATTTGTACGCTGAGCTGGCACACAAGTGGATGTTGTCGCTGATGGTGCTTGCAAAGGTCCAGGTGCAGGGCAGGAGGCATCCGGGCCTGCGCCTTCGACAGGGGATTGGCCAGCACATAACAGAGGGGAAGAGGAGGCAGAGATGTGACCCAGATTGTGGACCCAAGCGTTTGTTCAACTTATTACGGTGCTTGGATGCCATGTGGCAGATCATGCTGGTGGTGGTGAGGTTGCTAGTGTTTACGCCCTGGCTCATTTTGGTACACCACAGGTTACAAACTACTATTCTTTTGTCGTCCGCACTTTCCTCAAAAAAGCGCCATGCTGCGGAACACCTACCCCTTGGCAAGGGAGATGTCCGCAAGGGGGTGCTCCACGGAACAATTACGGGCCTGTTTGGTGTGGTCTGCCTTTTCACTTTTGCCACCCCACTGCCTCTTCCAGCCTGTTGCGGTGCAGCAGATCCCTCCCCCTCTGTACTGCTGTCCTCGTTCGGCTTTCCACCTTCCCAGGTTAGGTCAGTGACTTCATCGTCAACCACCTCCTCTTCCACTTCCTCACTCTGCTCATCCTCCTGACTTGTTGACCTAACCACAACCTCAGTGATTGACAACTATGTCTCAACCTCTTGAGACACTAATTGCCGTTGATTTATTGGCAACTGTTTCTCATCATCATTATCCACCTTGTAAAACACTAATTGCTATTCCCCACCATCATCTTCTTGTGACTGTGGATGCTCAAGAGTTTGGTAATCAGGCCACAAGATCTGTCCCTCTTTAAGCCTGCTTGGCGAGAGGGCCAAATCAAGGAATGCCACTGAAAATAGGTCCTCAGAATATCCGAGTGTTGGATCACTTGTTTGCTCAGACTCTCCATGGTGGGAGGAAGGAGGATCAGGGTGAGGATTGTGTTGATCAGACTCTTGACTACTGAGACTGGTCTTGGTGGAAGACAGGGTGGTGCTTAACCGACTGGAAGCATTATCTGCTGCAACCCAACCGACCACCTGGTCACATTGGTATGACTTCAAGAGTGGTGTACTGCGCCGCCCTGCAAACTGGGACATCAAGCTAGGTATCGTGGATGATTGTTTTTCTTGTGCTCTGGCAGCAGGCACAGTTTCAACGCGCCCAGTGCCACAGCCTCTGTGTGCACCATCAGCATCACGGCCATTTCCCCATCCCTTACTGCTCGCCTTCTTCATATTAAATGTTAGATATGCTTGAAAGAATGTCACACGTACAGTAGTGTAGAATTTGGAAGTGTCACGCAAACAAATTTAAAAAGTTATTTTTGGATTTGGAAACGTCACACAGGAGATATCCCACAGATAATGTCAATGATGTCACCAGCGGCTAATAAAAAAATTACAGGTAATGTCACTGAAAAAATACACTGGATGTCACAGATATTTTTTCAGCGCACACGTTACACTGCAGATGTGGCACTGGTAATGTCACTGTCCGCAGCAGACACCGTCTACAGAAAAAGTACACTGGATGTCATAGATATTTTTTGGATGCGCACACTTTACACAGGAGATGTGGAGCAGCTAATGTCATTGTCCGCAGCGGACAACATCTGTCTGCAGCTGCCTAACTATTGCACGCTATTTAGAGCAGGATGTGCTCAAAATAGATATTGCTGCCACACACAACAGTCCTTAAAAGGACTTTTGGGTCTGTAAAGTTGTAGCTATTTAGCGCAGTTTGCGCTTTAAATAGATATTGCTGCTGCAACACACAACAATAGTCCTTAAAAGGACTTTTGGGTCTCTGAAATTTTTTCTAATAAAAATATTCCTATATCACTCCCTACACTGTCTGTCCCTTCCTCAGCACAGCTCTCCCTGACCAAGACTGAGCTGAACACGTGTTGTCGGGTGCTATATACCACCCAATGACGTGTTCCAGACAGCCAATCACTGTAATTCCAGTAACCAACATGGCTACGGCATTACAGTGAGGGCTGTACTTACCTGCATGTTTATTGTCTGTTTAGCAGCCAAGAAACATGCGGCAGGAGACTCGAGCATTGCGCTCGAGCACATGCGGTATTCGGCTGAATACTGCCATGTGCAGAGCATCGAGTTGCTCGAGCCGAACTGGTGTTCTGCCGAGCATGCTTGATCAACACTAGCAACAACCCATTATCCTGCACTGATATTGCCAATTATAAACAGTAAATTTAAACTGTTTTTTAGGTGAAAAAAGTACTTAGCATTTAAGGTATAATGTATACTATTGGGGTGCTGGAAGTATGCCTATGAACTGTAGAAATGTGATTTTTTTTTTATTTTATTTTTTTTAAAGCTGGCTGCTGTTCATATAGAGAAAAAAATTTGTTGCCAGCAGCTGCATTAAGCACACAATTAAGTGGCCAGTCCCTCACTCCTCTATGCTTCCCCTGATCAATTCTCAATCAATTCTCTCATCTCTATTACCTTTTATTAAACCGTAAGAGAACTAGTCATATGACAGTTAGTAATAAGTGATTTATGTATGTGTTCATTTCCAAACCATATTGTAACCATGTTACTGTATATTTACTAAAAATAAAACTTTGCAAGTAGAGATAAGTAAATTGACTGTAAATGAATCTGGGTCGAAACCAAATCCAGATTTTGGTGATCTGATTAGAATTCCTGTTATTACACCTTCACTCGCTGCACATATAGTGTGCTGCTTCTAGTTACCTCTGTGTGCAAGTAACCGATGAGCGGAGGAGCACGCACAGCTATATGTACCACCTTAATCCAGGTTGCCTGTTGATAGGAGGTGCAAAAGTGCACAAGAATGCTACTCTCAATATAGAAGCAAATTCACACCTGAAGGTGCCACTCCTTCAAGACTAATCAAAAATCATGAAAAAACATACAAAAAAGATCAAAACACATCTGTGCCCGCCTCTGCTTTCCTGAATATAGATGCCCATATAGCATAGGAAGGTTTAGAGTAGAATCTACCTGACTGAGGCCACCTTGGCCCTGGTAGGCGGGCACAGATGTGTATTGATCAAAATATATTGGCTAATAGCCTCAGATTTTATTACTAGAGTGAGGGCTTAGTCCATATATCATGTTTGCAACTACTGTTTTAGTGCATTATTTTCTGTGATTTTATAAATGTAGCAATGCAAATCCGCATATTTACTATCATATCGTGCAGGATGTTTTGTATCTTTTTCCGTGATTTTTGATTAATCTTGAAGGAGTAGCACCTTCAGGAGTAAATGCACTTCTATCTTGGGAGTAGCATTCTTGTCCACGTCTGACCCTTCTATCTAACAGGTGACCTTGATTAAGGTGGTACATATAGCTGTGTGTGCTCCTTCTCTCATTGGTTTCTTGGTGCACACAGAGGTAACTAGGAATAGCACACTATATGTGCATGGTTTGCTTTCCTGAATATAGATGCCTATAAAGCATAGGTAGGTTTAGAGTAGGACCTGCCTGACTGAGACCACCTTGGTGTTGGTAGGTGTTTTGAGCAAAATATATTGGCTAATAGCCTCAGATTTTATTATTAGAGTGAGGGCTTATTCCATATATTATGTTTGTATCTATTGCTTTAGTGCATTACTTACCTTGATTTTACTCACATGGTAGTATTGAAAGAAGCAATGTATTGTTCTGAACAAGCAGTTCAAAATTGATCCCTTAATGAGGGCAGAAGATGTCTTCCCATGTTTCTACACACATGGTAGTATTGGAAAATACATTTCTGCAGAAAGAATATTCACTGACTGGAATATATGTTCATTATACACTTATTAATTAATATTAATTGAAGCAACTTCTCAACAGGTTTTTGGGACATAAATGTGCAATTAGACAATGCCAATAGAGCTATAAAACGCACATAAAAACATCTCTTTAAAAGCTCAAGTGCAGTGCACAACAGCTTCAGCCCCGGCAGTAACAAACACACAATACACTAACTTACTATAGCCCATCCCTAATGATAAAACCTGACTTTTTATAAAGTAATTCAATCTACCCAACTAAATACATCTTCCCTATCCCTAACACTGAATATCTGCCTTGTGTGGCTAACTGCTATGTCTGTGATAGACATGTCCCATCACAGTGACTGAGCTCAGAACTGAGACCAGCCCATATCCTACCTCCTGATGACTGTAAGGCTGACTGCAAGGCATTGTGGATAAGCCTTCAAGCCAGTGCCCCACCCAGGGTCATGTGATCATTTGTCTTGATCTTCCCAACTCTGTTTCCCTCACTAGTGTACTGAATTTGAAATGTAAAATGGCTGGCACTTTTTTCTGTCTTAAATCACCAATTATAGAAACTCAAATGCACCAGAATACTATTTAATTAGAATAATCAAATAAATTCATTTATTGGCTATTCTGCTATAATAAGTATGTAGAGCTCATAATGGAATTTCATGTTTAGCATCCTTTAATTTTTTTCTCTATTTTTAATATTGCATTGTGGTCATCCAATATTTCTTCTCATCCTATTGTGGCATTAAAACAAATATTAATCAAGTCTTTGATAAATAGTATTTGTTTTTGGCAAGATGAGTATAAAAGATAATTGTGTGTTCAGCATAAGTAATAGTCTTAGAAAATAGAAGCATAGCAGCGTGTTTTTTGCTCTTCACTTAAATTATATTTTCCCATTTAGCAAGCAAGTGCAGTAGCTTTCCTTCAACTAGCTACTTACACATTTTGGCCTCATGCACAAAAACGTATTTCATTTCCGTGTCCGTTCAATTGGTCTGCAAAAAATACAGAATCCCTATGCTGTAGAACTGCTAGGCCCAGCCCACTTTGCCCATGTGTTTTCTGTTTACAAACATAAGCTGAGCAAATGTGCAAGGTGCTGAAACCGGCCCCAACTTGTCTACCTTGGCTGAGAAGACAGAATGGATGTGGAGAGGATAATTTTACTTATAGAACAGTGTCTCCAGCTGTGGGACACTCACAGTGATGCATATCATGAGCGGCTTACTAAGGAGCGGACATTGGAGCAGGTCACTCGCAAGATGCTGGCCAGAGAGTGGGAGAAGGGGAATTCCTCCAAACGGCGCAAAGTAGGTAAGTCAACCCATGTGGATGTTTTTTGCTCTAAAGATGTTTATTGTTTATGTCTACCTTTGATGCACTGGCCTATACATAGGAGAAGCAGGGAAATTAGGTTATTTTTTGGGGAAGGGGCACCCTGAGGATGTTCCAAAATAGTTATATTCCTTGTCACCTTCCACAGCACTATACATTGATATATTACATCATCGATGGCCACCTGTGGCTCTCCTGCTGTAGTGATACTACTATTCCCACCATGCCCTGCTGTAGTCTGGACATGCTTGGAGTTGTAGTTTCCAAATAGCTGTAGAGCCGCATATTGTCTATCCCTGTATTTTAACTCTATAACGTTTTGCATCTGTTTGAGCCCTGGCACGTTTCCCTGGTTACAACAACCCTGCTATCCAGCAGCGGTGGCCATGCTTGCACAATATAGGAAAAAGTGCCACCCTCTCTGTTCGCTGGGACCACTGGAGTTGGGATAGTCCTGCTCTTTTTCCTGTACTGTGCAAGCGCGGTCACTGCAGCTGGATTTCATGGTGTTTGTAACCATGGAAACAAGAAGTGTAGGAAGTGACTTTAAAATGAAGCCGGTCATCGTAGGAAGAAATGTGGGTAATAAAAATATATTATAAAGTGGCTTGTATTCATGTTTGAGGTGACCCAAGCCCTTTAGAATCAAATAGACTAAAATGTGTGTTTAGAGGGCCATTGAATGTATATGCCCCAAATAAATTGTAAAACAAAACATGTGTATAGCACTAACAAAACTTTAGTACAAGACACGTTACTGTACATGGTATAAACATAAATAATGTTTTTCCATGTATACATTTTGTTTCACCATTTGTACACTTGTGCATTTATACGTGTGTGTGTGTGTACGTACACATTAAGAATGGTTGTTATGTTATATTTCTACAGTGCAATGAGTGAAGACCCGCTGGCAGTCATGCCGAGATCAGTTTCGGCGGGAACAGGTCATGTCACAGGGACACAGTGCTGATGGGGGGCTTAGAAAGAAGCAATATCTGTATACCAAACAGCTACAGTTTTTGCGATCTGTGCTGGATCTTAGGCCGTGAGTATCAAATGTATTTAGTAGTTCTTATAATTTTATACATGCAAAAAAAGATAGATTTTGGCTTTTATTTTGTATGAATGATAACATCATAGAAGTAATTTCTGATGCAATGCTCTCCCTTGGCCTTGATTGCACATGAAAAAAGGAGTAGTTCTGCGCAGTCTCTACTTATGGTTAGTCAGTCATGCATGTGATGTGCAATCTCACAGAAATCCTTCCTCATATACAGTATGTCTGTGAGATTGCGCAGTTTTTCTTTAGCCCTCCAGGTACTTCAGATCCAAATGTTATAGCCTTTCCTCAATGCCGAGTGATCCTCTTGGTGTTCAATACTTTTCTTCACTTCAGCAAGAGGTCCTATAAAAGGATATATGCATTGTGCTCACCGTGTTTATTATATTAAAACAGGTTTTTACTGTACTTACAACATTTAAAATTTGTTTCATTCACATAAAATTTAAAAAAAACTCATAGCCCATTTTTCCTGTGGTTTTGCAAGTGGAGTTTCGGGATTAATCTTTAGTTTCCGCTACATTTCAGATATACTGGATTGCACATGCCTGGTACACTTTGTTCTCAGCCGGTAATATACTGCCCATGTCCAGACCATGCTAGAAGAAGACTTCCATCTAGCATTGTTTCTCCTGACATGACCTGCACAAATGAGTGACATCTGAAACAGCTGAGGCTAACGATAAGGAACATCCATCTGTGCAGGTCCTGTCAACAGCTCGTCAACATTGCTAGGCGGAATTCAGTGTCTGCCATAGTGTGGGCAAGGACAGTACATCACTGCCAGTACTGAAACAGACCTTGCCCTCTGCAATGAAGCACATGGCTAATGGGAACAATGGACCAAGACATTAACAAAAAATTTACTTACTTTAGACTACATGAGATATGAAGGGTTTATTTGGGGGGCCATTTGGGAACCAAAATAACCACTTTATTAAGAGATTCTCCAATAATGACAAGCAATACTAAAAATAGTTTTACATACTCATGCACATTTCAAAAATGAACATTAATTAACACAGACAGATGTATTTAAGTTTTGGCTACAGTTTAACCCAAGCCCACAAGCTCATGTCAAGGGTCCTCTTTGTCTCGTGAGTCCCTACACTATCTAAATATAACCCCACCACCAAAATAAATAAAAAACTCACTAGAAAACAACAAAAACAATGATGACCAGAGTCCAGATCCCTTCATAGCCAGCCATGAACTATGTCCATCTGCCACAGCAATGCACCCTCAGGACTTGAAAAATATTATTCATAGAGGTCCCGAACTGCAAGCCCTGCAGTTACAGGTCATCCATAAAGGGTCTGGTGCAATCCTCCAGATAAAGAAGATGTAGCTATTTTTTACACTGTTTTTATTTAATTTTTTTGACTGTGTTCACCTGAGGGGTTAGGTCATGAGAGCCATATTTATTTTTATTTTCTTTTTCTGGGCGATTGTCTGTGGCCAAATTGAATTAAATTGGGGAAAGGGATAATAAATTTAGTACTCCATGAAAGTGTGGTACTCCCTGAAGCAACCATCAATGCAGAGGCCCGGATGATCGGGGCACGTGTCACACTGAGTAGTGGTGTCCTTCCGTATCCCCCTCTTGTGACACACTTTGCACTTTTTTTAGGACCGTCCCTTCTTTCCAGTATGGTGGACCACACCTGGAAAGTGTTGGCCAGGGACGATCCGGGTGCCTCCAGTTCCCGAGTTACTCCGGCCTGCTCTTTCCCAGTCAGAAAATTTCAGGGCCTTGAGGACTGCCTCATAGAACTGCAGGAATTTTCCTGTGTTGCCAGCACTCCAGGACAGCACAAAAGAGTTGTACAAGGCAACCTGTACCAAGTAGACCGCAGGGTTTTGCGCATGGCATTATATGACTTGAGGACTTGATCAGAGAGATCAACTCCTCCCATATACCGATTGTAATCCACGATACAATCGGGCTTGAGGACAGTTACTGCGGTACCTTGTACAGGGACAGGGGTGATGCCGTTACCGTGAATTGTGGACAGTACAAGGACATCCCTCTTGTCCTTATATCTGACCAGCAACAGGTTTCCACTGGTAGGGGCACGGGTCTCACCCCTGGTGATAGGTACTTGGAGGGGGTGGGTAGGGAGGCCACGTTGATTTTTCCGCACGGTACCACAAGCGGACGTGGATCTGGCGACGAGGGACTGGAACAAGGGGATACTAGTATAAAAGTTATCCACGTACAGGTGGTAACCCTTATCTAGCAGTGGGTGCATAAGGTCCCACACAAGTTTCCCGCTAACACCCAAAGTGGGAGGACATTCTGGGGGTTTAATACGGGAATCTCGCCCCTTGTACACACAACTTGTAAGTGTACCTTGAGGTACTCTCACAAAGGTTGTACAGCTTCACACCATACCTTGCCCGCTTAGAGGGAACATACTGGTGGAAAATGATTCTCCCCTTGAAAGAAATGAGAGACTCATCAACAGCGACCTCCCTTCCAGGTACATTGGCCTCCAAAAATTTGGCCCCGAAGTGATCGAAGACCGGCCTGATTATGTACAGGCGGTCATAGGCAGGATCATCTGGGAGGGGGGACATGCTGCATTATCTGCATAATACAGGCATTTCCGAATGGCCTCAAAACAGGAACGTGTCATGGCCATACAGTAGAGTGGGGTCTGGTAGAGGACGTCCCCACTCCAGTACTGCCTGACACTGAGTTTTTTGACTAGGCCCATGTGCAGCACGAGGCCCCAAAACGTCCTCATCTCGGCTGCACTGACCGGAGTCCAGCCACCGGACATAGCCAAAAAGGAGCCAGGGAGTTGAGCAATGAACTGTTGGGCGAACAAGTTTGTTTGCTCCACCATCAGATTCACAAAGTGGTCACTGAAAAAAAAACTAAAAAAGTCATATTCAGTGAAGCCCACTGTGGGAATCTGGATTCCTGATTGGCCAACAAAGTCAGGAATCATGGGCTCAAAATCCTCTGGGGTACAGCAGACAAGTTAACCAGTAGGAGGCTCAGGTGGACTTATCTGGTGGGCCGGAAAACTAGTACGAGCCCCAGGGCGGCTCATACTAGTGTGGGCCACAGGGTCCCTGGCATAGGGGTCCCCTTGCTCTGTCTGGTGGCATCTCCGCCGCCTTAGGGGCTCATCATCATCACTAGATGATGAGGAGGACGCGGATGACAAGAGGAAAGTGGGGTCATCCTCGTCCTCACTGAGGCTCTCAGAGTCTAAAGCAAGCAGGGTGCATGCAAAATGTGTGTGTGTGGAGGGGGCAGGGGGGCAAGCTGCAGCACCCTTGAGGGGTCTAGGGTCACACAGTTGAGTGTGCTGTAGACCCCAGACACCCGATCAGGGTGAAGCTGAAAAATAAAACTTTTTTTTTTCACTAAAGTCTTCCTGCCTAATCTAATATTTCCCTAAAACCTGTCCCTGCAAATTTTGGTGGCTCACGTGGGGGTGATGGGGTGCTGGTCTCACTGAAGGACGACGGGCTCCTCTCTCCACAGAAGCAGTGTGGGGGAAGAGTGCAGAGCTGGGGGAAGTTAACCCCCGCTCGCCCGCCCGTCCAGCCAATAATAAGCGATCCTGAGAGGTGATGTCACCGCCACCTCTCAGGATCTAAGGATGGTGATTGGTGGTGTATTATCACACCACCGATCACCATCCTATTCCGGGTTATACGGTCACCGGAGACCCGAATGACCCGGAAACGCAGCAAACCGCAGGTCTGAATTGACCTGTGGTTTGCTGCGATCGTCGTTATGGGGGCGTCACAGGACCCCCCCTCTGCATTTTCAAAGAGTACCTGCTGAAGGATTTCAGCAGGCACTCTGTTCCGATCACCGCCCGCTGTGTGGCGGTGATCAGAAATACACAGGGAGTACCTGTACGTGTACACGTATGCCCTGTGTCCGTAAGAGGTTAAAAGGTGATCTCCCTGGCTGGTCAGTGCCCACTGTTGTTTTGACAACCCGGGTGTATGTTGCGGTTCATATTCTCCCAGACTTACCTGTGCATGACCTCTGCCTTTTTTTCGATTTATCTCTAGAGACTGCCTCTGGATACCACATCTTTACTGAACAGTTTGTCTCGTGTATGACCTTGGATCGGACCCTGTAAATCCTGACGTCTCATCCCTAGGTACCACATTACACGGACTAATACTGTGCATATGAACTTTGGCCTGGTCACTGGCTGTCCCCTTGGTGTTTCCCAGCAAAGGTTATTATTTCGGGTTGGTTACCTGTATATGCTTACTGGTTTGGACTGTACTGCCGTTTATTTAATAAATCCACTATTGTTTAACCTCTGTATGGTTGCTTCGGGTTCTGCGCCATTATATTCCTGTTTCCGTTTGTGATCCACAAAAAAGGATTGCATACAGGAACCATATGGAGATTTTTTTTGCGGAAATACGAAACAAACACTACGGATACAAAAAACGGAACAACGGACCCGTGAAATACGGACCGCAAAATACATATGGTCGCATGCATGAGGCCTTTCTCTATGCAGCAACACACATACAATTATTTCACTTGAATTTGCGTCAGAGGGAAAAAAGCTTTGGTGCACCTGATTAAAGTAATAAGTGAACTTACCTTGTCAGTCAGAAAACTGAAAGACCAAAGGAGGCATGTAGTTTAACCTAAAGTATCTGGGTCACAATTTTAATAGCCAGGGGACAATATGCTCTTTCCTAACAATTACGATATTTTGTCTTTGTACCTTTAGTAGGTCTTTTTGTTCACCTGTGTTTTTCAATACCATAATTTCGACTAAATTAATAAAATGCAGATGGGGCTCTAGTTACCAATCATATTAATTATGTAGTGGCAGCTGAATGCAGCAATTTTAAAAGCACATAATGTTAATTTTTAAAATTGGTGTTTTTTTTTTTACTCTATTGCAAACTAACAATAGAACATTGAATTAGGAAAAATGGGTCTTTGTTATGTATTTGAATATTGTTAGCTAATTAGAATTAAGTGTGTATGCACACAAAAAGAAGCTTTGGAAATAATGGCAGTGTATATTCCTATTTTAGGCTATTTAGTTATTGTTTAAAACACACAGTACTGAGAGAAATTATTGAAAAAAGAAATACAGAATTGTTATGTTATAAATTATAGCATGTGGCATATAATGTGGCTTGGGTGGAGACCCAAGTGTATGCTAATAAGATGAGTTAATTTCTTGACATTTCAAGTTCAATTCCAACTGAAATTGCTTCTATCTCTGCTCTTCTCTCCTCACTTCTTGCTCTTTTGATTCTCCTGAATAAAATGCAAAATTCAAGAATTTTTAAATTTTAGCTTTAATTTGTGCATCTCTAGTAGTATAATATATTCAATATCACAGTGACAGTATTTTTTTTAACATTATAGTAACTTTAACTCAACATTATCGGTTATTTTTATACTGTTCCAGAAAAGCCTCAAATTGTATCATTCAATAAGAACAGTAGAATACAGCATAAATAATTCTGTTTTCAATCACACAATAAAGTGAACACTATTTTGCTCTGTGAGGCACCATATTATCTTCTATGGTTCCAGAGGAGAATATTCATGTGATGCTGCACCTACGAAAAAAATGGCCATTTCACACCCAAAGATTCCTATGGGCAACTTACTGTGAATTTGGAAATCAAATCACATTAATATCAGAAAGATAATGGAACTATAGACTAATAAGCCCATCATTTAAATTCTCAAGGAATGCAGTAGATAGCAGGGACATGAACCCTTGAAAGAGATGAATTAATTTCTTGAAATTGTTTTGGGTTTTATTCTCCAAAATATGAATTGTCAGAATTGATTTGCTAATCTTTACGCAGTGTGTGTGCGATCACATAAATGTGACCATGCATTGATCTCACAGTGAGAATTACATCACTGTACAATGATATCACTTTTACCATGTTATTTATTCACTGTGAGGATGAGCAAATTTGTTAAAATTCTTTTAGTTCCAATTTATTAAAATTTACAAATTAATTTTGGGCATACAGAAAATGGGCCAACTAAGGCCTCTTTCACATGGGCGTCATGTTTTTGGCCCAGATAAGATGCGGGGCGTCGCGGGAAAATGCAAGATTTTTTCGCGCGAGTGCAAAACATTGTAATGCGTTTTGCACATGCGTGAGAAAAATCGGCATGCTTCTTCACAGAAATTCGAGTTTGGGATCGGGGTTGTGTAGATTGTATTATTTTCCCTTATAACATGGTTATAAGGGAAAATAATAGCATTCTGAATACAGCATGCATAGTAAAATAGGGCTGGAGGGTTTAAAAAAATAAAAAATAATTTAACTCAGCTTAATCCACTTGTTCGCGCAGCCCGGCTTCTCTTCTGTCTTATTTCTTCAGGAGCTGGGTAAAAGACCTTTGATGACGTCACTGCGCTCATCACATGGTCCCTCACATGATTCATCACCATGGTAATGGATCATGTGACGGACTATGTGATGAGCGCAGTGACGTCACCACAGGTCCTTTTCCTACTGCACAGCAAATATGAAGACAGAAGAGAAGCCGAGCTGCGCAAACAAGTGGATTAAGGTGAGTTTAATTTTATTTATTTTTTAACCCCTCCAGCCCTATTGTACTATGCATTCTGTATTAAGAATGCTATTATTTTCCCTTATAACCATGTTATAAGGGAAAATAATAATAATCGGCTCCCCATCCCGATCGTCTCCTAGCAACCGTGCGTTAAAATCGCACTGCATCCGCACTTGCTTGCGGATGCTTGCGATTTTAACGCAGCCCCATTCACTTTTATGGGGCCTGCGTTTCATCAAAAAACACACAAAGAGGAGCATGCTGCGATTTTCACGCAACGCACAAGGGATGCGTGAAAATCACCGCTCATGTGCACAGCCCCATAGAAATAAATAGGTCCAGATTCAGTGCGGGTGCAATGCGTTCATCTCACGCATTGCACCCGCTCGGAAAACTCGCCCGTGTGAAAGAGGCCTAACACATAATGCTCCTCTGGGAAACAGATGGGCAAATCAGTTTTTGTTCCAAAAGGAAGAGGAATTAATTGTCTCACACCACAGACTTTAAAAAGGACCTCTCACCACAAAATGCAATGCAATCTGAGAGCAGCATATTATAAAGCAGGAGAAGCCAAGCAGATTGATATACAGTATATAGTTTTATGGGAAAATATTCAGTAAAACCTGTACTTTATACATTTAAATCTTTGCTTTTTCCACCGTCTGTGAATACCTATTGGTACAGGAGGGAGGACTTATCAGTGACTGATAGCATTTTGTGTATAATTGTGCATAAGAGATAGCTGTCAGTCACTGATAACTCCTCCCTCCTATACCGATCTGCTTCATAGGAAGTGAAAAAAGGTATAAAGGAATAAATGACAAGTTTTACTGAATCTTTTCCCATATGCTATATACTGTATTCTCCTGCTCTATAACATGCTGCTTTCAGATTGCATTGAATTTTTTGGTGACAGGTTCTCTTTAAAACGTAACTTGGGGAACAGCTAAGCCAAAATCTAATCTGCACACAGCTCTTTCCAGGTGATCCCCTTTTATCAGAGCAAATTGGCTTTAAATGCAAATTAGTTCTCCTTTCAAAAGGAAAAGAAAATTTAGTTTCTCAAAGTAACACTCTGCTGGAAAAGAGATGTGCAAGTCAATTTTCCTTCCAAAAGGAAAACACAATAGAAGGTCTCACACCAGAAAACAGCTCTTTCCAGGAGATTACCCTTAATCAAAGCTGCTAAAATTGGCCTTACCACGGTGATGGATCATGTGATTGGACCATGTGATATGACGTCACCACAGGTCCTTTAGCCGGCAGCTCATGATTAAAGAAGTAAGAAGAGACCGGCAGCTACAAGATCAAGAAGAGATGGTGAGTTAATTTTATTTATTTTTTTTAACCCTCAATTGACCACCTACTAAGTATGCTAGTACATAGTCAGGCCTGCTCCCCCTCACTCACTGAGGCCATGGCACCAGGAGTGAGATAGTTTGTGGACTCTCACTGCAAGCCTTGGTAGCCGTTTGGCGCCGGTGGTGTCGTGGAGTGGGCCTGCTGTGTAACCTGCACTCCCTGAAGTGTATGGTAGCCGTCATGGCACCTAACAGGTAGTATTCAATGCAGGTACGTGGAACCTACACTCCCTGAAGTGTATGGTAGCCGTCATGGCGCCTAACAGGTAGAATTTAGCGTAGGAACCCGTCTAACAGAGATCGCCTTGACGCTCGGCAGACGGGCTCAAATAATTTTGTACAAAACGATTTGCCAAGTATCTCGCACTTATAGTGTAGCACTTGTTATTATTATGCAATTTTGTACTCTATATTGCAGTTTATTGTCACATTGCATGTTTCTGTCTACTAAGCATTCTGTATTAAAGAATGCTATTATTTTCCCTTAAAACCATGATAAATTCTCTGATTGAAATAATCGTAACTCTCAGTTGCTGGTTTAAAAATCGGTATACTTTCGACTGAAATAACTGCAATTTTCGGCTGCTGTTTGAAAAATCGGCATACCACTGATCTTTAAATTCACCGAAGATCCCAAGCAGAACTCACCCACAGGGAGAGCCAGCAAAGAGCCAGGAAGGTACGAATAAAGTCTCTAACTTCGCAACATGTGGAACGCCACAGTGTATGCAAAGAAGCAGGTGAACTTCTACAAAATAGTACAATTATGACTATATAGACAGTGCGAACGGAGGCCATCTTTTTCTGTGTGCGATTTTTTTAATATCACATGATTAATCGAGATCAACACGATTATTCATCGATAATTTGTTTTGCATCCATTTTTTCGTGCTCTTTCAGACCAAATAAGAGGACTATAATGCAAATTTAATGATATATCTCAAGCTGCTTAAATACTTTGTGATATTTATATATCTATATATCTATTTGCACATTTGACATACATGTTATCACTGGTTATATATGTTTTTATATTTTAACAGTTTTTAATAGTTTTACTATATAGTTTTAATAAGCAATAAATTCCTATAGCCATACACTTTTCTCCATAAGTGTTTTTTTTATGTAGGTGTGCCCCTCTTCTATATCTTATTACTTTAACACTTTTTGAAGATTGGGTGAATCTTTTTAGTGGGAGCACCCTTCCATTCACTGCACAATAAGTGAGCCATCTCCTACTGATTACTTTATAGTTGTCAGAAAATACCGGTACTGGTTAGGGTTCAACCATTCAAAGTATCTGAAGTGGACATTGATCCAAATTTTAGGGAAAATTTGATTTCCCGCGAGGCCGAATTCCCCTGTGCTTCGTGATAATAAATCAATTTTCCCTGAAATGATGCTAAAAACAAAAAAATCATACTCACCTCATCCATTTCAGCGCGAAGAGGCCACCGTGGCCATCTTGATTAAAGATAATGCATCTCGTGTGCGACGTATGATTGATGTCACCACGCCGGCCAGCATGATGCACTGTGCAAGATTTTGCAAGGGATCTTCAATCTTCAATCAAGATGGCCGTAGTAGTCTCTTTGTGCTCAAATGGATAAGGAGAGTATTATTATTATTATTTTTCTTTACCTGATTAACAGGTAAAGATTCTTTACCTGATCTCAGATGCCACGATCAGCGATGAACGCGGCATCTAAGGGGTTCAATGACAGGGGGTGGGGCACTTTTTGACGATGAAATTTGTCACGAAGCAGACTTCTTTGTGAAATTCAGCTAAGCAGCCAAATCAAATATTTGTAAACTTCCCTCATCACTAGTACTGGTATCACAGAGACTGTTTAACCCCTTAGTGACCACCCATACGTGTTTTTACTGACGTAAACAAAGGGGGTTTTAGCTAAACGGCTGGCTTTAATCAATCATTACATGTACTTAAAATGGTGTATTAGAAACTATAACTTGTCCTGCAAAAAATAAGACCTCCTACAACTACATTTATGAAAAAAAAAAAAAGTTCTAGCTCTTGGAATGCAATTTTAAAAAAATGTGCTTGGTCACTAAGGGGTTAAAAGCCACATGGTGCTCCTAAAAAATTCTGTACACAGTAGAAGCAGCTAACAATTTAATGGGTGTGTGTCATATGGCACAAACTGGTAACAACATGTTGGGCACAGAAATATGGATGGAAAATGTGCAATTTTAATTTAGTCTGGTTCCCTGCTCATTAATTACTGCAAAACACTTGGTGTCAAAATGATAACTCCACTCCTTGATAAATAACTTGAGATGTGTAGTTTCCAAAAAATGGTCACTTATTGGGGGTTTCCACTGCACGAGTACCCCAGGGGCTCACCAAATGTAATGAAGTGCCCAAAAACCATTCCAGCACAAAATCTGTGCTTTCACATATTGGAAAATGGATTCAAATGGAAAATCTGCAAAAAAGTGACATTTTGAAATTTCACCTTCATTTTTAATTCTTGTTGAAAACCTAAATGTTAAAAAAGATTTGTAAAATCAGCTTTGTATAATTTGAGTGGTGTAGTTTCTAAAATTGGGTCATTTATGGGTGTTTTCGTGCTATGGTGCTCGAGTAGAACACTTTCCAATGGAAGTCAATAAGTCAGAGAACCCAAGCATTAAACCAGGCACCCCCTGCTCTGAAGAGGAGAGTTTGGCTTATGAGTCTGCTCTGACTCCATATATAGCTATGTCCATATATGGAGTCAGTGCTTGGGGACACCCTGTGTATTTAAATCTAATTTAGGCCTCCTGCACACGACCGTTGTGTGCACCCGTGGCCGTTGTGCCGTTTTCCGTTTTTTTTTCGCGGACCCATTGATGGGTCCGTGGAAAAAACGGAAAATGCACCGTTTTGCAGCCGCATCCGTGATCCGTGTTTCATGGCCGTGAAAAAAATATGACCTGTCCTATTTTTTTCACGGCCAACGGTTCACGGACCCATTCAAGTCAATGGGTCCGTGAAAGAACACGGATGCACACAAGATTGGCATCCGTGTCCGTGATCCGTGGCCGTAGGTTACTTTTTATACAGACGGATCCGAAGATCCGTCTGCATAAAGCTTTTTCAAAGCTGAGTTTTCACTTCGTGAAAACTCAGAACCGACAGTATATTCTAACACAGAAGCGTTCCCATGGTGATGGGGACGCTTCTAGTTAGAATACACTACAAACTGTGTACAAGACTGCCCCCTGCTGCCTGGCAGCACCCGATCTCTTACAGGGGGCCGTGATCAGCACAATTAACCCCTTCAGGTGCGGCACCTGAAAGGGTTAATTGTACTATCATATCCCCCTGTAAGAGATCAGGGCTGCCAGGCAGCAGGGGGCAGACCCCCCCCCTCCCCAGTTTGAATATCATTGATGGCCAGTGCGGCCCCCCCCCCTCTATTGTAATTATTCGTTGGTGGCACAGTGTGCGCCCCCCCCCTCCCTCCCTCTATTGTAATAATTCGTTGGTGGCACAGTGTGCGCCCCCCATCGGCCCCCCCTCCCTCTATAGCATTAACAACATTGGTGGCCAGTGTGCGGCCTCCCATCTCCCCCCCCCCCCATCATCATTGGTGGCAGCGGAGTTCCGATCGGAGTCCCAGTTTAATCGCTGGGGCTCCGATCGGTAACCATGGCAACCAGGACGCTACTACAGTCCTGGTTGCCATGGTTACATAGCAATAGTACAGTAGTAGAAGATTCATACTTACCGGCTGCTGCGATGTTCGTGTCCGGCC
Source organism: Bufo bufo (assembly GCF_905171765.1). Lineage (NCBI taxonomy): Eukaryota > Metazoa > Chordata > Amphibia > Anura > Bufonidae > Bufo > Bufo bufo. Next base: position 251,769,922 of record NC_053394.1, read on the forward strand.
GGGAGCTCCACCTACTGGTAAGTGACAGCTTCAGGTCTGTGCGGCGCATTGCTAAATGAACTGTCACTTACCAGTAGGAGGAGCTCCCGGCCGGACACGAACATCGCCTCTCCCAGGTAAGTATGAATCTTTGCTAGTGACCCGCTGCCACCAATGATCGGGGGGGGGGGGGAGATGGGAGGCCGCACACTGGCCACCAATGTTGTTAATGCTATAGAGGGAGGGGGGGGGCCGATGGGGGGCGCACACTGTGCCACCAACGATTTATTACAATAGAGGGAGGAAGGGGGGGGCGGGGGGGCGCACACTGTGCCACCAACGATTTATTACAATAGAGGGAGGAAGGGGGGGGGGGCTGCACACTGTGCCACCAACGATTTATTACAATAGATATTCAAACTGGGGAGGGGGGGGGGTGCCCCCTGCTGCCTGGCAGCCCTGATCTCTTACAGGGGGATATGATAGTACAATTAACCCCTTCAGGTGCGGCACTTGAGGGGTTAATTGTGCTGATCACGGCCCCCTGTAAGAGATCGGATGCTGCTAGGCAGCAGGGGGCAGTCATGTACACAGTTTGTAGTATATTCTAACTAGAAGCGTCCCCATCACCATGGGAACGCCTCTGTGTTAGAATATACTGTCGGAAATGAGGTTTCACGATCGAACTCATATCCGACAGTATATTCTAACATAGGGGCGTTCCCATGGTGATGGGGACGCTTCAAGTTAAAATATACCATCGGATTGGAGAAAACTCTGATCCGATGGTATAAAAGGGACTCCAGACTTTACATTGAAAGTCAATAGGGACGGATCCGTTTGAAATGGCACCATATTGTGTCAACGTCAAACGGATCTGTCCCCATTGACTTGCATTGTAATTCAGGACGGATCCGTTTGGCTCCGCACGGCCAGGCGGACACCAAAACGACTTTTTTTTCATGTCCGTGGACCCTCCAAAAATCAAGGAAGACCCACGGATGAAAAAACGGGCACGGATCACGGAAAAACGGGACCCGTTTTTGCGGACCGCAAAAAAATACGTTCGTGTGCAGGAGGCCTTAGCCTCTATTTCTGAGAAGTGTCTGGTGGAATTCGAACTCACAACCTTCTACATTGCAGCCAATAATTTTATCCACTACACTATAGAGCTGCAGGGCCAGTTACTACAGAAATAAATAAAAAAAATAAAAAATAAATAAAATTAGATGTCAGAATGGGAAAGAAATGTGATTTAAGCAATTTTGAGCGTGGCATGGTTGTTGGTGCCAGACGGGCCGGTCTGAGTATTTTACAATCTGCTCAGTTACTGGGATTTTCACGCACAACCATTTCTAGGGTTTACAAAGAATGGTGTGAAAAGGGAAAAACATCCAGTATGCGGCAGTCCTGTGAGCAAAAATGCCTTGTGGATGCTAGAGGTCAGAGGAGATTGGGCCGACTGATTCAAGCTGATAGAAGAGCAACGTTGACTGAAATAACTACTCGTTACAACCGAGGTATGCAGCAAAGCATTTGTGAAGCCACAACACCCACAACCCTGAGGCGGATGGGCTACAACAGCAGAAGACCCCACCGGGTACCACTCATCTCCACTACAAATAGGAAAAAGAGGCTACAATTGGCACAAGCTCACCAAAATTGGACTGTTGAAGACTGGAAAAATGTTGCCTGGTCTGATGAGTCTCGATTTCTGTTGAGACATTCAAATGGTAAACAGAATGAGAACATGTATCCATCCTCTGATGGCTACTTCCAGCAGGATAATGCACCATGTCACAAAGCTCAAATCATTTCAAATTGGTTTCTTGAACATGACAATGAGTTCACTGTACTAAAATGGCCCCCACAGTCACCAGATCTCAACCCAATAGAGCATCTTTGGGATGTGGTGGAACTGGAGCTTCGTGCCCTGGATGTGCATCCCTCAAATCTCCATCAGCTGCAAGATGCTATCCTATCAATATGGGCCAACATTTCTAAAGAATGCTATCAGCACCTTGTTGAATCAATGCCACGTAGAATTAAGGCAGTTCTGAAGGCAAAAGGGGGTCCAACACCAAATTAGGATGGTGTTCTTAATAATTCTTTAGGTGAGTGTATATAAGTTTTTACCCCTAATATATTTACATATATTATTATATATTTAGAATATATAATATATTATAATATATGTAAATATATTATGGCTAAAACATCAGTTATAGTTTCCCTTATATTATGCCTTCATATATATCAGAAGTATGATTATATATATATTTTTTTTATAATTACACAATTTTTACAATGACTAAAAACAATATAAAATATATTAATTTAATTTAGCCTCTATTTCTGAAATGTTTCTTGTGGGATTTGAACCCACAACCTTCTATATTACAGCCAAGAACCTGAAAGGGAACCTGTCACCTGGATTTTGGGTATAGAGCTAAGGACATGGGCTGCTAGATCTCTGCTAGCACATCTGCAATATCCAGTCCCCATAGCTCTCTGTGCTTTTATTGTGTCTAAAAAACTATTTTATAGATATGTAAATTAACCTTAGATGAGTCCTGTCTCCTCCATGTTTGAGAGATGAGTCCAGCATTCTCTGACTCTGAGCCAAGCCACGCCCACTGTGAAGGAGCCCAGCACTGCCCCGCATCCTCTGAGTCTCCTCCCTGCTCCCCGACGTCACAAAGCTAGAGCGACATAATCTCGCGATGCGCAAGCTAGCGCATGCGCAGTTCGTTCCCTGAGGCTGATGCCAAAACAGGGAAGGAACACTGTGCCGACACTGCGCTGGCGCTAGCTTGCGCATCGTGAGATTACGGCGCTCTAGCTTTGTGACTTCGGGGAACAATGAGGAAATTCGGTGTATGTGGGGCGGTGCTAGGCTCCTTCACAGTGGGCGTGTCTGGGCTCCGGAATAGTTAGTAGCCTTATTTACATATATATAAAATCGTTTTTTTTACACAATAAAAGCACAGAGAGCTATGGGGCCTGAATATTGCGGATGTGCTAGCAGCGATCTAGCAGCCCATGTCCTCAGCTCTATACCCCAAATCCAGGTGATAAGTGCCCTTTAACCACTACGCTATAGAGCTGCATGACCAGTTACATAAAAAAAAAGAGACTTCTGCTATATAGGAATACTTACTACTAGTAAGTATTCCTATACAGCAGAAGTCTCATATTTTAGTTTTTTTTAGCAACTGGTGATGTAGCTCTATAGTGTAGTGGTTAACATTCTTGGCTGTAATGTAGAAGGTTGTAAGTTTGAATCCCACCAGGAACCTTTCAGAAATAGAGGCTAAGTTAGATTTAAATACACTGACTCGAGCATCGCGCTTGAGCACACGTGATATTCAGCCAAGCATTGAGATGCTCAAGCCGAACTGGTGTTCGGCCGAGCATGCTCGATCAACACTAGTGGTTTCTATTATATAAGCCCCTTAACATCACTTCAAAATGCAATTGGTCCTTAACCCCTTCCTGACCAGGCCTAATTTTGAAAATAACTTTGGAATGCTTTTACTTATTCAAGCCACTCAGAGATTGTTTTCTTGTAACACATTGTACATCATGTTAATGGTACATTTGAGTCAATATAGTTAACCTCTATTTATAAAAAAAATCCAAAAGTTAACAAAAAATTGTAAAAAATCACAGTTTTTTTAATTAAATCTCTGCTTTTAAGACAGATAGTGAGTGATACATCATAATATGCTCATTAATTAACATTCTATATACAGAAACAAAAAAAAAAAAAACAGCGCCTCATGTGCAGTACGTCTGGACTAAAAATAATAGGAAATGGTGCGTATTGCGTTTACCGGATCCTGTTGTGAGGAGTCACAACAGCTATAGAAGCCTTGCTGGTGTTTGCCCTCACCAGCTTAAGGGGATGCCTTGCTGCTGCCTGGTCCCGTCCTGTTTTTTAAAGAGCTTTATCAACAACTGGCACTCGCTCCAGTAAGGAGAAAGACATGCCTAAGTATTAGACTTGTACATAAAATATATAGATAAACAAGTAAATAAATATATGCATACATACCATAGGTTTAAAAAGGACAGTAAAATTGAAGACAAATATAAGTAAAAAATTAATAATAAAAAAGACAAAATGACAACAAGAATAAAATCCATATAGAGGTTCACACCTGCTTAGTTAAGCAGGCGGAAACTTTACAGACGTAGGGGGGAAGGGGGGGTTTATGGAAAGCATATTTTTAGTATGTTAATCAGACCGATAAAATAGTAGAATTACATTAGTGGATGCCTATGTGTTAAAAATAGAACAATTATGTATACCGTGTACACTAAACTAGCAGCACCTATGGTGCACAGTATGGGGGTGCTGCTACCAATCACTGGCTTGAAGGCTTATTGGTTGTTACACCCTATGCGCTGTTGCTAGAGAAGGGCATTGGATTTTGGTTGAAGCATAGTAATGAATTATTTGTTATGGGGGTGTATCTGGGAACAGTGTAATGGTAGATAACCGATTTTCATAGATTGCCGCTGTTGGAGGGAAGTATTAGGAAAGGAAGATCGTCACTTTGGTGGACAGTATACACCACTATAAAGCGATCGATGATCGTTGGTGTGTAGAAGGATTTTGATAAAATGGTAAAAGGACTTACTTTACCGGGGAGGGAGGTATAGGATAAACTCAAGACACCTATTCCTCAACTTCCCCCGCCGAGGTCGCTTGTAGATGGTAGGTCAGGCTTCTTGGTCCCCAAAAGGATGGTACCGAGGCTCTAAGGTAAATTAGAAGGCTTTTTAATGACAAATAAAAGCTCAATGTGTTTTGGGGTGAAATCCCTTTTTCAAAAGCAAAGTGACATAGCAGAGATAGGTACAACAACATTTATATAGGCATGGTCAGCAGTTATCTGATGAGAGGTGTGGGAGGAAGTGACATCACTTCCTAGTAATCTTTAACCTAGATAAAGTTTGCTAATGTCAGGATTGCTTATGAACAATAAAGTGCTTGAGAAAAACAAAAAGGCATGAGAAAGCACAAGGTCAGTAGTTATCTCATGGGGGGTGGCGGAGGAAGGGTCATCACTTCCTAGTCATCTTTAACCTTGATAAAGTTTGCTAATGTCAGGATTGTTTATGAACAATAAAGTGCTTGAAAAAAATATAGACAAATATTTTCAATCACCTATATAAATATAATGCATGAATAAACTAATGTATAATAGTAGAATTGATAAGATAGTAATAAAAAATAATAAAAAATAGTAATACAAGATGAAATAATAAAGGTTTTTTCTACAGATAATTAATAAGGTGCTAAGACCGTGGGGTGGAGATATAATCAAATTAGGCCACAATAAAAATAGGAAAATATAGAAATAAATATCAATAAATAGACCACATTTAAAGTAAAATATTGGGTTATCTATTACTAGTTGTTATACTCTAGTGTCTCATTTAGACCAAAAGGAATCAGAGAATTGAAGCGAAAAATTCTATACATTTTCTTCCTACATAATTGTAGGAAGGATTTGGGGAGCCATTCTATCGGTTTCACTTTAACTTAGTGAGTCTTGGGCAAGAGGGTCCAAAGATTTGTTTCAAGGTTTTTGCTCTTCGATACGTCATATTGGGTGACTTAGGTACGGAATTGCCAATGACCGGATATTTTAGAAGGAGTGACCAATGTTGTTTTAAGATTGATTAATTTTATTGTGGGATGGTGTATACCTGGTTATGTAGTTATAGATATGTTTGATACTTTCCTGGGTCTGTGGTTGGTGTTTTTCTTTTGTTTTGGTAACAGGCAGTATCTGGGTCTCTTTTTCAATTTTATTAATTGAGTCAGAGATGAGGCCCCCCGGGTATCCTTTTTCCAGAAATCTGGACTTGAGCATTGCTATCTGATCCTTCAGAACAGTATTATCCGAACAATTTTTGTGTATTTGTTTCATTTGGTCGTACGGTATGTTGTGTTTCCATTTATAATAATGGCAGCTTTTGTAATCTAAAAAGCTATTTGCATCAAACTCTTGAAATGTGTGCTTGTCTCGATCTGATTGTTTTCAATGGTTAGTTGTAGATCGAGAAAAACAGCAGTCTTCGGGTCAATTTGTGTGGTAAAGCTCAGATTCCAAAAGTTATGATTGATGTTTGACACTAAATTCTCTAAAAGATCTCTCTCGCCTTGCCAAATAAAAATAATATCATCTATATAACATTTGTAAATTTTAATGTTTGGGTGATTAAAAAAGACAAATAATTCTTCTAAAGCCCCCATAAATAAATTAGCATAAGAAGGCGCAAATTTTATCTCCATTGCGGTTCACCGATTTTGGATATAAAAGCAATCATTATAGTTAAAGTAATTGTGATTTAAAATGAAAGATATAGAATCTAAAATAAATTGTATTTGTTTGTGGGGCATATATTGGTCCATAGACAGAAAACTTTTAACGGTATCGATACCCAGCTCGTGTACGATATTGCTTTGTAGGGACGATACGTCTAGGGTTTCCCATACCATGTCTTTTACCCATCTAAAATCTTTGAGGATCTTGATAAGTTGGCCAGAGTCCCGAAGGTAGGAGGGTAAGCTCACTAAGTATTTTTGTAGTAGCCTATTAACATGTTTAAGGCTTCCTTATGGTACTCTTCTGTGTTGAGAATGACTATCCCTCCCCCTTTATCTGCATTTTTAATAACGATGTTGTTGTTTCTGGCCAAGTTAGTCATTGCTTTTTTATGTATTTTGGATAGATTGTTTGTAAGAGCACTATTTTGTGTATTGGATTCTTTTGAAAAGGCTGTTTTTAAATCATTGACAACTAAATTATAAAATATCTCAATGTGAGGGCCTCTACTTTCAAGGGGATAGAAACTGGATTTGGGCTTCAGGGAGGAGTGAATAGGTGTTTGGAAAAGTTCAACCATTAAGCAATTAATATTAAATTCTTCATCTATATTCGTTGTTGCTGTAAGAGTTGGATTCTGATTTGGTTTTATGTTAAAGTGACGTTGAAGTATTAATTTACGTATATATTGATTTAAATCTACAAATAATTAAAAAAGATCTGAATCATTGTTCGGGCAAAAAGATAATCTTTTACTTAATAATTGTATCTCTTTTTTAGGGATATGATCAGAGAGGTTGAAAATACCTTTAAGTTTAAGGTGTTCTGATGGGCTACTGATTTTCTGGGGAATTGTGGGCGGGCTTTTTTGTTTGTGGGATCACTTTTTTCCCCACCTCTACAGCCTCTTCTTCTACGTTTGGTACCTTCTTTCTCTTTAGCTGATTTCGGATTGGGCTGCAGAAGTGCGTTATTTTCTCTTGTGGACGAAGTGGTATCGGGATCTTGGATCGGACAGGGGGATTGTGACATATTATCGGTGTGAGTAATTGGATGCTGGAGATTATCGACCACAGTGGGGTAGGGATAGGGGAAATTTAGTTTAAAGGGGGGTTTTCAGAAAGGTTGAGGGGTAATGCTAAAGAATGAGATGTTATGGACTTCTGTATCAGAGGGAGAGAGGGGTGGGAATGAAGTGGCTAACTGATCCTCGCTATTGGCAATGATTTGTTCGGTCATTGGTGATGAAACAATTTTTGTTACAGTGGAAATTACATTATTTATTCCGAGTTGGTATGCGGGAGCACAGAGTGTGGCTGTAGATGTCATTGTGATGGGAGGGTTTGTTTCTAATTGATGGTAAGAGGATGTAGTGGATACAGAAGTCGGGATTTGGGGTTTAGGAGTATTTACCAAGGGATTTATGGGTGGGGGATATTGACTGTCAGGGGAATATGCTTATCAACAGAGAGATTGGAGTGGGTTGAGTTTTGGCCTTGGGTGTCGACTTTTACCATAGTTACTATTATAAAAGGTTTTTGTTTTGATACTTGCACCATTGTGGGGTTATGCTAGAAGTGGATATCATTTAAGTTGTTCCGGGGGGGGGGGGGGGATATGGATTAGTGGAGGATGGATGAGTAGAAAACATATCTATAACTTCTTAACCAGGTATTCACCATCCCACAATAAAATTAAATCTATTTAAAACAACATTGGTCACTCCCTCTGAAAGATCTGGTCATTGGCAATTCCTTACCTAAGTCACCCAATATGATGTATCGATGATCAAAAACCTTGAATCAAGTCTTGGCACTCTCTTGCCCAAAACTCACTAAGTTAAAGGGAAACCCAACTAGTGACCCAAAATCCACAAGTGATCAAGAAAAACCAAAGGGATCACACAAATGTGGACACAAACGATGCAAATGTTGTTCCACAATAACTCACGAAACCAAATAAATAACTATAAATCTTACAGGCGAAAAAAATCTCCCTATCAAGTTATATGGATTGTAGTCCTACAAATGGTGTACATGTTTGAATACCTATGTGGGCTACAATACGTGGGCCTTACCTTCCAGAGTGACAGAGACCGGCTCAATTCACACCGCTCTAACATTAACAAGAAATATGCAAAACATAGCATCTCCAGACATTTTGCGCAGAAACATGGTTGGGACGCATCCCTTCTACGACTTACCCTGATACAATGGGTCCCCAAATCCTTCCTACAATTATGTAGGAGGGAAGTGTATCAGATTTTTTGCTTCTATTCTCTGACTCCTTTTGGTCTTAATAAGACACTAGAGCATAACAACTACTAATGGATAACCCAATATTTTCCTTTAACCCCTTAAAGTGATTCTGTCATGAGATTTCAGGCCTATAACCTAAACATATGGCCAGGTCCCTACTAATACCCTGAATCCAAAACTGACCTTATTAAATGTGCCTGTGGCTCTATTAGCATATAAAACAGGTTTTTATAACCTGTCACTCACGTACCAAATGTGTCCAAGGGGACGCCTCAGCATGCAGGGTGCCCGGCTGCAGCCGCCTTCCGACTAGAAATCGCCGCCCTCCCTTTTAATAGAGCCGCCTACTTCAACTCATCGCCTCCTCCCTCACCTCAGCGCCGCCTCCAAAATCGTCCGCTCTCCTCAGCCAGATCCCGCGCGTGCGCACTAAGTAACCTGATGCGCCCGTGCGGACTCCTGGCAGCGGCCTCGTTGAGCGAAGTGCGCCGGACGGCGCACTTTGCTCAAACCAGCCTTGACCGCCCTATTGCAGCCATCCAACCTCTTACAGCCGGGTGCAAAGCTGTTCGGAGGTTCGGAGCGCACAGGCTGCTTTTATACAGAGGCTCCCTTTTGATCTATTTCTAGTTATACCTAGTGCGCACGCGCGGGATCTGGCTGAGGAGAGCGGACGATTTCGGAGGCGGCGCTGAGGTGAGGGAGGCGGCGATGAGGTGAGGTAGGCGGCTCTATTGAAAGGGAGGGCGGCGATTTCTAGTCGGAAGGCGGCTGCAGCCGGGCACCCTGCATGATGAGACGTCCCCTTGGACACATTTGGTACGTGAGTGAAAGGTTATAAAAATAGCGCTGGAGGGGTTAAAAAAATTAAATAAAATTTAACTCACCTTAGTCCACTTGATCGCGATGCCCGGCATCTCCTTCTGTCTCCTTTACTGAACAGGACCTGTGGTGAGCATTCATAACAGGTCCAGGACCTGTGCTGACGTCACTCCGGTCATCACATGATCCATCACCATGGTAAAAGATCATGTGATGGATCATGTGATGACCAGAGTGACGTCACCACAGGTCCTGGACCTGTAATGAATGCTCACCACAGGTCCTGTTCAGTAAAGGAGACAGAAGGAGATGCCGGGCATCGCGATCAAGTGGATTAAGGTGAGTTAAATTATTTAATATTTTTTTAACCCCTCCAGCGCTATTTTACTATGCATTCTGTATTCAGAATGCTATTTTTTTCCCTTATAACCATGTTATAAGGGAAAATAATAATGATCGGGTCTCCATCCCGATCGTCTCCTAGCAACCGTGCGTGAAAATCGCACAGCATCCGCACTTACTTGCGGAAGCTTGCGATTTTCACGCGACCCCATTCACTTCTACAGGGCCTGCGTTGCGTGAAAAACGCAGAATATAGAGCATGCTGCGATTTTCACGCAACGCACAAGTGATGCGTGAAAATCACCGCTCATGTGAACAGCCCCATAGAAATTAATGGATCGGTATTCAGTGCGGGTGCAATGCGTTCAACTCACGCATCGCATCCGCGCAGAATACTCGCCCGTTTGAAAGGGGCCTTAATCAGACCATGTTGTTAAGGACAAGGACAAGAGGGATGTCCTTTTACTGACCACCATTCACAGTAACACCAGCTCCCCTGCCGCTGTATGAGGTACCACAACCACTGTCCCCAAGCCAGACTGCATCCTGGACTACAATAAACACATGGGGGGGTTGATCTTTCAGATCAAGTTCTGAAGCCCTACAATGCCACACGAAAACAAAAGTGTGGTACAAAAAGCTGGCCGTACACATTGTACAGATGGCGCTGTACAATGCGTTCGTGCTATTTAGATCTAGAGGCCATCCAAGAACATTCCTACAATTTCAAGAGGTGGTCATAAAGGCTCTAATTTTTTCAAACCAAGCAATGGAGGGACCCAGTACTTCTGTAAGTTCCCTGCCCGAGTTCTACTAGGGCAACATTTCCCTGGTGAAGTCCCCCAAACAGCGGGATAGGGAAGGACCCAAAAATGATGCAGGGTGGGTTCCAAAAGGGGGATAAGGAAAGACACCATTTACCATTGCAAAACCTGCCCTGAAAAACCTGGCCTGTGCATGAAAGATTGTTTCAGAATCTATCACTCATCCATGGAATAATTTCATCCTTGATGTACCCTGTAATTTTAACACCTGTGAGGCGGTGACAGGAGTCATCTATAAGGAGAGATATGTGTCACCCAGAATGTTGCAGGAAGCATTCTAAAGCAGCTTGCTTACCAGGAATGTGTCACCAAGGTGCCTGGCCTTGGTGGAGTAAAAGACAAAGTCTAGGTGTCCACTAAGTTTGCTGGTGGACACAGAAAATGGATAGTGTAGTTGGTTCAGCTAGTTCAGGACAGGCTTTTACTAGGAACAGGCAATGTGTTGGGTGGGTGCCTGTTCCCCAGGATCCAGTCCGGAACTTGAGGCATGCTCATGTCCAGGGATCCTATTTAATCCTGCTGCTGAATCTTAGGTGTGTCTCGGTCTGGAGTAACACTGTCAGAGTGTGCTACAACTGTTTGACCCGGCTGCGATCCGGATGTACTGGCTGTACTGATATGAAGAGCCTAAATAAAGAGGACTTTTGTTGAACGTTTTGGTGTCCCTGCCTCTGTACACTGGTCAAGTGAGTACGGTTCCCCACACACCTTATAACTGATTTTGTCTACAGAGCTTACAGATCCACTTTCACCAACCACTACATATTAATTTCTGTAATACACCTGTTTGGTCAAAGGTGCCCTTTCCACCATTTAAAATGTCTGTACGGGGGTGTTCTTTCCAAAATGGGGTCACTTCTTGGGGTTTTTAATTTCTGGGGACCTCAGGAATTTTTTAACATGCGACATGTCACCTAAAATCCATGTCTATTTATTCAGGTCTGCCAAATCCATATTTTGCAGTTTGCATCTACAGCCCTGCTATGCGCCCATAAAGCAGGCTACAAACACATATGGGGTGTTTCCTGAATGGGGAGAAAATGGCAAACACATACTGGGGTGCATTTCTCCTTAAACCCCTTGTGAAAGTGAAAAATTGGGGTCTGCTAGTAATTTTTCATTTTCACAAATGTGTGCTTTGAAATCCTTTAACAAGTGTTTCTGCCTTCTGTGAGACACCTGTTTGCTGAAAAGTACCCATTCCACCACTTAAAATGTTCCATATGGGGGTGCTTTTTCCAAAATGGGGTCACTTCTTGGGGTTTTTAATTTCTGGGGACCTCAGGGATTTTTTAACATGCGACATGGCACCTAAAATCAATGTCTGTTTATTCAAGCCTGCAAAATACATATTTTGCACTTTGCTTCTACAACCCTGCTATGTGCCCATACGGCAGGCTACAAGCACATACGGGGAGAAAATGGGGAACAGATACTGGGGTGCATTTTCTCCTTTAACCCTTTGTGAAATAAAAAATTGGGGTCTCTTAATATTTTTTCATTTTTACAAATATGTGCTTTGAAATCCTTTAACCTCCTCAGGACCGCCGTACGCAGGATTGCGTCTTTGCGGCGGCCCTGCTCTTCTGGGTGGACGCGCCGGCGCGTCCTCTCGCGAGACGCGAGATTTCCTGTGAACGCGCGCACACAGGCGCGCGCGCTCACAGGAACGGAAGGTAAGAGAGTTGATCTCCAGCCTGCTAGCGGCGATCGTTCGCTGGCAGGCTGGAGATGTGTTTTTTTTAACCCCTAACAGGTATATTAGACGCTGTTTTGATAACAGCGTCTAATATACCTGCTACCTGGTCCTCTGGTGGTCCCCTTTGTTTGGATCGACCACCAGAGGACACAGGTAGCTCAGTAAAGTAGCACCAAGCACCACTACACTACACTACACCCCCCCCCCCCCCGTCACTTATTAACCCCTTATTAGCCCCTGATCACCCCATATAGACTCCCTGATCACCCCCCTGTCATTGATTACCCCCCTGTCATTGATTACCCCCCTGTCATTGATCAACCCCCTGTAAAGCTCCATTCAGACGTCCGCATGATTTTTACGGATCCACTGATAGATGGATCGGATCCGCAAAACGCATCCGGACGTCTGAATGAAGCCTTACACGGGCGTGATCAATGACTGTGGTGATCACCCCATATAGACTCCCTGATCACCCCCCTGTCATTGATTACCCCCCTGTCATTGATTACCCCCCTGTAAAGCTCCATTCAGACGTCCGCATGATTTTTACGGATCCACTGATAGATGGATCGGATCCGCAAAACGCATCCGGACGTCTGAATGAAGCCTTACACGGGCGTGATCAATGACTGTGGTGATCACCCCATATAGACTCCCTGATCACCCCCCTGTCATTGATTACCCCCCTGTCATTGATCACCCCCCTGTAAAGCTCCATTCAGACGTCCGCATGATTTTTACGGATCCACTGATAGATGGATCGGATCCGCAAAACGCATCCGGACGTCTGAATGAAGCCTTACACGGGCGTGATCAATGACTGTGGTGATCACCCCATATAGACTCCCTGATCACCCCCCTGTCATTGATTACCCCCCTGTAAAGCTCCATTCAGATGTCCGCATGATTTTTACGGATGCACTGATAGATGGATCGGATCCGCAAAACGCATCCGGACGTCTGAATGAAGCCTTACAGGGGCATGATCAATGACTGTGGTTATCACCCCATATAGACTCCCTGATCACCCCCCTGTCATTGATTACCCCCCTGTAAAGCTCCATTCAGATGTCCGCATGATTTTTACGGATCCACTGATAGATGGATCGGATCCGCAAAACGCATCCGGACGTCTGAATAAAGCCTTACAGGGGCATGATCAATGACTGTGGTGATCACCCCATATAGACTCCCTGATCACCCCCCTGTCATTGATCACCCCCCCTGTCATTGATTACCCCCCTGTAAAGCTCCATTCAGATGTCCGCATGATTTTTACGGATGCACTGATAGATGGATCGGATCCGCAAAACGCATCCGGACGTCTGAATGAAGCCTTACAGGGGCATGATCAATGACTGTGGTTATCACCCCATATAGACTCCCTGATCACCCCCCTGTCATTGATTACCCCCCTGTAAAGCTCCATTCAGATGTCCGCATGATTTTTACGGATGCACTGATAGATGGATCGGATCCGCAAAACGCATCCGGACGTCTGAATGAAGCCTTACAGAGGCATGATCAATGACTGTGGTTATCACCCCATATAGACTCCCTGATCACCCCCCTGTCATTGATCACCCCCCTGTAAGGCTCCATTCAGACATTTTTTTGGCCCAAGTTAGCGGAATTATTATTTTTTTTTCTTACAAAGTCTCATATTCCACTAACTTGTGTCAAAAAATAAAATCTCACATGAACTCACCATACCCCTCACGGAATCCAAATGCGTAAAAATTTTTAGACATTTATATTCCAGACTTCTTCTCACGCTTTAGGGCCCCTAGAATGCCAGGGCAGTATAAATACCCCACATGTGACCCCATTTCGGAAAGAAGACACCCCCAGGTATTCCGTGAGGGGCATATTGAGTCCATGAAAGATTGAAATTTTTGTCCCAAGTTAGCGGAACGGGAGACTTTGTGAGAAAAAAATTAAAAATATCAATTTCCGCTAACTTGTGCCAAAAAAAAAAAAATTTCTATGAACTCGCCATGCCCCTCATTGAGTACCTTGGGGTGTCTTCTTTCCAAAATGGGGTCACATGTGGGGTATTTATACTGCCCTGGCATTCTAGGGGCCCCAAAGTGTGAGAAGAAGTCTGGTATCCAAATGTCTAAAAATGCCCTCCTAAAAGGAATTTGGGCACCTTTGCGCATCTAGGCTGCAAAAAAGTGTCACACATCTGGTATCGCCGTACTCAGGAGAAGTTGGGGAATGTGTTTTGGGGTGTCATTTTACATATACCCATGCTGGGTGAGATAAATATCTTGGTCAAATGCCAACTTTGTATAAAAAAATGGGAAAAGTTGTCTTTTGCCAAGATATTTCTCTCACCCAGCAAGGGTATATGTAAAATGACACCCCAAAACACATTCCCCAACTTCTCCTGAATACGGCGATACCACATGTGTGACACTTTTTTGCAGCCTAGGTGGGCAAAGGGGCCCATATTCCAAAGAGCACCTTTAGGATTTCACAGGTCATTTACCTACTTACCACACATTAGGGCCCCTGGAAAATGCCAGAGCAGTATAACTACCCCACAAGTGACCCCATTTTGGAAAGAAGACACCCCAAGGTATTCCGTGAGGGGCATGGCGAGTTCCTAGAATTTTTTATTTTTTGTCACAAGTTAGTGGAAAATGATGATTTTTTTTTATTTTTTTTTTCATACAAAGTCTCATATTCCACTAACTTGTGACAAAAAATAAAAACTTCCATGAACTCACTATGCCCATCAGCGAATACCTTGGGGTCTCTTCTTTCCAAAATGGGGTCACTTGTGGGGTAGTTATACTGCCCTGGCATTCTAGGGGCCCAAATGTGTGGTAAGGAGTTTGAAATCAAATTCTGTAAAAAATGACCTGTGAAATCCGAAAGGTGCTTTTTGGAATATGGGCCCCTTTGCCCACCTAGGCTGCAAAAAAGTGTCACACATCTGGTATCTCCGTACTCAGGAGAAGTTGGGGAATGTGTTTTGGGGTGTCATTTTACATATACCCATGCTGGGTGAGAGAAATATCTTGGTAAAAGACAACTTTTCCCATTTTTTTATACAAAGTTGGCATTTGACCAAGATATTTATCTCACCCAGCATGGGTATATGTAAAAAGACACCCCAAAACACATTCCTCAACTTCTCCTGAATACAGAGATACCAGATGTGTGACACTTTTTTGCAGCCTAGGTGGGCAAAGGGGCCCATATTCCAAAGAGCACCTTTCGGATTTCACAGGTCATTTTTTACAGAATTTGATTTCAAACTCCTTACCACACATTTGGGCCCCTAGAATGCCAGGGCAGTATAACTACCCCACAAGTGACCCAATTTTGGAAAGAAGAGACCCCAAGGTATTCGCTGATGGGCATAGTGAGTTCATGGAATTTTTTATGTTTTGTCACAAGTTAGTGAAATATGAGACTTTGTATGAAAAAAAAAAAAATAAAAATCATAATTTTCCACTAACTTGTGACAAAAAATAAAAAATTCTAGGAACTTGCCATGCCCCTCACGGAATACCTTGGGGTGTCTTCTTTCCAAAATGGGGCAACTTGTGGGGTAGTTATACTGCCCTGGCATTCTAGGGGCCCAAATGTGTGGTAAGGAGTTTGAAATCAAATTCTGTAAAAAATGACCTGTGAAATCCGAAAGGTGCTCTTTGGAATATGGGCCCCTTTGCCCACCTAGGCTGCAAAAAAGTGTCACACATCTGGTATCTCCGTACTCAGGAGAAGTTGGGGAATGTGTTTTGGGGTGTCATTTTACATATACCCATGCTGGGTGAGAGAAATATCTTGGCAAAAGACAACTTTTCCCATTTTTTTATACAAAGTTGGCATTTGACCAAGATATTTCTCTCACCCAGCATGGGTATATGTAAAAAGACACCCCAAAACACATTCCTCAACTTCTCCTGAATACAGAGATACCAGATGTGTGACACTTTTTTGCAGCCTAGGTGGGCAAAGGGGCCCATATTCCAAAGAGCACCTTTCGGATTTCACTGGTCATTTTTTACAGAATTTGATTTCAAACTCCTTACCACACATTTGGGCCCCTAGAATGCCAGGGCAGTATAACTACCCCACAAGTGACCCCATTTTGGAAAGAAGAGACCCCAAGGTATTCGCTGATGGGCATAGTGAGTTCATATAACTTTTTATTTTTTGTCACAAGTTAGTGGAATATGAGACTTTGTAAGAAAAAAAAAAAGAAAAAAATCATCATTTTCCGCTAACTTGTGACAAAAAATAAAAAGTTCTATGAACTCACTATGCCCATCAGCGAATACCTTAGGGTGTGTACTTTCTGAAATGGGGTCATTTGTGGGGTATTTGTACTGTCTGGGCATTGTAGAACCTCAGGAAACATGACAGGTGCTCAGAAAGTCAGAGCTGCTTTAAAAAGCAGAAATTCACATTTTTGTACCATAGTTTGTAAACGCTATAACTTTTACCCAAACCATTTTTTTTTACCCAAACATTTTTTTTTTTATCAAAGACATGTAGAACAATAAATTTAGAGCAAAATTTCTATATGGATCTCGTTTTTTTTTGCAAAATTTTACAACTGAAAGTGAAAAATGTCATTTTTTTGCAAAAAAATCGTTAAATTTCGATTAATAACAAAAAAAGTAAAAATGTCAGCAGCAATGAAATACCACCAAATGAAAGCTCTATTAGTGAGAAGAAAAGGAGGTAAAATTCATTTGGGTGGTAAGTTGCATGACCGAGCAATAAACGGTGAAAGTAGTGTACGTCAGAAGTGTAAAAAGTGGCCTGGTCTTTCAGGGTGTTTAAGCACTGGGGGCTGAGGTGGTTAACAAGTATTTCTGCCTTCTGTGAGACACCTGTTTGTTGAAAATTACTCTTTACACCACTTAAAATGTTCGCACGGGGGTGCTCTTTTCAAAATGAGGTCACTTTTTGGAGTTTTTTTTATTTCTGGGGACCTCAGGAATTATTTAAATGCGACATGTCATCTAAGATCAATGTCTGCCAATTCAGGCCTGCCAGCAAAATCCATATTTAGCTATTTGCCTGGTGTGCACCCATACAGCATGCTACAAGCGCATATGGGGTGTTTCCTGAATGGGGAGAAAATGGGGAACACATACTGGGGTGCATTTCCTCCTTTAACCCTTTGTAAAAGCAAAAATTGGGATCTGCTAGTAATTTTTCATTTTCACAAATATGTGCTTTGAAATCCTTTAACAAGTGTCGCACAGAAGGCAGAAACACCTGTTTGCTGAAAAGTACCCTTTCCACCACTTAAAATGTTCGTATGGGGGTGCTCTTTCTAAAATTGGGTCACTTCTTGGGGTTTTTAATTTCTGGGGACCTTATGAATTTTTTAACATGCGACACGTCACCTAAAATCCATGTCTATTTATTCAGGCCTGCCAAATCCATATTTTGCACTTTGCCTCTACAGCTGTGCGCTCATACAGCAGGCTACAAGAACATATGGGGTGTTTACTGAATGGGGAGAAAATGGGGAACACATACTTGGGTGCATTTTCTCCTTTAACCCCTTGTGAAAGTGAAAAATTGGGGTCTGCTAGTATTTTTTCATTCCCTTACGTCCTACCAGCAGCACAGATGGGGTTAACTGCCCCTGTGGACTGGTAGGACCGGCGGAATTTTAATGAGCCCAAGAACCAATAAACGATCTTCAGCTCCCTGAAAGGGAGGAGATCACCCCCCAGCCCACCGTGTTTTTTTCTGTCCTCTGGACAGGTGGACTGGCGTGTCGCTCCCCCTCAGGGAGCTGAAGATTGCTTAGGGGGCTCTTTCTTTCCTTAAGCTAAAGCATCGCTTTTTTCTTGGTCCAGTGCCTTTATTTTAGGCCTGATCATGGCGATTTTTTGTCTCCGGGTTACCGTCGGGGAGGGGGGTCTCCCTCCCCTCTTCTTTCTTCTCAGAATGCGGCGTCCGTCTCTCCACTACCACATGTGTGCCGCGCTATGGGCGCCGCCATCTTCCGGAAGTGACGCGCACTAGGTGCGCTACGTCACTTCCGGTTTTCCGGAGCGATGCGGTGAGGTTTAAAACTCACCATTTCTCTCTAACTGTCTCCCTATAAGGATCCTGGGATCCAGGATTAGATCTGGGGAGACATTTAAGATAAGCTGAGCCAGTTTAGGCTCCGTTATCTCTCTGGGCTGATAACGATTAAGGACCCGCCCAGGGGGCGGAGCTTCCTCCTTTTAAGCGCCCAGAGCCTTTCAGTTAGTGCTCTGGTTGCGTCGCTTTCACAAGTTAGCTCCAGAGTTCCCTGTGCCTTGAGATATTCTTGTAGTATTGCTTGCCTCGGGTTTTGTTGTTCCTCTTTTCACAGCTCTAATTTCTTCTAGCGCTGGTGGGCCCCCTTAAGGTCTTGTTTCTCCACCTCCAGGTATTGTAGGTGTTATGACCTGTTTTTTTCTTCCAATTACAGATTATGGCTTCCCCTAAGGATCCGAAACAGCGGAAAGCTGGGGCCAAGAGGAAGCATTTGGCGTGTTACGAATGTAACACACCCTTAGACGACAGCTGTCCTTACTCCAGATGTGAGAGTTGTCGCACGGCATCCACGGAACCCACGATGCAGGAAATGTTCCAGTGGACAAAGACATACGTGGATGATTCCATTAAGGGAGTGGTACGGCTGCTTAATGAGAGGCTACCAGGTCCCTCTCAGACTCCCATGGAGGTGGTTGCACCGGTCGAAAGACCTACCCCCTGTTCTGTGGGGTCTTCTTCCGAGGAAGAAGAATTTACTTCTTGTTTTTTCCCTCCAGAAAAGACGCAGAAGTTACTCAAGTCCATCAGGTCGGGGGACCAGGATGTTGACATGGGGGAGTCTTCCGATCCCGCCGGATGGACACAGCGTGTCTTTAGAGCGGATGAGACCCTCCTCTCTGTGATGCGCACAGAGTGGAGAAAGCCTAAGAAAGGTCCAGTGCTCACCAGAAAATTCAAACTGATGTACCCGATGGCTAAACCCTTGGTGGAATCGTGGGGTTCCGTTCCCAAGGTGGACATGGCTATAGCCAAGTTGTCCCGGCGCACTCTAGTCCCTGCAGACGATGGGTCTAGTCTGCAGGACCCTCTAGACCGGAGGGCAGAGTGCACCCTTAGAAGGAGTTACGCGGCGGCTGCTGCATCCGCATCAACCTCAATTGCGGCCACGGAGGTAGCTGCCTATTTACGCTCCAAGCTCAATCAAATCCAGACGGACGTGGATCAGAGCGTATCAAGAGATGACATCCTGGCAGCCTTCAAGTCAGCCAATCTGGCTATGGACTTTCTGGTCGATTCTACCCAGATGCAGCTGAAGCTGGCCGCCAAAACTATGGCCCTAGTTTCACCTGCCCGCAGACCACTTTGGCTGAAACCGTGGATCGCGGACAACACGTCCAAGTTTAACCTTTGTGGGCTCCCCTTCGAACCTGATAGGCTATTCTGGTCCGAATTGGACAAGATAATGGAGGGGCTCTCCGATAAAAAGGGGAAGAGCCTCCCCCAGCAGCCCTTTCGGGGACGCCCCTGACAGGAGAAGAAAGGCGGAGGTCGTCCAGGGCAGCAGTCTAGGCGCAGAGATTGGGGGGGGCCGTCTCGTAAATATTCGAGACGCTCCCGCAAACCCACCAGGGAGGCAAAGCCCCCCTGACTATGGGCCTCCTCGAGGCTCTTGGATAAGCCCTGCTGCCCCTGCAGTGTCTCCTCTAGATTTTCCCGTACCCCTCCCCCAGATCCCCGTGGGGGGCCGTCTTACCCATTTCAAAGACTCTTGGAGCCGGTTGATTGCAGACCCCTGGGTCCAGGACATAGTTTCCGTCGGGTATCGGGTAGATCTTATCTCTTTCCCCCCAGAGAGATTCATCGCCACACGAAACTTCGGGTCTGCCAAACAAGTGGTCCTAGAATCTTACATTCAGGACTATATCTCCAAGGGAGCCCTAGAGGAGGTGCCGGCAGGGGAGAGGGGCCTAGGGATTTATTCACCAGTGTTCCTGGTTCCCAAAAAGACGGGAGATCTCCGGATCATCATCGATTTATAAGAAAAACAAGGTTTCGCATGGAAACCATAAGGTCAGTCAGCCCTATCCTCAACTTTGGGGATGTCATGGCTACTCTGGACCTCAAGGATGCGTATCTTCACATTCCGATCCATTCCGCATCCCGGAAACTCCTCAGGATCGCGGTCCAGATTTCAGGGGTTCGCAGGCACTTTCAGTTCGCCGCGCTTCCCTTCGGAATCTCCTCTGCCCCCCTTATCTTCACCAAGGTGGTGGTGTCGGTGGTGGCAGGACTGACTATTATTCCTTATCTGGACGATTGGCTTTTCGTAGCCTTTTCAGTTCTGATCTTTACCCACCATCTTCAGATCGCAATTTCCTTTCTCCTCCGCTTGGGCTAGATTATCAACTGGCAGAAGTCGAATGTGAGCCCATCGACTTCAATCCATTATTTAGGATTCGTGGTCGACTCTGTGGAGATGTCCCTCCGGTTGACTCTAGAAAGGAAAGCGCGGATTCAGGACCTGGCAAAGGTCCTTTATGTCCCTCGTCGAGTCTCTATCCGGACTCTCATGAAGATGCTGGGACTCATGTCAGCGGCTGCGGACGCAGTCCCTTGGGCACTATGGCACCTCCGTCCTCTTCAGTCGGAGGTCTTACACTTATGGAACGGCAGCCCTGCGGGGCTAGATTCCCTGTGCTCCCTGTCCGATCAAACCCGGAATTCCCTCAGATGGTGGTTTCAGCTACCAGCAGGGAAGTCTATGACCCAACCAGCTTGGGTCAAATTGACTACAGACGCGTCCCTTGTAGGCTGGGGCGCTCATCTGGACGGATCCCCAGTTCAGGGATCTTGGTCTCCTCTGGAGCGGCGTCTTTCTTCCAATCTTCGCGAGATGCGAGCTATCCGGCTAGCCCTCCTTCACTTCGCCCCTCAGATTCGGGGCAAACAGTGAAAGTCCAGTCAGACAATATGACTGCGGTTCTCTATATAAACAAACAGGGAGGAACAAGATCATTGCCCCTTCTGTCAGAGATCGGGGTGATTCTTCGGTGGGCAGAGTCGAACCTTTCCCATCTATCTGCGGTTCATATTCGAGGCTCCCTCAATATGATAGCGGACCGCTTAAGTCGAGGATTACTGACCATGGAGTGGTCTCTGCATCCGGAGATCTTCAGGCAGCTAGTTCACAGATGGGGTATGCCAGAGGTGGATCTCATGGCGGCCAGGTTCAACGCCAAGGTGCTGAGGTTCTGTTCCCTGTACAGGGAAGACAACCCCCTGGCGATAGATGCTCTGTCGATACCGTGGAGGTTCAGGCTGGCTTACATCTTCCCTCCGTTTTCCATGATACCGAGGGTATTGATGAAAATCCGTCAGGATCAGGCCTCGGTAAAAGCCATCATACTGTTTTGGCCCAGAAGATCCTGGTTTACCCAGCTCATTCAGATGAGTCGGGGACAATACTGGAGACTCCCCCCGGAGCAGACCCTGGTGTCTTGGGACACTCACCTCTGCCCAGATCTGCACAGGTTCAACCTGACAGCCTGGAGGTTGATCAGTCCCTTCCCAACATAGAAGGGCTTTCCGAGTCGGTCCTGAGAACTTTGTCGCATTCCCGAGCAGAGTCTACAAAGAAGGCCTACTCCAGGATCATGAGAATCTTCATATCATGGTGTGATTCCAAACAAGTGGCGTCCGCAGATCCGCCCCTTCCCGCGATACTTCAATTTCTTCAAGATGGATTAGATAGAGGCCTATCTCCAGCTACCTTGAAGGTACAGGTTTGTGCCATCTCGGCCTGTCTCAACAGACCACATTCTCGGGACCCACTCATTAAACGCTTCCTGAAGGGAGCTGAAAGACTAAAGCCTACTATACTGAAACCTATCCCCCAGTGGGATCTTTCAGTAGTGCTCAGGGGGCTAGCATCTCCCCCCTTCGAGCCCTTGGAGGAGGTAAATTTCAAATTTTTGACTTTAAAGATGGTCTTTCTTCTGGCTATAGCTTCAGCCAAAAGAGTTTCTGAATTGCAGGCTTTCTCTGCAGTTCACCCGTACATTATTTTCCTACAGAATAGAGTACTCCTGAAGTTTTTACCATACTTCAGGCCTAAGGTGCCTACTTTCCAGAATATTAATCAGGTAATCTCTTTACCAGTTTTGTTTACAGCCTCCTCCTCTGATACTCCAGCTAGAGATCCGCTGGATATTTCAAGATGCGTCCAGATCTATGTGGATAGATCTAGAGAGTTCAGGATAGATGAGAATCTCCTTATCCTGTTTGCCGGTAAGTCTAAAGGCCGTAAAGCGTCTAAAGCTACCATTAGTCGCTGGATCAAGGAGGCCAATAAGGAAGCTTTCGTCTCCCAATCCTTAGACCCTCCCGAGTTTGTGAGAGCCCATTCTACAAGGGCGGTCTCCACCTCGGTTGCGGAGAGAAGTCTTCTCCCCTTAGAGTTGATCTGTAAGGCTCTGAGTCAACCTTCATCTCCCATTATAGGATAGATGCTAGGATGGCAGAGTTTTCGGCTTTTGGGCAGACTATTCTTAGTTCTGCCAGGCATGAGGACCCTCCCTAGGGGATTCTTCTTGCTATCTCCCCATCTGTGCTGCTGGTAGGACGTAAGGGAATCGTTAATTTCTTACGATAATTTGTTTTCCCTTAGTCCTAACAACAGCACACAAATATCCCACCCTAAATACATTATGCTTGTTAAAAACACGGTGGGCTGGGGGGTGATCTCAGTACCTTTCAGGGAGCTGAAGATCGTTTATTGGTTCTTGGGCTCATTAAAATTCCGCCGGTCCTACCAGTCCACAGGGGCAGTTAACCCCATCTGTGCTGCTGTTAGGACTAAGGGAAAACAAATTATCGTTAGAAATGAACGATTTTCACAAATGTGTGCTTTGAAATCCTTTAACAAGTGTTTCTGCCTTCTGTGAGACACCTGTTTGCTGAAAAGTACCCATTCCACCACTTAAAATGTTCCATACGGGGGTGCTTTTTCCAAAATGGGGTCACTTGTTGGGGTTTTTAATTTCCGGGGACCTCAGGGATTTTTTAAAATTTGCTAAATTTTTATTTTTATTTATAAAAAATACCAAATTTACCCCAAATTTTGAAAAATTTGCAAATATCAATTTCTCTACTTTTTATAATAGATAGTAATACCTCCAAAAATAGTTTATTACTTTAGATTTCCCATATGTCTACTACATGTTTGGATAATTTGTGCAATTCTTGACATTTTTTATAAAGGACCAGTGTCACGGGGCGCCAAAGGCACACTCGGTATCCCATCAGCCGCAGACCTACTGCTTAGCTTTGGGAGCAAGGATCTGTGTTTGGTCTCGTTCCCAGGGCGGCTTTGCTAGCTGGGAAGCTCCCTGCTCCTAAGTCTGCCTTGAGCGCCGAGCTGATCACTCGGTGCTCGACTTGTCTGTCTGTCGGTCATGTGAATCTGGCCACGTCACATGACCCTCAGACCCCACTATAAATACAGGCAGCCTGCTGGCCACAGGTTGCCTGTTAATTCTAGGTTCCTGGCTATTTGTTGGACTACTGATTACTCACCTGATCCTGTTCCCTGACTATCCTTTGCCTGCTCCTCCTGTACTGCGCATCCCTCCTGGTATTGTGACCTCGTCTCCCACCTGACTACTCTTTGCGGACTCCTCTGGTACTTCTCTACTCTCCTGGTGTTTGACCCAGGCTTCTCCTGACCATTCTTTGCTTAACCCTTTGTACTGCGTAGCTCTCTTGGTTCTGACCCGGTGCGTTCACGTTCCGTGTTTTGTCTTGTCTGTCTTCCCTGCACATATCCTAAGTAAGGGACTGTCGTCCAGTTGTCCCCTGTCATCAGGACTCGTGAGGCAAGTAGGCAGGCCAGGGGTGAGGGTGGAGCGCAGTGGTCACTATCCTTCCCCCCGTGTGTGTGTGTGGACGTGACCGTTACAACCAGTTCTAGTCTGAATTCACTTTGTGAGGCTTACATAATAGAAACCACCAAAAAATGACCCCATTTTAGAAACTAAAGCCCCTCAAAGTATTCAAAACTGATTTTACAAACGTTGTTAACCCTTTAGGTGCTTCACAAGAATTGATGAAAAATGGAGATTCAATTTCAGAATTTCACTTTTTGGGCAAATTTTCAATTTTAATCATTTTTTTTTTCACTAACAAAGCAAGGGTTAACAGCCAAATAACTCAGTATTTATTGCCCTGATTCTGTAGTTTACAGAAACACTCTATATGTGGTATTAAGCTGCTGTATGGGCACACAGCATTTCACAGAAGGAAAGGAATGCCATATGGTTTTTGGAAGGCAGATTTTGCTAGACTGTTTTTTTGACACCGTGTCCCATTGGAAGCCCTCCTGATGCACCCCTAGAGTAGAAACTCCAAAAAAGTGACCCCATTTTGGAAACTACGGAATAAGGTGGCAGTTTGTTTTTGTTTTTGTTTTTTACTTTTTTAGGGTAAATATGAATTTTAGTTGCTCTATATTACACTTTTTGTGAGGCAAGGTAACAAAAAATAGCTGTTTAGGCATCGTTTTTATGTTTTGTTATTTACAACATTCATCTGACAGGTTAGATCATGTGATATCTTTAAAGAGCAGGAGATTACGGATGCGGCGATACTTAATAAATCAACTTTTTTATTTATGTAAGTTTTACACTGATATTTTTGAAGCAAAAACAATCATGTTTTAGTGTCTCCATAGTCTGAGAGTCATAGTTTTCATTTTTTCGGCAATTGTCTTAGGTAGGGTATCATTTTTGCGGGATGAGATGATGGTTTGATTGGCACTATTTTGGGATGCATATGACTTTTTGATTGCTTGCTATTACACTTTTTGTGATGTAAGGTGACAAAAAATAGCTTTTTTGACAACATATATATTTTTATCTTTACGGTATTCACCTGAGGGGTTAGGTCTTGTGATATTTATATAGAGCAGGTTATTATGGACGCGGCAATACCTAATATGTAAACTTTTTTTATTTATGATTGATTGAATTGGGCGTCACTCTTTATCAGGCAACACAGACAAGTTGGATTATATATCAGATATTTTTATGTATATATCACATTAAAATAATTTACAACATGTTGCATAAAATTCATACACTAAAACAATATGTTAAAAACTTAGACTAAAACTAAACCTCTATGCTAGGACAGCCACTGATGTTTCTTCATTAGAGACAGATTTCATGCGTCCACATTTTAGCAGATCCAACACTGAACCAGTTTCACGAAACTTAGCAAGCAGTTTTATAGCTTTGTAGCATGGGAGATGGGTGGTCTCGTAGGGTGTCTTGCATTGAAATCTGCTGCAATGACCCGGTTACTGCGTTCTCCAGACATCAACACAATTTCTATCCGCTCCTCACGTGTTAACCTAGGCGACATGTCAATGGCTGTAAACAAAGACACTTGTAAATAACATGAAAGAATAAAGTTACGTTAAAACCAAGCACACCATTGTTTTTCGTGTGAAATTCCCAATAAGTTTGATGTGTCACATGTTTCCCCCCTCACATATACTAATGTGCCACAAACAGGAAGTTAATATCACCAACCATTCCCATTTTATTAAGGTGTATCCATATAAATGGCCCACCCTGTGTGTGTATATATATATATATATATATATATATATATATATATATATACACTGCTCAAAAAAAATAAAGGGAACACTTAAACAACACAATGTAACTCCAAGTCAATTCACACTTCTGTGAAATCAAACTGTCCACTTAGAAAGCAACACTGAGTGACAATCAATTTCACATGCTGTTGTGCAAATGGGATAGACAACAGGTGGAAATTATAGGCAATTAGCAAGACACCCCCAATAAAGGAGTGGTTCTGCAGGTGGTCACCACAGACCACTTCTCAGTTCCTATGCTTCCTGGCTGATGTTTTGGTCACTTTTGAATGCTGGCGGTGCTTTTACTCTAGTGGTAGCATGAGACGGAGTCTACAACCCACACAAGTGGCTCAGGTAGTGCAGCTTATCCAGGATGGCACATCAATGCGAGCTGTGGCAAGAAGGTTTGCTGTGTCTGTCAGCGTAGTGTCCAGAGCATGGAGGCGCTACCAGGAGACAGGCCAGTACATCAGGAGACGTGGAGAAGGCCGTAGGAGGGCAACAACCCAGCAGCAGGACCGCTACCTCCGCCTTTGTGCAAGGAGGAACAGGAGGAGCACTGCCAGAGCCCTGCAAAATGACCTCCAGCAGGCCACAAATGTGCATGTTTCTGCTCAAACGGTCAGAAACAGACTCCATGAGGGTGATATGAGGGCCCGACGTCCACAGGTGGGGGTTGTGCTTACAGCCCAACACCGTGCAGGACGTTTGGCATTTGCCAGAGAACACCAAGATTGGCAAATTCACAGATGAAAGTAGGTTCACACTGAGCACATGTGACAGACGTGACAGAGTCTTGAGACGCCGTGGAGAACGTTCTGCTGCCTGCAACATCCACCAGCATGACCGGTTTGGCATTGGGTCAGTAATGGTGTGGGGTGGCATTTCTTTGGAGGGCCGCACAGCCCTCCATGTGCTCGCCAGAGGTAGCCTGACTGCCATTAGGTACCGATATGAGATTCTCAGACCCCTTGTGAGACCATATGCTGGTGCGGTTGGCCCTGGGTTCCTCCTAATGCAAGACAATGCTAGACCTCATGTGGCTGGAGTGTGTCAGCAGTTCCTGCAAGACGAAGGCATTGATGCTATGGACTGGCCCGCCCGTTCCCCAGACCTGAATCCAATTGAGCACATGTGGGACATCATGTCTCGCTCTATCCACCAGCGTCACGTTGCACCACAGACTGTCCAGGAGTTGGCAGATGCTTTAGTCCAGGTCTGGGAGGAGATCCCTCAGGAGACCGTCCGCCACCTCATCAGGAGCATGCACAGGCGTTGTAGGGAGGTCATACAGGCACGTGGAGGCCACACACACTACTGAGCCTCATTTTGACTTGTTTTAAGGACATTACATCAAATTTGGATCAGCCTGTAGTGTGTTTTTCCACTTTAATTTTGAGTGTGACTCCAAATCCAGACCTCCATGGGTTGAAAAATTTGATTTCCATTTTTAAATTTTTGTATGATTTTGTTGTCAGCACATTCAACTATGTAAAAAACAAAGTATTTCAGAAGAATATTTAATTAACTCAGATCTCGGATGTGTTATTTTTGTGTTCCCTTTTAACTTTATTTTGTACTTTATTTTATGTCCCACTTTGAGACCTCAACTTTTTAGGGTCTGATCCCCTTTACAATGCATGACAATACTTTACTGTATTGTAATGCATTGGCTGTAAGAGATTTTGGCCCCTGTCACCCAGGCACAGCAGGGGTTCATTCACGGCAAAAGGGGGATTTTGTCACCCAGCAATAGAACAGAGGATTTTGAGAGATTTTGGCCCCTGTCACCCAGGCACAGCAGGGGTTTATTCACGGCAAAAGGGGGTTCTTGTCACCCAGCAATAGAACAGAGGATTTTGAGAGATTTAGGCCCCTGTCACCCAGGCACAGCAGGGGTTCATTCACGGCAAAAGGGGGTTCATGTCACCAAGCAATAGAACAGAGGATTTTGGCCCCTGTCACCCAGGCACAGCAGGGGTTAATTCACGGCAAAAGGGGGGTTTTGTCACCCTGCAATAGAACAGAGGATTTTGAGAGATTTAGGCCCCTGTCAACCAGGCACAGCAGGGGTTCATTCACGGGACAAGGTGGTTCTTGTCACCCAACAATACAACAGAGGATTTTGAGAGATTTAGGCCCCTGTCACCCAGGCATAGCAGGGGTTTGTATATGCCAAAAATTGTGAAATGTCACCCGACAATTGAAAATAAGAATTTTTTCAATTTAGGGCACTAAATGTGGCACTTTTTTGCATTAAAATGGCTCTAAAATAGTTATTGAAAAGGCTAGAGGGTTGTAAAAGGCAGTAAAATGTGCTTAAGAGCATGGCAACTGCTCTGCAAACAAATGTGGATAGGGAAATAACTTAAAATAAAATAACAAAAAATTACAAATTATTAACCTGCAACTCAGAGAAGGAGGTGGATATGGAGTCGGAGGTTGAGGAGGCGGTGAATGTGGTGTTGTAGGTGGAGGCAGCAATAGAGGAGGAGGAGGCAGCCAACAATTTTTTTCTTATTTTTTTTTTATTGGGGTAGGTAGTCCCCAAAATATTGGGACAAATAAAAAAAAAAAAAGAAAACAAAGAATCATTGCACTTGACTTGAGTACAAGAATGTATGTTTGATGGTGGTATAAATGTCTATTCTGCACAAGGTACAGACAAGTCTTGTGGGATCCAAGCCTGGTTCATTTTAATGAACGTGAGCTTGTCCACTTTGGCTGTGGACAGGCGGCTGCGTCTGTCTGTAATGACGCCTCCTGCCATGCTAAATACACGTTCAGAGAGTACACTGGCTGCAGGGCAGGCCAGCACCTCCAAGGCATACAGGGCAAGCTCTGGCCATGTGGACATTTTGGAGACCCAGAAGTTGAATGGGGCAGAACCATAAGTCAGTACGTGTAGGCGTGTGCACAGGTACTGTTCCACTATGTTGTTCAAATGCAGCCTCCTGCTAACACGCTCCATATCAGCAGTTGGGGCCGGTTGTTGCGGCGAGGTGACAAAGCTTTTCCACATGTCGGCCATGCTAACCCTGCCTTCTGAGTTGCTGGCGCTGAGACAGCTGCGTTGGCGACCTCTTCCTCGTCCTCTGCCTTCGCCTTGTGCTTCCACTTATCCCCCGGTGTCAGTCAGGAATGCTCTCAGGAGCGCGTCTACCAGCGTGCGCCTGTAGTCGCGCATCTTCCGAACACGCTCCAGTGAGGGAATTAAGGACGGCACATTGTCTTTGTAACAGGGATCCAGCAGGGTGGCCACCCAGTAGTCAGCACACGTTAAAATGTGGGCAACTCTGCTGTCGTTGCGCAGGCACTGCAGCATGTAGTCGCTCATGTGTGCCAGGCTGCCCAAAGGTAAGGACAAGCTGTCCTCTGTGGGAGGCGTATCGTATGCATCCTCCGTATCCCCCCAGCCACGCACCAGTGATGGGCCCGAGCTGCGTTGGATGACACCCCGCTGTGAACATGCTTCATCCCCATCCTCCTCATCCTCCTCGTCCTCCAGTAGTGGGCCCTGGCTGGCCAAATTTGTACCTGGCCTCTGCTGTTGCAAAAATCCTCTTTCTGAGCCACTTCTAAAAGACTGGCCTGAAAGTGTTAGATATGACCCCTCTTCCTCCTCCTCGTCCGGGTCCACATCCTCTTCCATCATCGCCCTAAGTTTTTTCTCAAGGAGACATAGAAGTGGTATTGTAAGGCTGATAACGGCGTCATCGCCTCTGGCCATGTTGGTGGAGTACTCGAAACAGCGCAACAGGGCACACAGGTCTTGCATGGAGGCCCAGTCATTGGTGGTGAATTGGTGCTGTTCTGCAGTGCGACTCACCCGTGCGTGCTGCAGCTGAAACTCCACTATGGCCTGCTGCTGCTCGCACAGTCTCTCCAGCATGCGCAAGGTAGAGTTCCACCTGGTGGGCACGTCGCATATGAGGCGGTGAGCGGGAAGGCCAAAGTTACGCTGTAGAGCAGACAGCCGAGCGGTGGCAGGATGAGAACGCCGGAAGCGCGCACAGACGGCCCGCACTTTACGCAGCAGCTCTGACATGTCGGGGTAGTTGTGAATGAATTTCTGCACCTCCAAATTCAGCACATGCGTCAGGCAAGGGATGTGCGTCAAACCGGCTAGTCCCAGAGCTGCAACGAGATTTCGCCCATTATCGCACACCACCAGGCAGGGCTTGAGGCTCACTGGCAGCAACCACTCGTCGGTCTGTTGTTCTATACCCCGCCACAACTCCTGCGCGGTGTGGGGCCTGTTAAACAAATAAATCAGTTTCAGAACGGCCTGCTGACGTTTACCTCTGGCTGTGCTGAAGTTGGTGGTGAAGGTCTGTCGCTGACCGGATGAGGAGATGGTAGAAGGAGGAGGAAGCCGAGTAGGAAGAGGAGGCAACAGGAGGCAGAGAATGATGCCCTGCGATCCTTGGCGGCGGAAGGACGTGCGCCAAACAGCTCTCCGCCTGGGGCCCAGCCGCCACTACATTTAACCAGTGTGCAGTTAGGGAGATATAGCGTCCCTGGCCGTGCTTACTGGTCCACGTATCTGTGGTTAGGTGGACCTTGCCACAAATGGCGTTGTGCAGTGCACACTTGATTTTATCCGATACTTGGTTGTGCAGGGAGGGCACGGCTCTCCTGGAGAAGTAGTGGCGGCTGGGAACGACGTACTGTGGGACAGCAAGCAACATGAGCTGTTTGAAGCTGTCCATCTCCACCAGCCTGAATGACAGCATTTCAAAGGCCAGTAGTTTAGAAATGCTGGCATTCAGGGCCAGGGATCGAGGGTGGCTAGGTGGGAATTTACGCTTTCTCTCAAAGGTTTGTGAGATGGAGAGCTGAACGCTTCTGTGTGACATGGTGGAGATGCTTGGTGACGGAGGTGGTGTTGTTGGTGGCACATCCTCTGCTTTTGCACCCTGCTCCCGCTTTTGCTACGCTGTTGGCTCCGTCTCACCACTGCCTCTTCCTCAGAACTCTGAAAGCCAGTAGCAATACCTTCATTCCATGTGGGGTTTAGGACCTCATCGTCCCCTGCATTGTCTTCTACCCAGTCTTCCTCCCTGACCTCCTTTTCGGTCTGCACACTGCAGAAAGACGACGCAGTTGGCACCTGTGTTTCGTCATCATCAGAAACGTGCTGAGGTGGTTTTCCCATGTCCTCATCAGGAAACATAAGTGGCTGTGCGTCAGTGCATTCTATGTTTTCCACCCCAGGGGAAGGGCTAGGTGGATGCCCTTGGGAAACCCTGCCAGCAGAGTCTTCAAACAGCATAAGAGACTGCTGCATGACTTGAGGCTCAGACAGGTTCCCCGATATGTGCACTTTCTGCAGAAGACTGAGTGGGAGATAATGTGAATGTGCTGGATCCACTGTCGGCCACCCAATTGACTAGCGCCTGTACTTACTCAGGCCTTACCATCCTTAGAACGGCATTAGGCCCGACCAAATATCGCTGTAGATTCTGGTGGCTACTGGGACCTGAGGTAGTAGGTTCAGTAGGACATGTAGCTGTGGCAGAACGGCCACGTCCTCTCCCTGCACCAGAGGCTCCACCAACACCACCACCGCGACCATGACCGCGTCCCTTATTAGATGTTTGCCTCATAGTTAGCGTTCACAAAGCAAAGTAAAAATTGGTTAAGTATGTTAAAAATAATTAATCGCCAATATAAACCCTGATGTAGGGTATTGCACTCCATTTTTTTTTTAACTCTATATGACAGCGGTATTTGTGGCCTAAATGTGACTGTATTCGATGTACGTTAAATCCTAAATAATCAGTATATGAACACATGGTTTATTTAAACCCCAGTAAACGAATGGCCGTATTTGGCCAAAATGTGACTGTATTCTATGTACGTTAAATTCAAAATGAGCAGTATATGAACACACGGTTTATTTCAACCGCAGTAAACGAATGGCCGTATTTGTGGCCAAAATGTGACTGTATTCTATGTACGTTAAATCCAAAATGAGCAGTATATGAACACACGGTTTATTTCAACCGCAGTAAACGAATGGCCGTATTAGTGGCCAAAATGTGACTGTATTCTATGTACGTTAAATCCAAAATGAGCAGTATATGAACACACGGTTTATTTCAACCGCAATAAACGAATGGCCGTATTTGTGGCCTAAATGTGACAGTCACTTATGCACCTGTAATCAAAGATGACCAGTATATGAAAAAAATATATAATTTTAAGCACAGTCAGCAAAAAAGCTGTATTTCTGGACTAGCAGACATGCAGAAAGATAGTGCTGGTGCACTATATGAAAAAAATAAAAAAATAACCCCTTACGGACACATGACGTACCGGTACGGCATGTTTCCCGAGTCCTTAAGGACACATGACGTACCGGTACGTCATGTGTTGTACCGATCACCGTGGGCGGTGATTGGAACACGGTGCCTGCTCAAATCATTGAGCAGGCACCTCGGCTAAATGCGCGGGGGGGTCCCGTGACCCCCCCGTGTCAGCGATCGCCGCAAACCGCAGGTCAATTTAGACCTGCTGTTTGCGATTTCTTCATGGTGCGGGCGGCGGCGGCAGCAGTGCCATCGGGTCCCCATGGGGCTGTGGGGGGGACCCGATGGCATGGAAGGCAGCGCGATGCCTTCCTGAGGCATCTGCGCTGCCTTCCGGTGAAGAGCTTGTGAGATCCAGCCCCCTGGATCTCACAGGCCCCGGAAGCTGTATGAGTAATACACACAGTATTACTCATACAGCCAATGCATTCCAATACAGAAGTATTGGAATGCATTGTAAAGGAATATACCCCCAAAAATTCAATTCCCAAAGAGGGACAAAAAATTAAGTGAAAAAAAGTTGAAAAAATAAAGTTTCCCCCCAAAAAAAGTAAGTTTCAAGTAAAAATAAACAAAAACTTAATTTTCCCCAAATAAAGTTAAAAAAAATTGGTAAAAAAATTGAGAAAAAAAAGTATACATATTAGGTATCACCGCGTCCGTATCGACCGGCTCTATAAACAAATCACATCACCTAACCCCTCAGATGAACACCGTAAAAAATAAAAAAATAAAAATTGTGCTAAATAAACCATTTTTTTGTCACCTCACATCACAAAAAGTACAACAGCAAGCGATCAAAAAGGCGTTTGCCCACCAAAGAGTACCAATCTAACCGTCACCTCATCCCGCAAAAAATGAGCCCCTACCTGAGACAATCGCTAAAAAAATAAAAAAACTATGGCTCAGAATATTGAGACACTAAAACATCATTTTTTTTGTTTGAAAAAAGCTGTTATTGTGTAAAACTTACATAAATAAAAAAAAGTATACATATTAGGTATCGACCGGCTCTATAAAAATATCACATGACCTAACCCCTCAGATGAACACCGTGAAAAATGTAAAATAAAAACTGTGCTAAATAAACCATTTTTTGTCACCTTACATCACAAAAAGTGTAATAGCAAGCGATCAAAAAGTCACACGCACCCCAAAATAGTGCCAATAAAACCGTCATCTCATCCCACAAAAATCATACAGTACCCAAGGTAATCGCCGAAAAACTGAAAAAATTATGGCTCTCAGACTATGGAAACACTAAAACATGATTTTTTTTGCTTCAAAAATGAAATCATTGTGTAAAACTTACATAAATAAAAAAATAGTATACATATTAGGTATCGCCGCATCCGTAACAACCTGGTCTATAAAAATATCATATGATCTAACCTGTCAGAAGAATGTTGTAAATAACAAAAAATAAAAACGGTGCCAAAACAGCTATTTCCGATTATCTTGCCTCACAAAAAGTGTAATATAGAGCAACCAAAAATAATATGTACCCTAAACTAGTACCAACAATACTGCCACCCTATCCCGTAGTTTCTAAAATGGGGCCACTTTTTTGGAGTTTCTACTCTAGGGGTGCATCAGGGGGGCTTCAAATGGGACATGGTGTCAAAAAAAACAGTCCAGCAAAATCTGCCTTCCAAAAACTGTATGGCATTCCTTTCCTTCTGAGCCCTGCCATGTGCCCGTACAGCTGTTTACGACCACATATGGGGTGTTTCTGTAAACTACAGAATCAGGGCCATAAATATTGAGTTTGGTTTGGCTGTTAACCCTTGCTTTGTAACCGTAAAAAAAAATATTAAAATGGAAAATCTGCCAAAAAAGTGAAATTTTGAAATTGTATCTCTATTTTCCATTAATTCTTGTGGAACACCTAAAGGGTTAACAAAGTTTGTATAATCAGTTTTGAATACCTTGAGGGGTGTAGTTTATAGAATGGGGTCATTTTTGGGTGGTTTCTATTATGTAAGCCTCGCAAAGTGACTTCAGACCTGAACTGGTCCCTAAAAATTGGGTTTTTGAACATTTCTGAAAAATTTCAAGATTTGCTTCTAAACTTCTAAGCCTTGTAACATCCCCAATAAATAAAATATCATTCCCAAAATGAAGTAGACATATGGGGAATGTAAAGTAATAACTATTCTGGAGGTATTACTATGTATTATAGAAGTAGAGAAATTGAAACTTGGAAATTTGCAATTCTTTACAAATTTTTGGTAAATTTGCTATTTTTTTATAAATAAAAATTCGTTTTTTTTTACTTCATTTTACCAGTGTCATGAAGTACAATATGTGACGAAAAAACTATCTCAGAATGGCCTGGATAAATCAAAGCGTTTTAAAGTTATCAGCACTTAAAGTGACACTGGTCAGATTTGCAAAAAATGGCCTAGTCCTTATGGTGAAATAGGGCTGAGTCCTTAAGGGGTTAAGCACAGTCAGCAAAAAGCTGTATTTCTGGACTAGCAGACATGCAGATAGATAGTGCTGAACCAGCATGTCTGCATAAAATGGCTGCCGATTAGGTATTCATAGTGACAAACTGAAGTAAAAAAAAAATGCGTTTTCAACAAAAGTTGGCTCAGTGCAGGCTTAAAAAAACTGTGCACTGCACCCACAAAACACATTGGATTGAGATCGCTGAGTTATAAGGCAGTTCTTCTTAGCATTTATCCCTGATCTGTCCCTGACAGCAGCAGCATCCTCTCCCTACACTAAGAATAGCAGAGAGACGTGCAGCGCTACGTGACTCAGCCTTATATAGAGGCTGGGTCACATGCTGCAGTTGGCCAATCACAGCCATGCCAATAGTAGGCATAGCTGTGATGGCTTCTAAGGGCACACCGTTAAACGCTTGTTGATTGGCTGCTTTGCAGCCTTTCAAAAAGCGCCATAAAAATCACCGAACACGAACCAGAACTTTTATGTAAATGTTCGGGTTCGCTCAACTCTACCCTTGGGCCAATGATCTTGGGTAGGGAAATTATCAAGAAGGAGCTTTCCTAGGAGTTCTCCTTCCCAATAATTGCCCTGTATAAAAGATCTGTCTAGAAAAAATACATTTCCAGGATCGCCGTCTTCTCAGCTTAGATGGTTGGCACACCTCAAGAAGCCACTCCGACACTGCAGATTTGGGTGCAAACTGGCCACAACCAGCTGTATTGTCACTTTTAGGGCTCTTTCACACTTGCGTTCTTGTCTTCCGGCATAGAGTTCCGTCGTCGGGGCTCTATGCCGGAAGAATCCTGATCAGGATTATCCCCATGCATTCTGAATGGAGAGAAATCCGTTCAGGATGCATCAGGATGTCTTCAGTTCCGGAACGGAACGTTTTTTGGCCGGAGAAAATACCGCAGCATGCTGCGCTTTTTGCTCTGGCCAAAAATCCGGAACACTTGCCGCAAGGCCGGATCCGGAATTAATGCCCATTGAAAGGCATTGATCCGGATCCGGCCTTAAGCTAAACGTCGTTTCGGCGCATTGCCGGAGCCGACATTTAGCTTTTTCAGAGTGGTTACCATGGCTGCCGGGACGCTAAAGTCCTGGCAGCCATGGTAAAGTGTAGCGGGGAGCGGGGGAGCAGTGTACTTACCGTCCGTGCGGCTCCCCGGGCGCTCCAGAGTGACGTCAGGGCGCCCCAAGCGCATGGATCATGTGATCACATGGATCACGTCATCCATGCGCATGGGGCGCTCTGACGTCATTCTGGAGCGCCCCGGGAGCCGCACGGACTGTAAGTATACCGCTCCCCCGCTCCCCGCTCCTACTATGGCAACCAGGACTTTAATAGCGTCCTGGCTGCCATAGTAACACTGAACGCATTTGGAAGACGGTTCCGTCTTCAAATGCTTTCAGTACACTTGCGTTTTTCCGGATCCGGCGTGTAATTCCGGCAAGTGGAGTACACGCCGGATCCGGACAACGCAAGTGTGAAAGAGGCCTTACAAAGGTCAAAAACATAAACCATAAACATAACTCCTAGGCCTGTGATAGCTAATCTCCAGCACTCCAGCTGTGGTAAAACGACAACTCTCAAGATGTACACCTGCTTAGCTGTTCTCAAATCTCCATAGAAATAAATGGAGCATGCTGGTAGTTGTAGTTTTACAACAGCTAGAGTGCCAGAGGTTAGCCATCATAGGCCTAGGGTTTATGTTTATGGTTTATGTTTTTGACTGTCATAGCCATCACTGTCCTAGGCTGTCTGGCCACTAACTACACAGTAGTTTCCCTCTTTATCGGGTTATGGGTCTACCACCCGAGTCCCCAAGACATTAATCAGTGCCTACTCCACACAGGGTTAGAGGGTCCTGGTTCCCACAGGCCTTGGCACAGCCTGTTCCTTCCTCAGACTAGGATCCCTGCTGAAAGTGTTCAGCCCAAATTTACCTCAGATGGCTGCAAATTACCTTTCATTAACAGCCTAGCTGATACTATTTCCCAAGTCTTTATTTTTCTCAACCAGCTTACTCTGGGTGAGATACACCATTTCAATGGCCCTCCGGCAGCTGCACTGCCACATATGATAAACAGTAACTTTAGCATTCGCACATCTTCATACAGTGGAGGTGAAGGCTACATGTAAATGTAGCTTTCACCTCCTGTGACGAGCAGGCAAGTGTCAGGAACGAATGACTAATATTTGCCTGCTGTTTTGGCCCAGGTAAAGAGCCTTTTAGTTAGCATGTACTGAGAGCAGTCATGGAGGCACTGGAGAATATATCCTCTTTGTTCCCTATAATGTGGACCTGGCCTTGATTATGTACATTTCATGCTATTTTTATCCTAAGGTTATGACCACGCTGTGTGAGTGTGCTGCGGTTGCAGGGCACCCATACAAGCAGAAGTGGGCTTGAATTAACTCATTAAGATGGTACTGTAGTTTATTAGTAGTGGTTTTCAGTGTTAATGGCTGTACACAATACTTGCAAAACTGCATGTCCGTTCATAATAAAGACGTTCTAAACAATGTGGTCCTAATCAGTGAATTAGATCTTTCTATGGCTCGCACATCAGAGTGTTCTTAATATTACATATTTCAGAAACATACTCCTTTACTGGATAATTACCAATACAAATGTAGTAGGAAATATTTCCCTAAGGCTACTTTCACACTGGCGTTTCTGGGTCCACTTGTGAGATCCGTTTCAGGGCTCTCACAAGCGGCCCCAAACGGATCAGTTAAGCCCCAATGCATTCTGAATGGATAAGGATCCGTTCAGAATGCATCAATTTGGCTGCGTTTGGTCTCCATTGCGTTTTTTAGACGGTCACTAAAACGCAGCTTGCAGCGTTTTAGTGACCGTCTGACGATGCGGAGCCAAACAGATCCGTCCTGACTTACAATGTAAGGCCTATTGCACACGACCGTATGGCTTTTTCAGTGTTTTGCGGTCCGTTTTTCACGGATCCGTTGTTCCGTTTTTTGTTTCCATTGTGTTTCTGTTTTTGTTCCGTTTTTCGGTATGGCATATACAGTATACAGTAATTACATAGATAAAATTGGGCTGGGTATAACATTTTCAATAGATGGTTCAGCAAAAAACGGAACGGAAACGGAAGACATACGGATGCATTTCCGTATGTGTTCCGTTTTTTTTTGCGGACCCATCGACTTGAATGGAGCCACGGAACGTGATTTGCGGGCAATAATAGGACATGTTCTATGTTAGAACGGAACGGAAAAAACGGAAATACGGAAACGGAATGCATACGGAATACATTCCGTTTTTTTTGCGGAACCATTGGAATGAATGGTTCCATATACGGACCATATACGGAACGCAAAAACCGGCCAATAAACGGGAAAAAAAACGGCCGTGTGCAGGAGGCCTAAGTCAATAGGAAGGGATCCGTTTTTTACTCACACAATATGGTGCAATTGAAAACGGATCCTTCCCCCATTGACTTTCAATGTAATGTAAACTGATCTATTATTAATGGTTACAAGCGTTTGCATTATTGGTGCGGATCCGTCTGTGCAGATACAAGACGGATCCGCACCGAACGCGAGTGTGAAAGTAGCCTAATAAACATTCCTTCTGTCTAGTTCCTTCCTATACTGCTAGTAAATGTCGTCAGATTCCAAATGACTGTGTGCTCTGATTATAGCTTACAGTTCTTCTAGTAAAAGCATGTAAAATTTGATGTCAGGTTATGAGGGGAATTTTTTTTAAAAGCTTTTACAGAATTTAAATCTATTCTGGCAAGAAAATAAAAAACTTTATATAATAGTGAACTATAACACGATTTAATAATATACTAATATTTAATCGTATAATGTAATCTTAGTTTTGCATCTAACATCTGCATATTCTGAATATTTTAGATAGGATAGAAAAAGATATCTGCAATTTGCACGGCCACCGACCGTGGGGCCGCCGCATTCAGATCGCGGACTCATTCACTCTGTAGTGCTTCCGTGGGATTCCGATCCGTGCCTCCGTTCCACACCGCACTGCATCTTCCGGCTTGCGGACCTAGTCAAGTGAATTTGTTCACATCAGAGATGCCAGTGCCCGTGTATTGCGGACCCACTGTATGGGGGCCGCGTTACGGCCAGGCAACGGCCGTGTGCATGAGCCCTTAGGTTGTATCTTCAGACATTAAATATATTTATGTTGAAATGTTTATGACAAGGAGAAAAACATAGTTAAAAAAGATATTTGTTAAAATTTTTATAATAAGTCAACCTTCTCAGCAGAGATGCATAATTACCAGACTTTGCCATGTGCAGGAGTTCAGTACTGCAATGGACAAGGAATGGGTAATACATTTTTTACTTATTATAGGAAA
Source organism: Bufo bufo (assembly GCF_905171765.1). Lineage (NCBI taxonomy): Eukaryota > Metazoa > Chordata > Amphibia > Anura > Bufonidae > Bufo > Bufo bufo. The sequence continues at coordinate 251,808,992 of NC_053394.1, forward strand.
ACATGCACAATGTTTTATTACTGTAGGCACATTAGCTAATCTATGACCATTATTTGCCTGCGTGATCAATTGGGTTGTGCTGATTGAAAAAAAAAGCTGAAATTGGATTTTTATTAAGAACTCCTGTCCATGTACCCTATTTGAGCACAAGGGCATCATCCAGCAAGTATTTGCTCTTTCTCTGACTTTTCTGCCATCCATGTCAGGTTGAGACCACACAGTGTGGTCAGCCACCCGCGGCCAAACCATGTTCACTTGCTGCATCCAAAAGTAGCACAATTTTAACTCTGTTCACATCACATTTTTTCCCTGCTTAACATATATACATGACATATATGTTAGGGCTCATTCAGACGGCTGTATGCTGTCCGCAAAAATACTGAATGCTATCCGTTTTTTTGCGGATCCGCAAAAAAAATGAAACATGTCCTATACTTGTCCGTGAAAATCAGGACATGGCCCCATTGAAGTCTATGGGTCCGCAAAAATACTGAATGCTATCCATTTTTTTGCAGATCCGTTTTTTTGCGGATCCGCAAAAAAACGGATAGCATTCAGTATTTTTGCGGACAGCATACGGCCGCCTGAATGAGCCCTTAAATTGATGACTCACAAGGATGCCATATAGTGGCATCCATATCATAGGGTTCCATTGTAAAAGAAAAAAAAAATTATACGCCAATATATAGGTTTTTGGCTGGACTCTGCAGGATGGAAAAACAATATATTATGCTTTTGCATCCTTTTTTAGCAACGTATCAGCTATTGGCTTCCTATTTTTTGCATTCTAAATATTAGACAAATTTTTTGGGCGTATTTCAAGCTATATGCGACTTTTCCCCGCTCACGCCAGGTCTAAAATTGTGGGCGTGGTATGGGTGGGGAAGGGGACGGGACAGGTCTATTTTAGGCGTAGAAAATGGTCTAAATGTAAGACATCTACAGTAGAAAGCTGTCTTGCATTTAGAACTGGTGCCTCTTCATAACTTCGGTGGATCCACCGCCAGCTATGGGCCTTTATTAAGACCAGCATCGAAAGCACCAGTATGAAAAAATGTGGCCCCATACTTTTTTATTTTTTTATATTTTTATTTTTGTTGCTTATCATGTGTTATTGTCACACTAAGTATCCAGTATATGTTAGCAACATGGCGTGTGACAGAATCTGCACCAGATATATGTCACAAAAGTGACATACAGTGGGGGAAATAATTATTTGACCCCTCACTGATTTTGTAAGTTTGTCCAATGACAAAGAAATGAAAAGTCTCAGAACAGTATCATTTCAATGGTAGGTTTATTGTAACAGTGGCAGATAGCACATCAAAAGGAAAATCGAAAAAATAACTTTAAATAAAAGATAGCAACTGATTTGCATTTCATTGAGTGAAATAAGTATTTGAACCCTCTAACAAAAAAAGACTTAATACTTGGTGGAAAAACCCTTGTTTGCAAGCACAGAGGTCAAACGTTTCTTGTAATTGATGACCAAGTTTGCGCACATTTTAGGAGGAATGTTGGTCCACTCCTCTTTGCAGATCATCTCTAAATCCCTAAGGTTTCGAGGCTGTCTCTGTGCAACTCTGAGCTTGAGCTCCCTCCATAGGTTTTCGATTGGATTAAGGTCCGGAGACTGACTAGGCCACTCCATGACCTTAATGTGCTTCTTCTTGAGCCACTCCTTTGTTGCCTTTGCTGTATGTTTTGGGTCATTGTCGTGCTGGAACACCCATCCACGACCCATTTTCAGTTTCCTGGCAGAGGGAAGGAGGTTGTCGCTCAGGATTTCACGATACATGGCTCCGTCCATTTTCCCGTTTATGCGAATAAGTTGTCCTGTGCCCTTAGCAGAAAAACACCCCCAAAGCAAAATGTTTCCACCCCCATGCTTGACGGTGGGGACGGTGTTTTGGGGGTCATAGGCAGCATTTTTCTTCCTCCAAACACAGCGAGTTGAGTTAATGCCAAAGAGCTCTATTTTGGTCTCATCAGACCACAGCACCTTCTCCCAGTCACTCTCTGAATCATTCAGGTGTTCATTGGCAAACTTCAGACGGGCCTGCACATGTGCCTTCCTGAGCAGGGGGACCTTGCGAGCCCTGCAGGATTTTAATCCATTGCGGTGTAATGTGTTTCCAATGGTTTTCTTGGTGACTGTGGTCCCTGCTAATTTGAGGTCATTAACTAACTCCTCCCGTGTAGTTCTAGGATGCTTTTTCACCTTTCTCAGAACCATTGACACCCCACGAGGTGAGATCTTGCGTGGAGCCCCAGAGCGAGGTCGATTGATGGTCATTTTGTGCTCCTTCCATTTTCGAACAATCGCACCAACAGTTGTCACCTTCTCTCCCAGCTTCTTGCTAATGGTTTTGTAGCCCATTCCAGCCTTGTGCAGGTCTACAATTTTGTCTCTGACATCCTTGGACAGCTCTTTGGTCTTTCCCATGTTGGAGAGTTTGGAGTCTGCTTGATTGATTGATTCTGTGGACAGGTGTCTTTTATACAGGTGACTAGTTAAGACAGGTGTCCTTAATGAGGGTGACTAATTGAGTAGAAGTGTCTAACCACTCTGTGGGAGCCAGAACTCTTAATGGTTGGTAGGGGTTCAAATACTTATTTCACTCAATGAAATGCAAATCAGTTGCTATCTTTTATTTAAAGTTATTTTTTCGATTTTCCTTTTGATGTGCTATCTGCCACTGTTACAATAAACCTACCATTGAAATGATACTGTTCTGAGACTTTTCATTTCTTTGTCATTGGACAAACTTACAAAATCAGTGAGGGGTCAAATAATTATTTCCCCCACTGTATACTGTTTATAAATGACCCCCATAGTTTATTATGGATCCAAAGTATGCCAAAAGAGTGTTACTTTATAATGATCAATTGATCAATGCATTTATTACCCTTTCTTTATAAACTATAACTATCAGAATTGATCTAAATATGGGCAAAAGTTCAGGCAAAAATCAATATACCTCATTAGCGTTTTGTGAGGAAGTGCTCCCACAGCTCACACTCCTGTGAAAGTACAGTACACAGAAAGAAGTAATTTGATACAAGCTCGTAAGGGACTCTGTAATAGGATTTTAGAGTGTGCTGCCTTCATGCAACAAAGTAAATTAATCCATTTAAGAATTTATAATGCAAGGTCTTTTGTATGGATCATATTAGCATTCGGGATGGAAAATACTTACAATACTTTGCAACAATTAAAAAAATGTGTTCCCTGTTACTACATAGATTAGCAGCAATGGTAGTGGCTTAAATTCAATAATGGCATATCCTATATGATTAAAAGTAATATCAGATCACTTTCAGTATTCATAATAAATTAGAGAAATGGTGTAAATATCCATTTTCCATCTAACATCCATTTTCGTTTGTTGCAGTTACATAATTATCTTGTTTTTCCTTCTGACTTTCTGGTGGGTTTGTTGTAGGCATCAGAACTTGAGAATAAGGATAAGCAAACCAGTTAATAACGGACCAGGTTCGTTCTGAACTTTGGATGAATACAGTACAACAGCACGTGGCACCATTTCACTGCACATATCGATGGGGGAAAAAGCACTAGGGAGGAAGAAGGGTGCGCACATGACCCGGAGTAGAAGCGCTTGTCCTGATTGGCTCATAGGAGGACAGACAGCCTAGATGAGCCATTCAGTGCTACAGCAGGCAGGGAAGGGTCCTAGCAGAATGTCATTCTGTTCTGGGTTGTGAATTAGGGTGGTTGGGTTCAGGACTACACTGGTTGTTATTAGATTTATGCATTTCTCTTGGATGTGCTGTGTATTTGTATGCACTTAGCACTTTATTTATGTTGTTGTATATGGGTATATTGCCTTTGAAAAACACTGATTCCTGGAAGGAAAGAGTACTATACTACAGGGAGTGCAGAATTATTAGGCAAATGAGTATTTTGACCACATCATCCTCTTTATGCATGTTGTCTTACTCCAAGCTGTATAGGCTTGAAAGCCTACTACCAATTAAGCATATTAGGTGATGTGCATCTCTGTAATGAGAAGGGGTGTGGTCTAATGACATCAACACCCTATATTAGGGGTGCATAATTATTAGGCAACTTCCTTTCCTTTGGCAAAATGGGTCAAAAGAAGGACTTGACAGGCTCAGAAAAGTCAAAAATAGTGAGATATCTTGCAGAGGGATGCAGCACTCTTAAAATTGCAAAGCTTCTGAAGCGTGATCATCGAACAATCAAGCGTTTCATTCAAAATAGTCAACAGGGTCGCAAGAAGCGTGTGGAAAAACCAAGGCGCAAAATAACTGCCCATGAACTGAGAAAAGTCAAGCGTGCAGCTGCCAAGATGCCACTTGCCACCAGTTTGGCCATATTTCAGAGCTGCAACATCACTGGAGTGCCCAAAAGCAAAAGGTGTGCAACACTCAGAGACATGGCCAAGGTAAGAAAGGCTGAAAGACGACCACTGCAGTGTACTCAAGTTGTGTGCAGTAGGTGTTTCTGGGTGATGTAGTGCAATATACACTAACCTGGTACAGCTGACTCTCTGCAAGGGCAGGTATAGGTAGAAATAGTTCGTGACGCCAGTGCCAAGTAAACGGTGGCACGCCGTTTGCGGATGCAGGAATAAATTGAGGAAACGTAGTATTAAAACAGAACTCCAACTTTAGTAGTTTTGCAAGCAGAGACAATATAGGAAATGCAGTTCCTTAGCATACAGTCGATTTTGCAATTCGGTCGATGCAGGCAATTCAGTTACAGCAAGGTAATTACAGAGTGTTGAACACAGGACTTGCAGCACAGGAGCTAGCACTCTATTTCTGTCTGATCCTGGAATATAGCATATCTTCACCAAGGCCCATTAACCTAGTTCTGGCTTTATATCCTTGGCTATAGCTTTTATAAGTACCTCCTCTGTCTTTCTGAGTACCTCTGGCTTTCCTGATCTTTGCCTCTGTCTCTCTCAGCTTCTGAACACTTCCTCAGGCTCTAGAAACTTCTGAGCTGTGGTCTAGACTGACTTCTGCACTCCACACTAGATCAGGTTACACTGACTTTCCCTTCCTTGTCTGGCCCTTATATAAACTAGGGCTCCCTAGCTCCCTCTAATGCCTAAGAGCTGGAATGACACCCCTAGCCGGCCTGTACTTGCAAGTTTCATAGCAACAGGGAAATACATGCATTACATTACATGACATTTTATAAAACTGACATATACCAACTTCCCCATAATTAAGGAGGGACGACAGCACACCAAATGACACTTTGGTAGTGACAGGTATTACAGTTCCCGTACACTACATACCCCACTGCTTTAAGCTGAGTACGACCTCGTACTCCATCATGGGTCGCCCAACTGGAATCTCTACCTGAAATAGAAAATAGAGACATGCAGGCATACATACATGTAATTCATCTGCATTTACATCAGGTCCAATTGGCAAAAGTGAAGGGTAGTGACAAGGGGCGTCGTTCTCTTCTCTCAAGATAGTGAATGGAACGGGGGCGCTGACCTGGCACAGCGTAACATTATAACCAGGATAGTCCATGACAATGAATAAGTCCATGATAAAACAGTAGAAAACGGTATAAAAGTTCTTGGAGGCTCAAATAACAAACATGAGTCCGTACCCAGGCTATTTCTCATTAAATCACAGAGGCTCTCATGCGGTGGAGTCCATCTCTGGGCACAATACTTTTAAAAGAATAAGAATCTCAGAGGCTCAGGTACTTTTGAGTCTGTCTCCGGGCACGGTTCCTTGGTAACTGGTTGCACAATAAAATGGACAGCAAAGACAAGTGCTGTAACACCCCTGATCAACCTGAAAAGGGGGTGAAGGGTAAAAGGTGCAACAAAGGAACAGGCACAACTTGGCGTGGGTAGCAAAAGCAGGCAGGAGATCCTGGAAACAAACGTGGCCTTGCTGACTTTGTGATTTCAGTGGTCAACACCTACCACTGAGCCGTGGACAAACTGGCAGCCGCAACAAAGGACCAGCAACATAGGACTCCTGTCCTGGAAGGGTTAACATCAACTTCTTATGAAGAACTAAATCAAAGGCCTAGCAGGCTGATTACAGTGGCCTATCATATCCACTTGGCTCCGCTGGCAGGTATCGTCTGTAGTAGTCCTCTACAGGAGGATGGGCCCACATAACAGTGTCAGGGGGCAGCTGTAGAGTAAAGGGGCCCCTAATAGGTATTGGCCCCATAGGCCTAGGGGTGAACCCTCTGATGGACCGTGCCGGCCCTGGCATGATCACTGCAGGGTGTGACATGCTTGGCGCCGCCGCAGCAAGCGGTCCGGTGCTCTGGGTGCAGCAATTCACGGCAATCGCGGGTCCGGTCTGGGGCACTGACGGAGCGGTGGCAACAGAAGGCGGTCGGCGGGTGGTGACAGGCACCCTTACCTCATCCTTCCTCGGCGGTGTCTGGATCCTGGCGGTGTATGTCTTGCGCAACTCCCGCAACTTCTCCTCCAGCCGGACGATCTGCTCACCGATGCTGTCTGTGTCGGAGTCGCTGTCCTCTGCTGGCGCCGCCGGCGCAGGTACAGTCACCGATGACGCGGACTCGGCCTCTGCAGGTTCTGGCGATGCGTCTGGTCTCCGACCCATCCGGATGTTCTTAAAGGTATTTTGAAGTCCTTTTAACTGTTCCAGCTCTGATATGGTCTTCTCCCGACGAGGCAGCTCGGGGGAAGGGTAAGGGCTCACCCATTTCTCCAACACGGTTGGCTGCCAGAAGACGTTTGGCCCAATGAAGGAGCTCCGCTCCTGGAACGCGTGATGGGCCGGCTCTGGAGAGCGTTCCGGTTCTCGATCGCAGCCAGAGTAGTCTTCTCCTTCTTCTGCCTCCCAGTCCTCAGGTGCTCGCTTGGGACGGGTCACAGCAGTCGCATAAGGGCCTCGCAGGCTCTCGGCAGGGGTGTACTCCACTTCCTCTCCCTCGCTGAGGCTGTGCTGGTACGAAGGGAGGTAGTCTCTTTTGACAGACCTTCGATTGACATAGAGGTCTCTGCCAGTTAGATAGTCCTGAATAAACCCGTAGCCACGGGGTTTGTCAAACGATAGCACCACTCCCTTTCTCCTTTCCAGGCGGGGTTGGGTGTGCGTATGCTTCTCATGTATGGTCTTGGTTAGTTCCTCATAGACGATTTTAGTCCTTGTGTTCCGCTTGATAGCGGCCTCTCGGATCTCCGCCATCAGGGAGGACCATTTAAAAGATGGTTGGAAAAAGTCCCTCCACGAGCCATAGTAGGGCTCGGGTTCTTTCTCCCTTGGGCGGCAGGCGGGTTGCTCCGGTCCCGGAGCGTAGGCCGGTGGAGCCTCCTCTGGCTCTACACCAACATTAGACATCTGTGTAATTTCAGGTGCGGACATTGCAGCAACGCTCTGTTCACAATCCAACATGCTCGATCCTTCTGAGGAGAGCGATAGGGTCGCGTCAATTACAGCAGCCAGCTCCTCCCACTGCACTGGGGAGCCGCCCCCCAGGTATTCCAGTATATGGAGGGCGGTGTCCATGCTGGCAGACATGCAAATGTCCAGATAAGCCGTGGCGCCTGCCCTTGACCTTCTTCCCGCTTTTTCCTCAGAAAGGCGCCAATTTTTCCCGCCTTTTCGGGATGAAGGTGACGCAGCAGTAAATTCAGCAAGCTCAGCGGCCATCTTTAGGTACAAACGCTGTCTATTCACTGACAGCAAGCAGGATTGTAAAAAGTCCACAAAACCACACTCCAATGCGGCGATTTTCTTCCTCTGGGTAGCGCAACACTGCACAGCGCTTTTTAGAGGTTTTGAGTACACTTTGGGTAGGATTTTCAGTCCACAAAGTCCACTTGCAATAAACAGGCAAATTGTCACTTTGGTCACAGGGCAACGGTATAAGGCACAAAGTTCACGCTTCTTGCACTAGAAAGCGTGCGTATCCTGTTCGTGACGCCAAAAGAGAGGTGCAGTGTACTCAAGTTGTGTGCAGTAGGTGTTTCTGGGTGATGTAGTGCAATATACACTAACCTGGTACAGCTGACTCTCTGCAAGGGCAGGTATAGGTAGAAATAGTTTGTGACGCCAGTGCCAAGTAAACGGTGGCACGCCGTTTGCGGATGCAGGAATAAATTGAGGAAACGTAGTATTAAAACAGAACTCCAACTTTAGTAGTTTTGCAAGCAGAGACAATATAGGAAATGCAGTTCCTTAGCATACAGTCGATTTTGCAATTCGGTCGATGCAGGCAATTCAGTTACAGCAAGGTAATTACAGAGTGTTGAACACAGGACTTGCAGCACAGGAGCTAGCACTCTATTTCTGTCTGATCCTGGAATATAGCATATCTTCACCAAGGCCCATTAACCTAGTTCTGGCTTTATATCCTTGGCTATAGCTTTTATAAGTACCTCCTCTGTCTTTCTGAGTACCTCTGGCTTTCCTGATCTTTGCCTCTGTCTCTCTCAGCTTCTGAACACTTCCTCAGGCTCTAGAAACTTCTGAGCTGTGGTCTAGACTGACTTCTGCACTCCACACTAGATCAGGTTACACTGACTTTCCCTTCCTTGTCTGGCCCTTATATAAACTAGGGCTCCCTAGCTCCCTCTAATGCCTAAGAGCTGGAATGACACCCCTAGCCGGCCTGTACTTGCAAGTTTCATAGCAACAGGGAAATACATGCATTACATTACATGACATTTTATAAAACTGACATATACCAACTTCCCCATAATTAAGGAGGGACGACAGCACACCAAATGACACTTTGGTAGTGACAGGTATTACAGTTCCCGTACACTACACCACCACTGAACAAGACACACAAGCTGAAACGTCAAGACTGGGCCAAGAAATATCTCAAGACTGATTTTTCTAAGGTTTTATGGACTGATGAAATGAGAGTGAGTCTTGATGGGCCAAATGGATGGGCCCGTGGCTGGATCGGTAAAGCGCAGAGAGCTCCAGTCCGACTCAGACGCCAGCAAGGTGGAGGTGGAGTACTGGTTTGGGCTGGTATCATCAAAGATGAGCTTGTGGGGCCTTTTCGGGTTGAGGATGGAGTCAAGCTCAACTCCCAGTCCTACTGCCAGTTTCTGGAAGACACCTTCTTCAAGCAGTGGTACAGGAAGAAGTCTGCATCCTTCAAGAAAAACATGATTTTCATGCAGGACAATGCTCCATCACACGCGTCCAAGTACTCCACAGCGTGGCTGGCAAGAAAGGGTATAAAAGAAGAAAATCTAATGACATGGCCTCCTTGTTCACCTGATCTGAACCCCATTGAGAACCTGTGGTCCATCATCAAATGTGAGATTTACAAGGAGGGAAAACAGTACACCTCTCTGAACAGTGTCTGGGAGGCTGTGGTTGCTGCTGCACGCAATGTTGATGGTGAACAGATCAAAACACTGACAGAATCCATGAATGGCAGGCTTTTGAGTGTCCTTGCAAAGAAAGGTGGCTATATTGGTCACTGATTTGTTTTTGTTTTGTTTTTGAATGTCAGAAATGTATATTTGTGAATGTTGAGATGTTATATTGGTTTCACTGGTAAAAATAAATAATTGAAATGGGTATATATTTGTTTTTTGTTAAGTTGCCTAATAATTATGCACAGTAATAGTCACCTGCACACACAGATATCCCCCTAAAATAGCTAAAACTAAAAACAAACTAAAAACTACTTCCAAAAATATTCAGCTTTGATATTAATGAGTTTTTTGGGTTCATTGAGAACATGGTTGTTGTTCAATAATAAAATTAATCCTCAAAAATACAACTTGCCTAATAATTCTGCACTCCCTGTATTTGGGATTTATACTATGCCCTTCTCCTTCACTAATTCAGGTGGTGTGAAAGGTGCCCATATGATAAGGGGTTCAGCCATCTAGGGGTTGCATTTGTAGACAAATGGCATTTGATGTGTAGTCCCATTTCTTTATTCCTGTGTATGTTTGTTGCTAATACTGAATTTTAAAATATTTTTGTATATGTGAACAATAAATTAATTATTTTGTACCATATATTTTGCTGTGTGTTCTTAATTTGGGGTGATCTATATCTGTTAGGCCCCTTTCACACGAGCGAGTTTTTCACGCGGGTGCAATGCGTGAAGTGAACGCATTGCACCCGCACTGAATCCGGACCCATTCATTTATATGGGGCTGTGCACATGAGCGGTGATTTTCATGCATCACTTGTGCGTTGCGTGAAAATCGCAGCAAGCTCTATTTTGTGTGTTTTTCACGCAACACAGGCCCCATAGAAGTGAATGGGGCTGCGTGAAAATCGCAAGCATCCGCAAGCAAGTGCGGATGCGGTGTGATTTTCACGCACGGTTGCTAGGAGACGATCGGGATGGAGACCTGTTCATTATTATTTCCCCTTATAACATGGTTATAAGGGAAAATAATAGCATTCTGAATACAGAATGCATAGTACAATAGGGCTGGAGGGGTTAAAAAAATAAATAAAATTTAACTCACCTTAATCCACTTGTTCGCGCAGTCGGCATCTCTTCTGTCTTCATCTGTGAGGAAAAGGACCTTTGATGACATCACTGCGATCATCACATGGTCCGTCACATGATCCATCACCATGGTGATGGATCATGTGACGGGCGTAGGGACGTCATCAAAGTTTCTTTTCCTCGCAGATGAAGACAGAAGAGAAGCCGGCTGCGCAAACAAGTGGATTAAGGTGAGTTTCATTATTTTTAATTTTTTTTTTTAACCCCTCCAGCCCTATTGTACTCTGCATTCTGTATTCAGAATGCTATTATTTTCCCTTATGACCATGTTATAAGGGGAAATAATACAATCTACACAACCTTTAACCCAAACCTGAACTTCTGTGAAGAAGTTCGGGTCTGGGTACCACACATTCAGTTTTTTATCACGCGCGTGCAAAACGCATTGCACCCGCGTGATAAAAACTGTGTTGATCATTGGAGAAGGGAGGCGGCAGCAATAGAGAGCAGAGGCGAGCCTAGCTAAGCTGCCTGTAGTTCTGTGCGAGCAACTACTACAGGGCATTTTTTATCCACAAGGCAGACACAAAAAAACACAGTCATGTTCAAGATATGCAGGATTAAAATAAGCCATGGAAATTCACAATCATAAGCACCAGAGGTCTATTGCAGCATATGAGGCATCACTGAATCCTTTGGGGAAAATACACCTTGCCAGCATGCCCAATCAGAAAAAGTCTGTCCTCCTTCTCCTGGTCCTCTTTGTGACCTCCCCCAAAAATATGGTATCTTTTTCATCACCATTAGAAATGAGTGAAGTTTTCAAAAATTCGATTTGGTCTCTTTGCAGAATTTTTCCCAAAAATTTGCTTCGTTATGAAACTCTGTAAATTAGGTCTATCCCAGACTGCAGTTAAACTTTAGGGAGGATGTATCCTGCTGTACGTCACTGTGCAGTGCAGCAACATGCATAACTTGATCTTTCTGGTAGCGAAACAGTTATTGTGTGTCAGAATGACAGGCAGGTCACATATATGGACATGTGCATCATTGTGCATGCCACCAACATTCCTAGCTAATCCCTAGCTAAACAAAAAAAAGAGCAAAAAAAGCATACAGCATCCTTCAGTAAAGCAAAAAAAAAACATGATGTGAGGCCCTGCAGGTGCCCCAGTGGAACAAATTAAGGACATGGTGCAAGCACTAATAAAGTAGTGGAGAAAAAAAAGGTTATCTTAATCCATGTTGTTGCAGTGCAAACACATGTCCAGAAATAAAGAGAAGAAATGGGGCAGCACTCACCACTGTAGTGTTGCTAAAAGCAGTCCTTTAATCTTGCTTAAACAATGCTCAGGGTTACAGGCGGGGGCGGAACACGCAATCCTCACACATCTCATCAGCGATGTCCGTTTTGCGCAAAATCGCGCTTCCTCAGGCAGGATTGTGAGGATTGAGTGTTCCGGCCCTGTAAACCTGAACATTGTTTATGCAAGATTAAGGCCCCTTTCACACGGGCGAGGTGAACGCATTGCACCCGCACTGAATACCGACCCATTCATTTCTATGGGGCTGTTCAAATGAGCGGTGATTTTCACGCATCACTTGTGCGTTGCGTGAAAATCGCAGCATGCTCTATATTCTGAGTTTTTCACGCGATGCAGGCCCCATAGAAGTGAATGGGACTGCGTGAAAATCGCAAGCATCCGCAAGCAAGTGCGGATGCGGTGCGATTTTCACACACGGTTGCTAGGAGACGATCGGGATGGAGACCCGATCATTATTATTTTCCCTTATAACATGGTTATAAGGGAAAATAATAGCATTCTGAATACAGAATGCATAGTAAAACAGCACTGGAGGGGTTAAAAAAAATTAAAAATAATTTAACTCACCTTAGTCCACTTGATCGCGGCCCGGCATCTCGTTCTGTCTCCTTTGCTGAACAGGACCTGTGGTGAGCATTAATTACAGGTAAAGGACCTTTGGTGATGTCACTCCGGTCATCACATGATCCATCACCATGGTAAAAGATCATGTGATGGATCATGTGATGACCGGAGTGACATCACCAAAGGTCCTTTACCTGTAATTAATGCTCACCACAGGTCCTGTTCAGCAAAGGAGACAGAAGGAGATGCCAGGCTACGCGATCAAGTGGACTAAGGTGAGTTAAATTATTATTATTATTTTTTTAACCCTTCCAGCGCTAGTTTACTATGCATTCTGTATTCAGAATGCTATTATTTTCCCTTATAACTATGTTATAAGGGGAAATAATACAATCTACAGAACACCGATCCCAAGCCCGAACTTCAGTGAAGAAGTTCGGGTTTGGGTACCAAACATGCACGATTTTTCTCACGCGAGTGCAAAACGCATTACAATGTTTTGCACTCGCGCGTAAAAATCGCGGGTGTTCCCGCAACGCACCCGCACATTTTCCCGCAACGCCCGTGTGAACCCAGCCTAAAGGACTGCTTTTAGCAACACTACAGTAATGAGTGCCGCGCCATTTCTTCTCTTTTATTTCTGGATTATGTTGTCTCTTTAAGGGCTGTGCACCGCTATACTGTATTTTGAGACGTGGACGTGCAGTGGATTGATTTTTGGAGTGTGTGGTTGGCGTTCTGTATACCCAGTGCCGCCATGTTTTCTACTGTGGACTGTAGTGCAAACAAATGTGTTTGAATCCCTTTTGTTTGGTGTAGAAAGACTATTCGTCACTATTAGGCTTAGTTCACAATTGACTAATTTGGTCAGTTATTCTCATCAATTATTGTCAGCCCAAAACAGGTAAATGTAAAAACCACAGAACAGGTGCAGATCTATTCATGGTAACTAATCTGAGAGTAGGCTTGGCTCCTGAATTTGGCTGTCAGCAGTAATGCTGTGTTTACATAACTGTTTATTTTTTCACTCTTCTGATCTGTCAGAAGAACAACCCCAAAAATGCGGATCCTATAATTTGAGCATCCGCCTTCAAACCGTCAGTTTTTGGTCAGCATTTGATCATTATTGGTAAGGCAAAAACAGGAGTGGGTCAAAAATAGAATATTTACATGTCTTCTGTGTCTTGGACCCATTCCTGCTTTTAGCTTCCAAATCATGATCAAATCCTAATGCAAAATACTGACTGTGTGATAGAGTCCTTCTGGATGCTCATTTTATTTTATTTTTCTGTTCCGCTGATGGATCAGAACAATGGAAAAATAAACGGTGATGTCAACATGGCCAAACGGGGACACTAATGGCCCTGTAACAGACTGGTGAGGGTGGCAACAGCATGAAGAGTCACAATAGTGGCCGCAGAACAGAGTGAGGAGGGTGGCAACAGCATGAAGAATCAAAATAGTAATAGTGGCCCCTGAAACATGTGGTGAGGGTGGCAACAGCATGAAGAGTCACAATAGTGGCCCCGGAATACAGTGTGGGGGGGTGGGAAACAGCAGTGGCAGTAACAGAACAATATGGTGGCAGATTACAGTAGGACCAGATGGCAGTAGAGGTAGCAGGCACAATGTTCTGGTGTGTACACACTCTAAAGTCAGATCCTTACTTCTAGAATGATCTAGTCTGTTGTATCAGACACCAGTGTCTGGAAATCCTTGATGATCCAGGCCTGATTCATCTTTATAAATGTTAGTCTCTCTATATTTTGTGTTAAAAGACGAGTTCTCTTTGAGGTAACTATATCACCTGCCGCACTACATACTCGCACTGATGCCATATTAATGGCTGAGCGTGAAAGCTTGCCAAGGAAAACTCAGCCAGTTGCGGCCACAATTCAAGTTTGACTGCTCAGTAGTCCAGGGGATCTTGGATCTGGGGTGACAGGGTGCAGTTCAAGTATGCCAATACCTACTTGTTCAGGTTCTGCTCCATGTCCTTTGGCTGGGTGGTTTTCTCAGTAGTGGGTGAAGAAAAGTGCTCATTAGAGACTCAAAACTTAAGTTGCTGATGATGGAGATGATGCTGTCCCCCCCCCCCCCCCACAGCAGTCATGGTAGTGGAACATGTGCTCAGAGGCTCTCCCCAGTTAGACCTTCATCAGGATGGGCGATAGCGCGTGATTGCGACTACAAAGAATGCCTCAATAGAGGTTAGTTTTTCACCCCTCTCAGAAGGTTTAAAAAAGGCCTCCATTCTGGACTGGTAGCGAGGGACTAACATTGTGGAGAGCCAGTAGTCATCCCACTGCATAATGTCATGGTTGTGTCGGGGTCATCTGCGTTATCTTCATAATCGCCCTCTAGTTCCTCAAGCTCCTTCTGCTCCTCCTCGTGCCTCAGAGAAGGCTTTCAGTGGAGTCCTCTCAGTCTCCATTGCTCCTTTCCTAAGAAGTGGCAAAAAAACCACAACATGCTCTATGGCAGATAGTCAAGAGAGTCTCTCTAATATTAAATTTTGCAAGAGCCATCACCGTTTGGGCTGCCCTGAGGAGATTAAGGAGGAAGCTGGAGATCCCATGCATAGCTTTGTTGATGATAATGGTGGTAATAGCGGCACTTGTTGCCATGGTTTTGACGGTAGGGGCAGCAACAGTGGCAGTCAAAGAAAACACAGAGCAGTGGAGGTGGGCCCAGGAGCCCAGCATGATATCTCACAGTCTTTTAAAAGCAGCAGGGAGGATGAGGACTCAGATGATGATTGTGTACTAGACAGGACCTGGGAGCCAGAACTGCGTGCTGAGGGGGAGGCAACATCTTTAAAGAAGAGATGCTGCGGCAAAAGAGAGCATAGGCGATTTACCTCCCTAAGAAATATTTGAATGTCTTCTGTGTACTGTATACTAACATGGTCTATCGGGTCATTTACGTCTTATTCGTCATCTCCCTCTAGCTCCTCATGCTCCTTCTGCTCCTGCTCCTCTCCTGTCGCTTAGGCAGATAAATCACCAACAGTAGTTCTGTATAAAATTTCTGGGCATTTATGTCCTCCTCCTTGTCCTCCTCCTCCTGTGCCAGTTCAGCCTCGACAGGGCTCAGGTAGCCATGAGATATAGGCACTATATCTTCTATCTCCTCCCCAGTCAGATTTAAAAGAATTCCATCCTGGACGTGAAGGAATAAAATGACATCATTCATCCTGTAGCCCTGGTAACTGACAAATTAAGTGGACCCCTCAAAGGGCCTGGGAAATGCCAGGTGTCACACATGAGCTGCCACTATCTAACATCAAAGTTACACTGGAGAGCAGTCCTGTCCATCAGGTGGGACAGAACAGAAATTAAGACGTTTCAGCACCGGGACACAACCCTACCCTATAACAAAACCCGATCTGGCAGCCATTTTTCTGTGTTTTGCCAGTGTAGGAAGAGGTTGATTTGTGGAGCAGGGACAGACTGTTAGGGACACAAAATGCTAGCTAATAAGGCCACAAAAGTCTTTTTAAGGACTGGTATAGGTGTGCTATCGATAGGTGTGATATACTGATAATATACTTTCTAACATAGAAAATATATTATAGTGCATTTGTATTGTGCAGCAGTTGTGTGCGGTTCTGCTGCGATACCGCAGCTATATAGAGGGACAAACGCTATTGGAATAACTAATTGCAATGAGTGTGATATACCTGTTGCCCAACAAAAACGGATTCAGGGGTGCGATATACCTATAATATACTTTCTAACATAGAAAGTATATTATAGTGCATTTGTATAGTGAAGCAGTTGTGTGCAGTTCTGCTGCGATACCGCAGGTATATAGAGGGACAAGCGTTATTGGAACAACTATTTGCAATGGGTGTGATATACCTGTTGCCCCAAAAAAAAACTGATTCAGGGGTGCGATATACCTGCTTCCACAAAATACTGATGAGGGGTGCGATATACCTGCTTCCACCAAATATTGATTCAGGGGTTGTATATACCTGTTTCCACAAAATAGTGATTGAGGGGTGCAATATACCTGCTTTTACAAAATATTTATTAAGGGGTTCTATATGCCTGCTTCCACAAAATACTGATTAAGGGGTGCAATATACCTGCTTCCAGCAAATATTGATTGAGGCCTGCGATACACCGGCTTTCACAAAATACTGATTTAGGGGTGTGATATACCTGCTTCCAACAAATATTGATTCAGGGGTTCTATATACCTGTCTGTACAAAATACTGATTGAGGGGTGCGATATACCTGCTTCTAAAAAATACTGATTAATGGGTTCTATATACCTACTTCCACAAAATACTGATTGAGGGGTGCGATATACCTGCTTCCAAAAAATATAGATTCAGTAGTGCGATATACCTGTTTCCACCAAATATTTATTCAGATGTTCTATATACCTGTTTCACAAAATACAGATTGAGGGGTGCGATATACCTGCTTCCACCAAATATTGATTTAGGTGTTCTATATACCTGTTTCCACAAAATTCTAATTGAGGGATGGGATTACCTGCTTCTACAAAACACTTAAGGGGTTCTATATACCTGCATCCACAAAATATTGATTGAAGGGTGCAAAATACCTGCTTCCACCAAATATTGATTAAGGCCTGCGATACACCGGCTTCCAAAAAATACTGATTGAGTGGTGCGATATACCTGCTTCCACCAAATATTGATTGAGGCCTGCGATACACTAGCTTCCACAAAATTGAGGGGTGCTAAATACCTGCTTCTACAAAACACTGATTAATGGGTTTGATATACCTGCTTCCACAAAATACTGTTTGAGGGGTGCTAAATACCTGCTTCTACAAAATACTGATTAATGGGTTTGATATACCTGCTTCCACAAAATACTGTTTGAGGGGTGCTAAATACCTGCTTCTACAAAATACTGATTAATGGGTTTGATATACCTGCTTCCACAAAATATAGATTGAGGGGTGAAATATACCTGCTTCCACCAAATATTAATTCAGGTGTTCTATATACCTGTTTCCACAATATACTGTTTGAGGGGTGCTAAATACCTGCTTTTACAAAATACTGATTAAGGGGTTTGATATACCTACTTCCACAAAATTCTGATTGAGGAGTGCTAAATAACCTGCTTCTACAAAATACTGATTAAGGGGTTTGATATACCTGCTTCCACAAAATACAGATTGAGGGGTACGATATACCTGCTTCAACCAAATATACTGATTCAGGTGTTCTATATACCTGTTTCCACAAAATACTGATTGAGGGGTTCCGATACATCTGCTTCCACCAAATACTGATTTAGTCAGATGATACACGGGCTTCCACAAAATACTGATTGAGGGGTGCTAAATACCTGCTTCTACAAAATACTGATTAAGGGTATTAATATACCTGTTTCCACAAAATACAGATTGAGGGGTGAAATATACATGCTTCCACCAAATATTAATTCAGGTGTTCTATATACTTGTTTCCACAAAATATTGTTTGAGGGGTGCGATATACATGTTTCTACAAAATACTGATTAAGGGGTTCTATATACCGGCTTCCACAAAATACTGATTGAGTGTTGCAATATATCTGCTTACACAAAATACTTATTAAGGGGTTTGATATATCTGCTTCCACAAAATACAGATTGAGGGGTGCGATATACCTGCTTCCACAAAATACTGATTAAGGGGTTTGATATATCTGCTTCCACAAAATATTGATTGAGGGGTGTGATATACATGCTTCTACAAAATACTGATTAAGGGTTACAAATACCTGTTTCCACAAAATACTGATTGAGGGGTGCGATATACCTGCCTCAACAAAATACTGATTGAGGGATTCTGATACATCAGCTTCCACCAAATATTGATTGAGGCATACGATACACCGGCTTCCACAAAATACTGATTAAGGGGTGCTAAATTCTTGCTTCTACAAAATATTGATTAAGGGGTTAGATCTACCTTCTTTCATAAAATACAGATTGAGCAGTGCGATATACCTGCTTCCACCAAATATTGATTCATGTGTTTTATATACCTGTTTCCAAATAATACTGATTGAGGGGTGCGAAATACCAGCTTCTACAAATTAATAATTAAGGGGTTCTAGATACCTGCTTCCACTAAATTATAATTGAGGGGTGCAATATACCTGCTTCCACCAAATATTGATTCAGGGGTTCTATATGTCTTTTTCCAAAAAATGCTGATTGAGGGAAGCAATATTCCTGCTTCTTCAAAATACTGATTAATAGGTTCTATATACCTGCTTCCACAAAATACTGATTGAGGGGTGCGATATATCTACTTCCACAAAATAGTGATTAAGGAGTTTGATATATCTGCTTCCACAAAATACAGATTGAGAGGTGCAATATACTTTGTTCCAACAATTATTGTTTAAAGTGTTCTATAAACCTATTTCCACAAAATACTGATTGAAGGGTGCGATATACCAGCTTCTAAAAAATACTGATTAAGGGGTTCTATATACCTATTCCACAAAATATTGATTGAGGGGTGCAATATACCTGCTTCCACCAAATATTGATTTAGGCCTGCGATACACCGGCTTTCACAAAATACTGAGTGAGGGCTGCGATATACAAACCGGATTCCAAAAAAGTTGGGACACTAAACAAATTGTGAATAAAAACTGAATGCAATGATGTGGAGATGGCAAATGTCAATATTTTATTTGTAATAGAACGTAGATGACAGATCAAACATTTAATCCGAGTAAATGTATCATTTTAAAGGAAAAATACGTTGATTCAAAATTTCACGGTGTCAACAAATCCCAAAAAAGTTGGGACAAGTAGCAATAAGAGGCTGGAAAAAGTAAATTTGAGCATAACGAAGAGCTGGAAGACCAATTAACACTAATTAGGTCAATTGGCAACATGATTGGGTATAAAAAGAGCTTCTCAGAGTGGCAGTGTCTCTCAGAAGCCAAGATGGGTAGAGGATCACCAATTCCCACAATGTTGCGCAGAAAGATAGTGGAGCAATATCAGAAAGGTGTTACCCAGCGAAAAATTGCAAAGACTTTGCATCTATCATCATCAACTGTGCATAACATCATCCGAAGATTCAGAGAATCTGGAACAATCTCTGTGCGTAAGGGTCAAGGCCGTAAAACCATACTGGATGCCCGTGATCTCCGGGCCCTTAAACGACACTGCACCACAAACAGGAATGCTACTGTAAAGGAAATCACAGAATGGGCTCAGGAATACTTCCAGAAACCATTGTCAGTGAACACAATCCACCGTGCCATCCGCCGTTGCCAGCTGAAACTCTACAGTGCAAAGAAGAAGCCATTTCTAAGCAAGATCCACAAGCTCAGGCGTTTTCACTGGGCCAGGGATCATTTACAATGGAGTGTGGCAAAATGGAAGACTGTTCTGTGGTCAGACGAGTCACGATTCGAAGTTCTTTTTGGAAATCTGGGACGCTATGTCATCCGGACCAAAGAGGACAAGGACAACCCAAGTTGTTATCAACGCTCAGTTCAGAAGCCTGCATCTCTGATGGTATGGGGTTGCATGAGTGCGTGTGGCATGGGCAGCTTGCATGTCTGGAAAGGCATCAGTGCAGAAAAATATATTCAGGTTCTAGAACAACATATGCTCCCATCCAGACGTCATCTCTTTCAGGGAAGACCCTGCATTTTTCAACAAGATAATGCCAGACCACATTCTGCATCAATCACATCATGGCTGCGTAGGAGAAGGATCCGGGTACTGAAATGGCTAGTCTGCAGTCCAGATCTTTCACCTATAGAGAACATTTGGCGCATCATAAAGAGGAAGGTGCAACAAAGAAGGCCCAAGACGATTGAACAGTTAGAGGCCTGTATTAGACAAGAATGGGAGAGCATTCCTATTTCTAAACTGGTCTCCTCGGTCCCCAGACGTCTGTTGAGTGTTGTAAGAAGAAGGGGATATGCCACACAGTGGTGAAAATGGCCTTGTCCCAACTTTTGGGGGATTTGTTGACACCATGAAATTCTGATTCAACATATTTTTTCCCTTAAAATGGTACATTTTCTCAGTTTAAACTTTTGTTCCGTGATTTATGTTCTATTCTGAATAAAATATTAGAAGTTGGCACCTCCACATCATTGCATTCAGTTTTTATTCACAATTTGTATAGTGTCCCAACTTTTTTGGAATCCGGTTTGTACCTGCTTCCAACAAATATTGATTCAGGGGTTCTATATATCTGTTTCCACAAAATACTGATTGAGGGGTTGCGATATACTTGTTTCTACAAAATTTTGATTAAGGAGTTCTATATACCTGCCTCTACAAAATACTGATTGAGGGGTGCGATATACCTGCATCCACAAAATACTGATTAAGGGGTTCTATATACCTGCTTCCACAAAATACTGATTGAGCAGTGCGATATACCCGCTTCCTCCAAACATTGATTGAGGCCTGCAATACACCGGCTTCCACAAAATATTGATTGAGGGGTGTGATATACCTGCTTCCACCAAATATTAATTGAGGCCTGCGATATACCGGCTTCCACAAAATATTGATTGAGGGGTGCGATATACCTACTTTCACCAAATATTGATTCAGGGTTCTATATATCTGTTTCCACATAATACTGATTAAGGGGTTGCAATATACTTGTTTCTACAAAATTTAGATTAAGGAGTTCAATATACCTGCCTATTGATTGAGGGGTGAGATATATCTACTTCCACAAAATAGTGATTAATGGGTTTGATATACCTTCTTACACAAAATACAGATTAAGGGGTGCGATATACCTGCTTATACAAAACACTGATTGAGGGGTGCTTCTATCAAATATTGATTCAGGTGTTCTATATACCTGTTTCAACAAAATTCTCATTGAGGGGTGGGATACACCTGCTTCTACAAAACACTGATTCAGGTGATCTATATACCCGTTTCCACAAAATACTGATTGAAGGGTGCGATATACCTGCTTCCACAAAATACTGATAGATGGGTGCAATATACCTGCTTCCAAAAAATACTGATAGAGGGGTTTGATATACCTTCTTCCACAAAATACTGATTTAGGGGTTTGATATACCTGCATCCACCAAATATTGATTCAGGTGTTCTATATACCTATTTCCACAAAATACTGATCGATGGGTGCGATAAACCTGCTTCTACAAAATACTGATAAAGGGTTTCTATATACCTGCGTCCACAAAATACTGATTGAGGGGTGCGATATACCTGCTTCAACCAAATATTGATTGAGGGCTGCAATATACTTGCTTCCACAAATACTACTTTTTTCTAGGGATTTTGGCACCGGGTCATTTTGAAAATGACAGGCAGAAGAAGAGGCAGGCCTATCCGCAGGGGTGGTAGGTGTCGGGCAGGTGCACCAGGACAGAGCATAAGGACGCACCAAAGTTGATTGAGTGGCTCACTCAGCCTTCCGTTTCAGCACCCTCCTCATCCTCTGTATCTGCACCCTCCTCAATCTCTGCTGTGTGCACCCCAAAGACACCACCACTACCACCATAGCCCCTACACTCGAGTCAGAGGATTTATTTTCCCATCCATTTCCAGACCTTAACGATGAGCAGCCATTCTTGGCATCGGATGAGGAAGAGGAGGTAGCAATGGCTGCCACCCAGCGCTCTGACGACCCAGATCAGTCAAAGGAGGGTGGTCCCCACTTTGGCTGCCTACTCTGAGATCTCTAATGTCAGTAATGTTGAAGGTGATAATGATAAGGTGTCGATAGACGTCACGTGGGTTCCCACAAGAGAATAAGAGAAGTGGAGTTCAGAGGGAGAGACGGAGCAGCAGATAGGGAGGAGAAGCAGGCAGAAATTGCAGTGCACAGGAGGCAAAAAGCAGCCTGTGCTGTCAACGCTTAATTCACGGCAAGCCCTACACACACCTAGGGACGACAGTCTTAAGAAGGCACCTGGCCTCCCATTACCGAGCCCAGTGGGAGCAATGCCGTCAGAACCCACAAAGCCACAGTCCAGGTGCTCCACGTCCTGCCTCTTCTCCATTTCCTGTCTTCTCACATTTTTCCTCCACTCCACCTTCCACCATGCCGTCGTCGCCTTCATCTGGCAGAAGGCAGGCGTCCGTGGCCCAAAGGTTCAAGCGTAAAAAGTTGATGACGCCGGATAACCCTCTTGCCCAACGGCTGACCGCTGGCTTGTCGGAACTGCTAGCCCGCCAACTCCTGCCATATAAACTGGTGGACTCGGAGGCCTTTTGAAAATTTGTGGTCATTGGCACACCGCAATGGAAGGTCCCCGGAATGAAATATTTCTCCCAGAAGGGAAGTCCAGAGCTATATGGCCACGTTCAGATGCAATTGAATGTATCTCTTGCACACAGTGTTGGTGCCAAGATACATCTGACCACAGACACATGTTCTAGCAAACACGGGCATGAAAGGTACATAACTTTTACTGCCCACTGGGTCAACCTTCTGACGGCCGTCAAGCATGTAACCCGTGGCACCCGTGTGGATTTGGTGCTACCGCCAAGGATTGCATGCAGTCCTTCCTCTTCTTATCCTCCTCCTACTCCATCCTCTGTCTCCTCCTCGGCTGACTCCTCCTTTTCCACTGCTACCGCCTCTTCCGCTGCACCCCCGCCCAGTTCCCCAGAACCCATTCGACGTGCCAGGTGAGACGTTGCCATGCTGTGCAGCGGCTGTTGTGCCTGGAAGCCAAGAGCCACACTGGTCCTGCACTCCTTTCGGCTCTCTGCGGTCACAGGACGATCAGTGGCTAACCCAGCTCAATTTGACAGTTGGTAAAGTGGTGTGCGACAACGGTGTCAATCTGCTGAGCGCACTGAAACAGGGCAAAATGACACACGTGCCGTGCATGGCACATGTCTTGAACTTAGTCGTTGAGCGATTCGTTGCCAAATACCCCGGGGTCCAGGCAAGGAAAATCTCTGGCCATTTTAGAAGATCTTACATGGCCATGGCTTGCCTTGCTGACGTTCAGCAGCGACACCACCTGCATGTCAGATGTCTGATTTGTGACTGTCTGACGGCCTGGAACTCCACCTTGTATATGCTTAATAGGCTACTCCAGCAGCAACGTGCCATTAACGTGCATTGCATCATGTCATTGATCAAGCCGTCGAGGAGCAGGAGTTGGAAGATGAGGAATTTGCAATGCTGAATGAATTTCCAGGGAGGGCTACCCCATCTGAGACAAGTCAGCAGGAGTCTGAAGAGGAGTCAGAAGAGGATTGTGGCTAGGGGGAGGAGGAGGAGCAAATGGAGAAGGCTTTGAGGAGGACTTTAAACTTTTCGTGGATACCTGGTGTTGTCCGTGGATGGGGGAAAGAGACCGAGGATGACATTCTCGTGGGCGATGAGCAGGAGCCAGGGCACTCCACTGCTTCCAATTTAGTGCAAATGGGGGCCTTTATTTTCCAGTGTTTTAAGAGGGACTCTTATATAAAAAGCATAAAGGGCAAGGTCCAGTACTGGGTTGCAATGTACTTAGACCCCCAGTAAAAACACTAAATGGCGGATATTTTACCAGCATCACAGAGGGCTGTCAGAATGCAGCATTTCCAGGCCTTGCTGCGAGAGATGTTGCATTCTCCTGTTGCGGGCGCTGGCAGAGGAATTTCCACTCACAGCGAAACAGGTGCGGGTACCAATCCTACCGCGCCTGCGGGAAGAGGGCGGTTTGAAGATGTGTTGGTCACTTTGGATATGAGATCATTCTTGCAGTCAACCCATCGAGAGACGCCCTCCGAATCCAGCCTCAGGGAACGCCTAGACCGACAGGTGTCCAACTACATCGGGTTAACGGACAATGTGGACGCTCTGAGAAGCGAAGGACCCCTGGACTACTGGTTGTGCAGGCTTGACCTGTGGCCAGAGCTGGCATAATTTGCCCCTCGTCGAGTGTCCTGTCCAAAAGGAGGTTCAGCGCAGCAGGCAGGATTGTGACCTATAAGCAACCGATAAGCCCGATAAGCGCACTCACCTAGCTCACGACAGTTTGGACTACCTCACATTTCTAAAAACATTTTTGAGAGTTTCCCTTTAAGACACATAAAAATGGCCCCTGATTAAAATACATATTTTTGGTGTGCATTTTTGCCATTGATTTCCCCTCTGGTATGTCACTGTCAATGTTGTGGGACTATTTGTGCTATAAGTTTTTGGTGGCTACTGTAATGGATCTCCTGCCACCCCAACTGGGTACCTCCGTTGATCGATGCTTCTAGTGCTTCCTGAGGGCTCCAAGCACTCCACTTGACACCGTAAGCACTGCAGACCCCACGAACCGCTGCAGCTTAGTTGGGGTCTCACCGTCTCCTACCCACCCTGGACCTACGCAAGGCTCCAGGCTCAAGTGGGTGAACCTCTCTTCCTTCTGCTGGGACAATCTGTAACCATTCAGGCTCTGGATCAAGGGAAAGGGTAGGGCAGAGGCTAGCTGCGCTCTGCCCGGATGCCAGCTCTTCTGCTGGAAGGGGGTCAGTGGGTATAAACATCTCCTCCACTACCCCCAAGACTCGGTTGAGCAGCTGCTGCTGGAGAGGGGGACCGGTTGTTCCCTCTCTCTGTAACAAACACGGCCGCTGGGGAATGGGACCTGCAGTCTCCACTCCCTGTAGGACACACTGCCGCTGGGAAAAGAGACCTACTGCCTCCTCTCCCTGTGATGCTGGCTGCCGCTGGGGAGAGAGACTGGTTGTCTCTCCTCTCTTTACAACACACTGCCGCTGGGGAGTCAGACCGACTGTCTCGACTCCCGGCAACGCTGCCTGGCGCTGGGTAATGGGTCCGACCATCTCCACTGCCAGTGATGCTGGTTGCTGCAGGGACGGGGGACTGACAATCTCCTCTCCCTGTGATGCTGCCTGCCACTGGGGAGAGAGACCGGCTGTCTCTTCTCCCTTTACAACACACTGGTGCTGAAGAGTCCCATGTGGGACATAAAATAATACATTAATTAACCCCTTGTCTGCCCTATTAGGATATTGGTACTACTCTGTGCCCCATACTAGACCCCTGTATATAATTTTCAGCCTCCTGAGGCTCATCTCCAGCCATCTGTTCTACCTGTGACACCTGTCAAAAACTGTGAAGTGACTCAGGGATTCCTATTCTAAACAATATACAGGATTTTAGTTCGCTGTTGAAACAAAAAAAAAAAAAATGCCAAAAACAAAATCTACGTTAGTTTACAGTTTAAAATGACTAAACAGCTTTTCACTGCTGAAGAGGCATATGCCATACATTTTTAGGACACTGACTCCATCAGTGGAGATGAAGTGACATTTTTAGTTTCATCTTCCTCAAATGATTCATCTAATGATGAACCCCCTCGTAGGCATCCTAGGGGTAGTGCGCAGTCACAGCCCCATACAAGTGACTCTTCATGGATCCCCACAGATAACTATGAGCCCCAGGTGTCTGAGTTTACAGCCACTCCAGGCATCAATGTACATACGAAAAATGTAAAAGTGAGGCGGCTCTCTATTGACAAGAGGATGGAGTATGGTGCTCAATCCGAACAGAGCGTACCCAACGCTTGTGGTGAGGGAATATAAATAAAAGTAGAGGGATGGCACTCAAAACAATTGGGATGTATGGAAAAGTAATACTATTTAATATAGAATAGCTGATAGTAAAAATATAAAACACATGTAATCGATAATCAATATAAAAAGTACATAGTAGTAATATCGATAAAAAGATAAAAATATGAAGATGGTTGAGTGATCTATAATAAATAGATAATAGATATCAATTCAATACAATCCTGCTGGGAAGAAAGAGGGAAAAAAAGCAGTCTTATAGGCCTGTTGGAAAAGAATCTGGTCATATATAGTATTGAAATGACCAATATAGTCCTGGTATCATGTAATGTCAATTTATGGAAAATCCTGCTGGAAAAGAATACTCCTGGTATGGGAGGAGAAAGGGCAGTCTTGTGAACCTGTTAGGATGAAAGAAGGTCCAGTATCATGGCATATATTCCAGTAGGGAGATGGGGTATCCTGATGTTAGTTGAAAGGTGGATACCTTTCTATAAGGGTTTAGTTAGAGATCCCAAGATTATGGGGAGGAAGCAAAACGGGTCCGATTTTGTTTCAAGTTGTTATTCACAGATCCGGTATCGGCAAGCTGTGGAATAAAGACTGCTTTGTAAGCAGGTACATTACCCTCCTTGCGGCTGTTGATAAGCTGGTCAGCGGTTCCTGTCTGGGCGGCGGTGTCCACGTGTGCCGTTCCCGCTCGCTGTCTGCTCAGGCCGTTGGTTGCTGCTGGGTGTCGTCACTTCCGGTGACGTCACCTGCGTTCCTAGGATCTCCCGCTCAGTGCTGTTTGCAGCTTGCCACGTGGAGGCAAATGGCGGGAAATAGAAAAACGCTGCAGCTTCTTTAGGGGGGAAGCAGATAGATAGCTCCGGAGCTGATCTATAGTTGTAGGATCCTTCTGTTTGTTGCTAGCTAGATGGGATAGGCTTACTCAGTGACCCATACGCGTTTCAGAGCGTACTGCTCCTTCATCAGTGGGAATGAGTAGCCTATTTCTTTTTGGGAATATATATGCATCTAATTGGGTCCAATTAGTGGATCTGGGAGTGGTTAAAGTTTTTTTCCCAAATGTGGGAGTGACCAAAGTTTTTTTAAATCAAAATGTGGGAGTGGTCAAAGTTTTTTTACTTTTCTTTACTTTTTCTTCTTCTTCTCTTCTTTTCTTTGGATAAATTGTGTAATGGATCTTCAGGAGGAACCGTGCAATAGATACTTCAATGTAATGGAGAAATAGTTTATCAGATACATAATATATAAAATGAGAATATAAAATGGAGGGTTCTAAAGTAAAGGAATAAAAATATATAAATAAACAAGGTATATATGTATGCAACAGTATGTGGAAATACATAGATAAATGATATGAGGATAAATAATATGGATAAAATATACTATATGGATAGGTCCCATGGATGGGTGTATACCTGGTCATAGGGCAAATAAAGTGGTGTGGCAGCAGTAGTAGTCTAAAGTATACAATCTAGGAATTGTGTTAGGCTGTTGTTCTTTCTTATAGTCTTCAGAAGAGGATATTGTTTTCGAGATAGGAGATAGGTAGTTGATAGTGTATATGGGGAGGGGCCCACATGTCAGAATGTAGGAGACAATTATCAGACCCACACACATATACCACCCTCAAAAAAGATCCCACTGAAGACTTTTATAGAGAACTAGTGATTTTGACACAAACAGGCAAAGAAAAAGGTATCCTTAACGAACAGGAATTTACATTTATCACAAGCCCCCACAATAGAATTCCGGTATTCTATTGTTTACCAAAGATCCACAAACATCAAACTCATCCACCAGGCAGACCAATCATCTCAGGAATCGGATCTCTCACTTCCAATCTCTCCCAGTACATAGACAGACTATTACAGCCAACTGTCAAACTAATACCATCATATGTTAAAGATACCACAGACATTGTGAGGACAATTGAACAGACAGAATACGAAAATCATTGGCTACTTTGCACAATGGATGTCAACTCCCTCTACACCATTATCAATCACAATCACGGCACTGCCGCTCTAAGAGAACAACTGAACCACTACCAGACCCTACACAAAGACCAAATTGACTTTTTAATTGAAGGAGTCTCTTTTATTCTAACCCACAATTATTTTATATTTGACTCAATATTTTATCTACAGCAACGAGGGACCGCCATGGGTACCAGGTTCGCCCCCAGTTATGCCAACATCTTTATGGCCCAGTGGGAACATGATTTTATCACCCCACTACTGGGGACGAGCCTGGTACTATGGCGGAGATACATAGATGACATCTTTTTTATTTGGAGTGGCACGAGGGATAGTTTGGACATATTTTTAGAGAACATCAACACAAACGACAAAAATATAACATTGACAGCCAATATAAGCCAAACACAAGTAGAATTTTTAGACCTATTAATTAAAACAACTGAAAATAAACTACAATGCAGCACATATCAGAAACCAGTGATGAAAAACAATTTCATCCTACACTCGAGTTGTCATTTACCCAGCTGGCTACTAAACATCCCGACCAGCCAGTTCAGACGCTTGAAAAGAAATTGTACACTAGACAGCAAATTTGAAATAGAAGCGGAGAATCTAAAGAAACAATTTCTAGCAAAAGACTACCCGATGACAGTAATAGACAGATCCCTAGACAAAGTAAGATTAATGGACAGAACAAAATTTTTTCACACCAGTAATGAAACCACTACAACTACAACCAAAAAAGAAGAAGCCCCCCGATTAATTCTACCATACAATGCCCACTACAAAAAACTAGAGACAAGTATTCATAAACACTGGCACCACATCCTAAGCGATAAAATTATAGGCCAATTACTACCAGATAAACCACAGATTACATACACCAGAGCCCCCAATTTAGGCCTACGTCTAGCACCAACAATCAGAAGAAATATGACTAAACCAAATCAAAGTTGGCTATCACTACAGGGTTTCTTTAGGTGCGGGAAATGCAACAACTGCAAAATTACAAACTTTCCTAAAAAAACAACAACAATCCATTCAACTACTAACACATATAAACATGAGATTCGAGAACATCTCTCCTGCCACTCCAATAGCGTCATCTATGTTCTACAATGCCCCTGTCTCAAACAATACGTAGGACGCACAAAGAGATTACTCAAAATGAGAATATCTGAACACATCTCAAATATTAAAAAGGGCTACGAGTTGCATTCTGTTTCCAGACACTATAAGGAACACCACAACTGCGATCCATCATCACTTGTCTATGTAGCCATAGAAAAAATCACACGCCAATGGAGAGGCGGTAACCACATAGCCGCCATGTCTAGGTCCGAATCTAGAAAAATATTTGAATTCAATACACTGATCCCGAAAGGCCTCAATGCAGAGATGGAGATCTTTGGTTTTCTATAAATGAGCGGAGACCTCCATCTGGCGGGATGCCCCCCCTTGGGATTTGGAGTCGTAGTCCGGCTGTTTACCAGCATCTCCTATCTCGAAAACAATATCCTCTTCTGAAGACTATAAGAAAGAACAACAGCCTAACACAATTCCTAGATTGTATACTTTAGACTACTACTGCTGCCACACCACTTTATTTGCCCTATGACCAGGTATATACCCATCCATGGGACCTATCCATATAGTATATTTTATCCATATTATTTATCCTCATATCATTTATCTATGTATTTCCACATACTGTTGCATACATATATACCTTGTTTATTTATATATTTTTATTCCTTTACTTTAGAACCCTCCATTTTATATTCTCATTTTATATATTATGTATCTGATAAACTATTTCTCCATTACATTGAAGTATCTATTGCACGGTTCCTCCTGAAGATCCATTACACAATTTATCCAAAGAAAAGAAGAGAAGAAGAAGAAAAAGTAAAGAAAAGTAAAAAAACTTTGACCACTCCCACATTTTGATTTAAAAAAACTTTGGTCACTCCCACATTTGGGAAAAAAACTTTAACCACTCCCAGATCCACTAATTGGACCCAATTAGATGCATATATATTCCCAAAAAGAAATAGGCTACTCATTCCCACTGATGAAGGAGCAGTACGCTCTGAAACGCGTATGGGTCACTGAGTAAGCCTATCCCATCTAGCTAGCAACAAACAGAAGGATCCTACAACTATAGATCAGCTCCGGAGCTATCTATCTGCTTCCCCCCTAAAGAAGCTGCAGCGTTTTTCTATTTCCCGCCATTTGCCTCCACGTGGCAAGCTGCAAACAGCACTGAGCGGGAGATCCTAGGAACGCAGGTGACGTCACCGGAAGTGACGACACCCAGCAGCAACCAACGGCCTGAGCAGACAGCGAGCGGGAACGGCACACGTGGACACCGCCGCCCAGACAGGAACCGCTGACCAGCTCATCAACAGCCGCAAGGAGGGTAATGTACCTGCTTACAAAGCAGTCTTTATTCCACAGCTTGCCGATACCGGATCTGTGAATAACAACTTGAAACAAAATCGGACCCGTTTTGCTTCCTCCCCATAATCTTGGGATCTCTAACTAAACCCTTATAGAAAGGTATCCACCTTTCAACTAACATCAGGATACCCCATCTCCCTACTGGAATATATGCCATGATACTGGACCTTCTTTCATCCTAACAGGTTCACAAGACTGCCCTTTCTCCTCCCATACCAGGAGTATTCTTTTCCAGCAGGATTTTCCATAAATTGACATTACATGATACCAGGACTATATTGGTCATTTCAATACTATATATGACCAGATTCTTTTCCAACAGGCCTATAAGACTGCTTTTTTTCCCTCTTTCTTCCCAGCAGGATTGTATTGAATTGATATCTATTATCTATTTATTATAGATCACTCAACCATCTTCATATTTTTATCTTTTTATCGATATTACTACTATGTACTTTTTATATTGATTATCGATTACATGTGTTTTATATTTTTACTATCAGCTATTCTATATTAAATAGTATTACTTTTCCATACATCCCAATTGTTTTGAGTGCCATCCCTCTACTTTTATCAATGTACATACCACAGGTTTCAGTGAAATTTATTTTTTCTAATTATTCTTCATTGATGACCTAATTAACTTGATGGTGGAACAAACAAATATATATGCAGAGCAATTTATTGCCTCCCATACAGACAAATATTTTTCAAGGCCCCACAAATGGACCCCTACTGACACGACTGAAATGCTAAAGTTTTGGGGACTTCTCCTAAGCACGTGCATTATAAAAAAAATTACAAAAATTGTTTGTATTGGAACAAATATATTCTTTATCACACCCCTCTTCACTGTCTTGCCATGCCCCGAGCCCGTTTCAAAACAATTCAAAGATTTCTACACTTCTACAGCAATAATAATAAATGCGCACCCCCAAGTGACCCCAGTTATGACAGACTCTTTAAAATTAGGACAGTGGTTGACCACTACAATTCCAAATGTGGTCAAGTATATACCCCCCAAAAATGCCCGGATGAATCATTGGTCCACTTCAAAGGCCTATTACATTTCCGCCAATACCTGCCCAATAAAAGGGCTAGGTATGGTGTGAAGTTATATAAGGCCTATGAAAGTGTATCCGGGTATACATTGCGCTTTCAGTTTTAGGAGGGAAAAGATTTAAAAATTTAGCCACCCGATTGTCCCCCGGTTCTGGGTATAAGTGGTGAGATAGTATGGTATTTAGTCCACCCCCTGTTGGACGACGGATAACATCTATATATGGAGAACTTTTACAAAAGTGTCTCTCTCCTGAAGTGCCTTGCTGCCAGAGGCATAAGCACATGTGGCACAATTAGACAAAATCAAAAAGGCTCCCTAAATGGTTTATAGACCAGGCAGTGCGTCGCGGGGAAGCAGCACTGTTTGCTCAGAAAATTTTATGTTGCTAAAATATAAGGACAAACGTGATGTTCTTGTGTTAACTACCATCCATGCAAATCAGTCCACCCCAGTCCCGGTCCGAGGAACCACAGAGCAGAACACCAAGCCTGTGTGTATCCAGGATTACAACCAGTTCATGGGCGGAGTGCATCTTTCAGACCAGGTACTAAAGCCCTACAGCCCTACAGTGCCTTAAGAAAATTAGCTGTGTACCTAACCCAAGTGTCACTATATAATGCCTTTGTCATCCATAGAACAGCAGGTCATGGGGGGACCTTCTTGGAATTTCAGGAAAACATAATAAAAATGTTATTTTTGACGTTCAGGAAAGAGAGGGCAGTATTTCAGTCAGCGGTGCTTCTGGGTTCTCAAGAATAATACATGGGCAGCATTTCCCTGGAGTACTCCCCCCCCCCCCACAGAAAAAAAAGGCGACCCCAAAAAAGGTCTTGAGTTTGCTCGGTTAGAGGGATTAGGAAAGATACCACTCACTACTGTCAGACCTGACACTCTAAACCGGGCCTCTGCATTGGAGAGTGCTTTCAAGTTTATCACACCTCCACTCATATCCATTAAGTCCATTTTATTCATTTCTTAATTAATCCATGGGAAGACATTTTCACTTTAGCATTTTTCCATTTGGCAATCCAAAAATAGCTCCCCCCCAAAAAACAAAAAACAAAATAAAAAATTTCCCATTATACTACTAGATGAATACATTGAAGGGTGTCATTTTATTAAATGTGGCATTTCTTAAATTCCCTTTTATGTTCTTGCACCCCTAGAGCTTCGTTTTTGCGGTTTTCACTGTCAGGGTGCCTCAGGGTGTCTTCAAATGCGACATGGTGCCTGAAAATTATTCCAGCAAAATCTGCCCTCCAAAAGCCGCACAGTGTTCCTCTTATTCTGAGCCCTACTGTGCGCCCATACAGAAGGCTACAAGCACATATGGGTTGTTTCCTGAATTGGGAGAAAATGGGGAACACATACTGGGGTGCATTTTCTCCTTTAACCCCTTGTGAAAAAAATAAAATTCCCCACAAATGTGTGCTTTGAAATCCTTTAACAAGCGTTTTTGCCTTCTGTGAGACACCTGTTTGCTGAAAAGTACCCTTTTCACCACTTAAAATGTTTGTAGGGGGTGCTCTTTCCAAAATGGGGTCACTTTTTGGGGTTTTTAATTTCTGGGGCCTAGTATTGGTCAAGCACCAAAGTGCTCGTGTGCTTGAATAGAACACTTCCTACAGAGCACCCGAGCACTATGGGAGAACCCGAGCATTAAACTAGGCACCCCCTGCTCTGGAGAGTGTCCGGACTCTAGTTTGGCTTAGGAGTCCCTGCTCTGACTCCATATATAGCCAAGTCCATATATGAAGTCAGTGCTTGGGGACACCCAGTGTACTTAATTAATTTCTGAAAAGTTTCTGACGTGATTTGAACTCACAACCTTCTACATTACAGTCAAGAATCTTAACTACTACACTATACAGTTGCATTGGCAGTTACTTAAAAAAAAAAAAAGAAATAAGACTTCTGCAGTTACTAGTAGTAAGTATTCCTATACAGCAGAAGTTTCATATCTATATATTTTTTTTAGAACTGGCCATGCAGCTATATAGTGTAGTGGTTAACATTCTGGGCTGTAATGTAGAAGGTTGTGAGTTTGAATCCCGTCTGAAACTTTTCAGAAATAGAGGCTAAATTAAATGTAAACATATATATATGTTTTTAGCTATAATATATTTAAATATGTTATTATATACAGTTGCAAGAAAAATATGTGAACTCTTTGGAATGATATGGATTTCTGCACAAATTGGTCATAAAATGTGATCTGATCTTCATCTAAGTCACAACAATAGACAATCACAGTCTGCTTAAACTAATAAAACACAAAGAATTAAATGTTACCATGTTTTTATTGAACACACCATGTAAACATTCACAGTGCAGGTGGAAAAAGTATGTGAACCCTTGGATTTAATAACTGGTTGAACCTCCTTTGGCTGCAATAACTTCAACCAAACGTTTCACTGTAGTTGCAGATCAGACGTGCACAACGGTCAGGAGAAATTCTTGACCATTCCACTTCACAGAATTGTTTCAGTTCAGCAATATTCTTGGGATGTCTGGCTCGCACAAAAGAGCTCTCAGAAGACTTTTGATTAAGAATTGTTGACTTGCATAAAGCTGGAAAGGGTTATAAAAGTATCTCCAAAAGCCTTGCTGTTCATCAGTCCACGGTAAGACAAATTGTCTATAAATGGAGAAAGTTCAGCACTCTCACTAGTAGTGGCTGTCCTGTAAAGATGACTGCAAGAGCACAACACAGACTGCTCATTGAGGTGAAAAAGAATCCTAGAGTGTCAGCTAAAGACTTACAAAAGTCCCTGGCATATGCTAACATTCCTGTTAGCGAATCTATAATACGTAAAACACTAAACAAGAATGGATTACATGGGAGGATACCACAGAGGAAGCCACTGCTGTCCAAAAAAACATTGCTGCACGTTTACAGTTTGCAGAAGAGCATCTGGATGATCCACAGAAGTACTGGCAACATATTCTGTGGACAGATGAAACCAAAGTTGAGTAGTTTTGGAAGAAACACACAACACTATGTGTGGAGAAAAAGAGGCACAGCACACCAACATCAAAACCTCATCCCAACTGTGAAGTATGGTGGTGGGGGCATCATGGTTTGGGGCTGCTTTGCTATGTCAGGGCCTGGATGGATTGCTATCATCTAAGAAAAAATGAATTCCCAAGTTTATCAAGACATTTTGCAGGAGAACTTAAGGCCATCTGTCCAACAGCTGAAGCTTAACAGAAGATGGGTGTTGCAACAGGACAACAACCCAAAGCATAGAAGTAAATCAACAACAGAATGGTTTAAACAAAAGAAAATACGCCTTCTGAAGTGGCCCAGTCAGAATCCTGACCTCAACCCGATTGAGATGCTGTGGCATGACCTCAAGAAAGCGATTCACACCAGACATCCCAAGAATATTGCTGAACTGAAACAGTTCTGTAAAGAGTAATGGTCAAGAATTACTCCAGACCGTTGTGCACGTCTGATCTGCAACTACAGGAAACGTTTGGTTGAAGTAATTACTGCCAAAGGAGGTTCAACCAGTTATTAAATCCAAGGGTTCACATACTTTTTCCACCTGCACTGTGAATGTTTACATGGTGTGTTCAATAAAAACATGGTAACATTTAATTATTTGTGTGTTATTAGTTTAAGCAGACTGTGATTGTCTATTGTTGTTTGTGACTTAGATGAAGATCAGATCACATTTTATGACCAATTTGTGCAGAAATCCATATCATTCCAAAGGGTTCACATGCTTTTTTTTGCAATTGTGTGTATATATATATATATATATATATATATATATATAGTTGAGCAAACCCGAACTGTAAAGTTCGGGTTCGTACCGAACTTTAGGATTTTTGGACCCCGGACCCGAACATTTAAATAAAAGTTCGGGTTCGGTGTTTGGCGCTTTCTTGGCGCTTTTTGAAAGGCTGCAGATCAACAAGCGGTTAACTGTCTGACCTTAGAAGCCATCACAGCCATGCCTACTAATGGCATGGCTGTGATTGGCCAGTGTAGCCTGTGACCCAGCCTCTATATAAGCTGTAGTCACGTAGCACTACACGTCACTCTGCTGTGCTTAGTGTAGGGAGAGGATGCTGCTGGTGATTTCAGGGAGAGAATAGCAGAGACTCTTTGCTCAAAATCAGAATCTAACTCAGCGATCTACATACATTGTGTTTTGTGGGTGCATCCTGCAATGATATAAATCACAGAAAAAATGCACCAAACGGATATGCCACTGACTATACTGGCTAGTCATAAATGCAGATATTAAAAGCTGAGACTTTCGCCAATATATTCCTGTCAGGAAAATATCGGAGCCCATCATTGCACCACGTCACGGTCACTCAGCATGGCAAAGGGTCCTACCACTACGCTACCTATGGTGTGAACACAGGTCTGAAGGCGATGTAATCCAGCTCGCAGCCAGGCTTCCACACAAACGCCTTGCAGGACAACTAGTGCAATGTGAACAAAGCCAAGACTGCAAGCCACGCCGATATCAGACCCTGTGATGGAGGTCACCAGGTGCAAAAGAGTGCTTGAATGCCAGGTAACGGCACATACACTACATATAAAACAAGACAAAAACACAGAAATATAGTGGCAATACTGGAGGAGCGGCTCAACCCCTAACACTGTAGCGTGTTTTACATTGGGGGAGCAGCCCCACCGCATGTGGACCGCAGCAAACGACTATCCCCAGCAAAAAATGCATACGGTGGAGGATGTCGGCGCGGTCCACATGCACCACAAGGGCATCCTACACAAAACGGAGCATTGTGCGGATGTAAATACAATCATATAAATCACAGAAAAAATGCACCAAACGGATATGCCACTGACTATACTGGCTAGTCATAAATGCAGATATTAAAAGCTGAGACTTTCGCCAATATATTCCTGTCAGGAAAATATCGGAGCCCATCATTGCACCACGTCACGGTCACTCAGCATGGCAAAGGGTCCTACCACTATGCTACCTATGGTGTGAACACAGGTCTGAAGGCGATGTAATCCAGCTCGCAGCCAGGCTTCCACACAAACGCCTAGCAGGACAACTAGAGCAATGTGAACAAAGCCAAGACTGCAAGCCACACCCATATCAGACCCTGTGATGGAGGTCACCAGGTGCAAAAGAGTGCTTGAATGCCAGGTAACGGCACATACACTACATATAAAACAAGACAAAAACACAGAAATATAGTGGCAATACTGGAGGAGCGGCTCAACCCCTAACACTGTAGCGTGTTTTACATTGGGGGAGCAGCCCCACCGCATGTGGACCGCAGCAAACGACTATCCCCAGCAAAAAATGCATACGGTGGAGGATGTCGGCGCGGTCCACATGCGGTGGGGCTGCTCCCCCAATGTAAAACACGCTACAGTGTTAGGGGTTGAGCCGCTCCTCCAGTATTGCCACTATATTTCTGTGTTTTTGTCTTGTTTTATATGTAGTGTATGTGCCGTTACCTGGCATTCAAGCACTCTTTTGCACCTGGTGACCTCCATCACAGGGTCTGATATGGGCGTGGCTTGCAGTCTTGGCTTTGTTCACATTGCACTAGTTGTCCTGCTAGGCGTTTGTGTGGAAGCCTGGCTGCGAGCTGGATTACATCGCCTTCAGACCTGTGTTCACACCATAGGTAGCGTAGTGGTAGGACCCTTTGCCATGCTGAGTGACCGTGACGTGGTGCAATGATGGGCTCCGATATTTTCCTGACAGGAATATATTGGCGAAAGTCTCAGCTTTTAATATCTGCATTTATGACTAGCCAGTATAGTCAGTGGCATATCCGTTTGGTGCATTTTTTCTGTGATTTATATGATTGTATTTACATCCGCACAATGCTCCGTTTTGTGTAGGATGCCCTTGTGGTGCATGTGGACCGCGCCGACATCCTCCACCGTATGCATTTTTTGCTGGGGATAGTCGTTTGCTGCGGTCCACATGCGGTGGGGCTGCTCCCCCAATGTAAAACACGCTACAGTGTTAGGGGTTGAGCCGCTCCTCCAGTATTGCCACTATATTTCTGTGTTTTTGCATCCTGCAATGAGCCCAGTGACTGAAAAAAAAAAAACTTTAATAAGTCAGTTAGGTGGACGGCGGTGGCAGCTATTTTATGCAAGCTCAGTGCACCAGTACTGCATCTGAGCTTTTGGGACATTGAAAATCACAAATTTTTGGGCAATATACAACATCTGGATTAGTCAGTGTGCAATTTAAGCTAGAAATACACCCATCATTTTCTGGGGTTTTAAAAACAGACTTTTTTGCCAAAAAACACTATTTTCCTGATCCGCAAGTGTTAAATTCAAGTTAAATATATACAGCAAAATCACTGTAGAATTGCAGTGGCCAATATGGGGGAACTGCTCAAACCCCAAACACTGTAGCGTGTTTCTCATTGGGCGAGCAGTCCCACCGCATGTGAACCACAGAAATATCGTGGCAGATATGGGGGAGCTGCTCAAACCCCAAACACTGTGGCGTGTTTCTTATTGGGGGAGCAGTCCCACCGCATGTGGACCGCAGCAAACAACCATCCCGAGCAATTAATGCGTACAAAGGAGGACGCCAGCGCGGTCCACATGCACCACAAAAGCATCCTACACAGGCCAGAGCATTGTGCGGATGAAAATACAATTATATAAATCACTGAAAAAAATGCACCAAAAGGATATGCCACTGACTATACTAGCTGGTCATACAAGCAGATATTAAAAGCTGAGACTTTTGCCAATATATTCCTGTCAGGAAAATATCGGAGCCCATCATGCATGATGGGCTCCGATATTTTCCTGACAGGAATATATTGGCGAAAGTCTCAGCTTTTAATATCTGCTTGTATGACCAGCTAGTATAGTCAGTGGCATATCCTTTTGGTGCATTTTTTTCAGTGATTTATTAAATATATACAGCTTTCATATTCTGTTACCAAAAAAACACTTTTTTGGCAATATACAACATCTGGATTAGTCAGTGTGCAATTTAAGCAAGAAATACAACCATCATTTTCTGGGGTATGAAAAGCATACTTTTTTTGACAAAAAACACTATTTTCAGGCTTTGCAGCATCAGCACATGTAAAATTACAGGCTTATATACTGCTGTCAAATTCAGTTGTTAAACAAACACTCGTTTGGGCAAGAAAAAAAATTGTTGGCAGCCTTTGATGCAGATGTCATTGTGAGATACACCCTTAATACATTTGAGTTAGATTCAGAGATTTGAAATACCGCCATTTGGTGCACCAATAATTTATTCAGGCCTACAGTTGTTCAGGCCGTGTGAGATACACCCTTTACATACAGGGGTTTGATTCAGGCATTTGAAATACAGCCATTTTGGGCAAAAAAATCTTTAATTCAGGCCTACACTGGTTCAGGCCGTGTGAGATACACCCTCTACATACAGGGGTTTGATTCAGGCATTTGAAATACAGCCATTTTGGGCAAAGAAATCTTTAATTCAGGCCTTCAGTGGGTCAAGCCGTGTGAGATAAACGCTGCATATACAGGGCTTATATTCTTTTATTAATAAAACACAATTTTTTGGGCAAAATACACAATATTTCAGGCCTTGCAGCACAAGGATGTTTGAAATTCCTGGGTTATAAACTGCTGCCATATTGAGTTATTAAACAAACACCCGTTTGGGCAAAAAAAGTTTATTTGGCAGCCTTTGCTGCATATGTCATTGTGAGATACACCATTAATACATTTGGGTTAGATTCAGACATTTGAAATACCGCCATTTGGTGCACCAATATTTAATTCAGGCCTACAGTGAGATCCACCCTTTACATACAGGGGTTTGATTCAGGCATTTGAAATACAGCCATGTTGGGCAAAGAAATCTTTAATTCAGGCTTACACTGGTTCAGGCCATGTGAGATACACCCTTTACATACAAGGGTTTGATTCAGACATTTGAAATACAGCCATTTTTGGCAAAGAATTCTTTAATTCAGGCCTACACTGGTTCAGGCCGTGTGAGACACACCCTTTACATAAAGGGTTTTGATTCAGACATTTGAAATACAGCCAATTTGGGCAAATAAATCTTTAATTGAGGCCTAGTCTGGTTCAGGCTGTGTGAGATACACCCTTTAGATACTGTCGTTCTATTCTACTATTAATTAAACACCCATTTAGGGCAAGATCCTAAATTCGAGAAATATGACGAGAGGGTCAAATAAGGGACGTGGCCCAGGTCGTGGTGATGCTGGTGGAGCTCCTGTTGCAGGGAGAGGACGTGGTCGATCTGTGCCAGCTACACGCTCAAGTGAAACCCCTTACTCAGGTACGAGTAGGCGACAGAGCCTGCAGCAGTATTTGGTCAGGCCTAATGCGGCTCTACGAATAGTGAGGCCTGAACAAGTACAGGTGATAGTAGATTGGGTTGCTGACAGTGGATCCAGTTCCTTCACATTGTATCCCACCCAGTCTCCTGCTGAAAGACCACAGTTGGCACCTGCAGCCGATGTCCATCAGTCTTTCACCTCACCCCTTTGCAAATCAGCCAAGCAGTCTGAGGCCCAAGTCATACAGCATTTTTGATGACTCTGTTAGCAGGGTTTCCTACGGCCATCCACCTAGCCCTGCCCCAGAAGTGGAAGAGATTGAGTGCACCAATGCCCAACCACTTATCTTTCAAGATGAGTACATGGGAGGACCATCGCAGCACGTCTCGGATGATGACGAATCACAGGTGCCAACTGCTGGGGCTTTCAAAAGTGTGCAGACCATCAAGGAAGGCAGGGGTGAAGACTGGGTGGAAAATGATGTGGAGGACGATGAGGTGCTCGACCCCACATGGAATCAAGGTCATGCGAGTGACCTATGTAGTTCGGAGCAAGAGGCGGTGGTCGCACAGAGCCACCAGCACAGCAGAAGAGGGAGCAGGGTGCAAAAGCGGAGCGGCCGTCCTCTAGACAGTACGCCTGCTACTGCCCACCACAGCAAGGGACTGAGTACACCAAAGTCAGCTTCAAGGAGTTCCCTGGCGTGGCAGTTCTTCAGACAATGTGCTGACGACAAGACACGAGTGGTTTGCACGCTGTGCAATCAGAGCCTGAAGCAAGGCATAAACGTTCTCAACCTGAGCACAAACTGCATGACCAGGCATTTAAGTGCAAAGCACGAGCTGCAGTGGAGTAGACACCTCAAAAACCAAGAAAGATCTCCGGCTCCTCCTGCTTCCTCTTCTGCTGCAGTCTCGGCCTCTTCATCCACCTCTGGAGTGACAG
This sequence comes from Bufo bufo, assembly GCF_905171765.1. Lineage (NCBI taxonomy): Eukaryota > Metazoa > Chordata > Amphibia > Anura > Bufonidae > Bufo > Bufo bufo. Next base: position 251,849,625 of record NC_053394.1, read on the forward strand.
TGCCACCTGCCACCCCGCAAACAGAGGATCTGCCAGCAACACCAACACCTGGGTCACCAAGCATCTCCACTTTCCCACGGAAGCGTTCAGCTCTCCATCTCCCAAATACTGGAGAGGAAGAGGAAGTACCCCCCTACCCACCCGCGATCCCTAGCCCTGAATGTCAGCATTTCTAAATGCTGTCATTCCGTCTGGTGGAGACGGATAGTTTTAGAGGCCTTATGGCGGTGGCTGTCCCACAGTACGTCGTGCCCAGCCGCCACTACATTTCAAGGCGAGCCATCCCTTCCCTGCACAACCAAGTAGGGGACAAAATCAGGTGTGCACTGCGCAACGCTATCTGTGGCAAGGTGCACCTGACTACGGATACGTGGACCAGTAAGCATGGTCAGGGCCGTTATATCTCCATAACAGCACACTGGGTAAATGCAATGGGACTGGGCCTGAGGCGGATAGCAGTTTGGCGCATGTCCTTCCACCACCGAGGATTGCAGGGCGCTACAGTTTGCCTCCTGTTGCTTCCTCCTCCTACTCTAATTACCCCCCCATCATTGGTGGCAGCGGAGAGTTCCGATCGGAGTCCCAGTTTAATCGCGGTCGCTCCTCTTACTGGTAAGTGAAAGGTCTGTGCGGCGCATTGCTTATAGCACAGACCTTTCACTTACCAGTAGGACGAGCGCCCGGCCGGCCACAGACAGCGCAGGTAAGTATAATGCTACTGCAGTAGCGTCCTGGCTGCCATGGTAACCGATCGGAGCCCCAGCAATTAAACTGGGACTCAGATCGGAACTCTCCGCTGCCACCAATGATGGGGGGGTGATTTTAATTAGGGGGGGGGGGAGGGGAGGCCACACTGGCCACCAATGAATTTAAAACAGGGGAGGGAGGGGGGGCCGCACTGGCCACCAATGAATTTAATACTGGGGAGGGAGGGGGGCCGCACTGGCCACCAATGAATTTAATACTGGGGAGGGAGGGGGGTCTGGCCCCTGCTGCCTGGCAGCACCTGATCTCTTACAGGGGGCTATGATACGCACAATTAACCCCTCAGGTGCGGTACCTGAGGGGTTAATTGTGCGGATCACAGCCCCTGTAAGAGATCGGGTGCTGCCAGACAGCAGGGGGCTGTTATGTACACAGTTCTTAGTACATTCTAACTTGAAGTGTCCCCATCACTATGGGAACGCCTCTGTGTTAGAATATACTGTCGGATCTGAGTTTTCACGATCTAACTCAAATTCGATGGTATATTCTAACATAGGGGCGTTCCCATGTGATGGGGACGCTTCAAGTTAAAATATACCATCGGATTGGAGAAAACTCTGATCCGATGGTATATTAACCACTTAAGGACCACAGGTTTATACCCCCCTAGTGACCAGGCCCTTTTTTACAAATCGGCACTCCACAATTTTAGCGGTTTATTGCTCGGTCATGCAACTTACCACCCAAATGAATTTTACCTCCTTTTCTTCTCACTAATAGAGCTTTCATTTGGTGGTATTTCATTGCTGCTGACATTTTTACTTTTTTTGTTATTAATCGAAATTTAACGATTTTTTTTGCAAAAAAATGACATTTTTCACTTTCAGTTGTAAAATTTTGCAAAAAAAATGACATCCATATAGAAATTTTGCTCTAAATTTATAGTTCTACATGTTTTTGATTAAAAAAAAATGTTTGGGTAAAAAAAAAATGGTTTGGGTAAAAGTTATAGCGTTTACAAACTATGGTACAAAAATGTGAATTTCCGCTTTTTGAAGCAGCTCTGACTTTCTGAGCACCTGTCATGTTTCCTGAGGTTCTACAATGCCCAGACAGTACAAACACCCCACAAATGACCCCATTTCTGAAAGTACACACCCTAAGGTATTCACTGATGGGCATAGTGAGTTCATAGAACTTTTTATTTTTTGTCACAAGTTAGCGGAAAATTATGATTTTTTTTTTTTTTTTTCTTACAAAGTCTCATATTCCACTAACTTGTGACAAAAAATAAAAACTTCCATGAACTCACTATGCCCATCAGCGAATACCTTGGGGTCTCTTCTTTCCAAAATGGGGTCACTTGTGGGGTAGTTATACTGCCCTGGCATTCTAGGGGCCCAAATGTGTGGTAAGGAGTTTGAAATCAAATTCTGTAAAAAATGACCTGTGAAATCCGAAAGGTGCTCTTTGGAATATGGGCCCCTTTGCCCACCTAGGCTGCAAAAAAGTGTCACACATCTGGTATCTCCGTACTCAGGAGAAGGTGGGGAATGTGTTTTGGGGTGTCATTTTATATATACCCATGCTGGGTGAGAGAAATATCTTGGCAAAAGACAACTTTTCCCATTTTTTTATACAAAGTTGTCATTTGACCAAGATATTTATCTCACCCAGCATGGGTATATGTAAAAAGACACCCCAAAACACATTCCTCAACTTCTCCTGAGTACGGGGATACCAGATGTGTGACACTTTTTTTCTGCAGCCTAGGTGGGCAAAGGGGCCCATATTCCAAAGAGCACCTTTCGGATTTCACTCCTCATTTTTTCCTGAATTTGATTTCAAACTCCTTACCACACATTTGGGCCCCTAGAATGCCAGGGCAGTATAAATACCCCACAAGTGACCCCATTTTGGAAAGAAGACACCCCAAGGTATTCCGTGAGGGGCATGGCGAGTTCCTAGAATTTTTTATTTTTTGTCACAAGTTAGTGGAAAATGATGATTTTTTTTTATATATTTTTTTTCATACAAAGTCTCATATTCCACAAACTTGTGACAAAAAATAAAAACTTCCATGAACTCACTATGCCCATCAGCGAATACCTTGGGGTCTCTTCTTTCCAAAATGGGGTCACTTGTGGGGTAGTTATACTGCCCTGGCATTCTAGGGGCCCAAATGTGTGGTAAGTAGGTAAATGACCTGTGAAATCCGAAAGGTGCTCTTTGGAATGTGGGCCCCTTTGCCCACCTAGGCTGCAAAAAAGTGTCACACATCTGGTATCTCTGTATTCAGGAGAAGTTGAGGAATGTGTTTTGGGGTGTCTTTTTACATATACCCATGCTGGGTGAGATAAATATCTTGGTCAAATGCCAACTTTGTATAAAAAAATGGGAAAAGTTGTCTTTTGCCAAGATATTTCTCTCACCCAGCATGGGTATATGTAAAATGACACCCCAAAACACATTCCCCAACTTCTCCCGATTACGGAGATACCAGATGTGTGACACTTTTTTGCAGCCTAGGTGGGCAAAGGGGCCCATATTCAAAAGAGCACCTTTCGGATTTCACAGGTCATTTTTTACAGAATTTGATTTCAAACTCCTTACCACACATTTGGGCCCCTAGAATGCCAGGGCAGTATAACTACCCCACAAGTGACCCCATTTTAGAAAGAAGAGACCCCAAGGTATTCGCTGATGGGCATAGTGAGTTCATGGAACTTTTTATTTTTTGTCACAAGTTAGTGGAATATGAGACTTTGTATGAAAAAAAAATAAAAAAAAAAATAAGCATTTTCCACTAACTTGTGACAAAAAATAAAAAATTCTAGGAACTCGCCATGCCCCTCACGGAATACCTTGGGGTGTCTTCTTTCCAAAATGGGGTCACTTGTGGGGTAGTTATACTGCCCTGGCATTTTCCAGGGGCCCTAATGTGTGGTAAGTAGGTAAATGACCTGTGAAATCCTAAAGGTGCTCTTTGGAATATGGGCCCCTTTGCCCACCTAGGCTGCAAAAAAGTGTCACACATGTGGTATCGCCGTATTCAGGAGAAGTTGGGGAATGTGTTTTGGGGTGTCATTTTACATATACCCATGCTGGGTGAGAGAAATATCTTGGCAAAAGACAACTTTTCCCATTTTTTTATACAAAGTTGGCATTTGACCAAGATATTTCTCTCACCCAGCATGGGTATATGTAAAATGACACCCCAAAACACATTCCCCAACTTCTCCTGAGTACGGCGATACCAGATGTGTGACACTTTTTTGCAGCCTAGATGCGCAAAGGTGCCCAAATTCCTTTTAGGAGGGCATTTTTAGACATTTGGATACCAGACTTCTTCTCACGCTTTGGGGCCCCTAGAATGCCAGGGCAGTATAAATACCCCACATGTGACCCCATTTTGGAAAGAAGACACCCCAAGGTATTCAATGAGGGGCATGGCGAGTTCATAGAAATTTTTTTTTTTTGGCACAAGTTAGCGGAAATTGATATTTTTAATTTTTTTCTCACAAAGTCTCCCGTTTCGCTAACTTGGGACAAAAATTTCAATCTTTCATGGACTCAATATGCCCCTCACGGAATACCTGGGGGTGTCTTCTTTCCGAAATGGGGTCACATGTGGGGTATTTATACTGCCCTGGCATTCTAGGGGCCCTAAAGCGTGAGAAGAAGTCTGGAATATAAATGTCTAAAAAATTTTACGCATTTGGATTCCGTGAGGGGTATGGTGAGTTCATGTGAGATTTTATTTTTTGACACAAGTTAGTGGAATATGAGACTTTGTAAGAAAAAAAAATAAAAATTCTGCTAACTTGGGCCAAAAAAATATCTGAATGGAGCCTTACAGAGGGGTGATCAATGACAGGGGGGTGATCAATGACAGGGGGGTTGATCAATGACAGGGGGGGTGATCAATGACAGGGGGGTTGATCAGGGAGTCTATATGGGGTGATCACCACAGTCATTGATCACGCCCCTGTAAGGCTTCATTCAGACGTCCGGATGCGTTTTGCGGATCCGATCCATCTATCAGTGGATCCGTAAAAATCATGCGGACGTCTGAATGGAGCTTTACAGGGGGGTAATCAATGACAGGGGGGTAATCAATGACAGGGGGGTGATCAGGGAGTCTATATGGGGTGATCACCACAGTCATTGATCACGCCCCTGTAAGGCTTCATTCAGACGTCCGGATGCGTTTTGCGGATCCGATCCATCTATCAGTGCATCCGTAAAAATCATGCGGACATCTGAATGGAGCTTTACAGGGGGGTAATCAATGACAGGGGGGTGATCAGGGAGTCTATATGGGGTGATCACCACAGTCATTGATCACTCCCCTGTAAGGCTTCATTCAGACGTCCGGATGCGTTTTGCGGATCCGATCCATCTATCAGTGCATCCGTAAAAATCATGCGGACATCTGAATGGAGCTTTACAGGGGGGTAATCAATGACAGGGGGGTGATCAGGGAGTCTATATGGGGTGATCACCACAGTCATTGATCATGCCCCTGTAAGGCTTCATTCAGACGTCCGGATGCGTTTTGCGGATCGGATCCATCTATCAGTGCATCCGTAAAAATCATGCGGACATCTGAATGGAGCTTTACAGGGGGGTGATCAGGGAGTCTATATGGGGTGATCACCACAGTCATTGATCATGCCCCTGTAAGGCTTCATTCAGACGTCCGGATGCGTTTTGCGGATCGGATCCATCTATCAGTGCATCCGTAAAAATCATGCGGACATCTGAATGGAGCTTTACAGGGTGGTGATCAGGGAGTCTATATGGGGTGATCACCACAGTCATTGATCACGCCCCTGTAAGGCTTCATTCAGACGTCCGGATGCGTTTTGCGGATCCGATCTATCTATCAGTGGATCCGTAAAAATCATGCGGACGTCTGAATGGAGCTTTACAGGGGGTTGATCAATGACAGGGGTGTAATCAATGACAGGGGGGGTGATCAGGGAGTCTATATGGGGTGATAACCACAGTCATTGATCACGCCCCTGTAAGGCTTCATTCAGACGTCCGGATGCGTTTTGCGGATCCGATCCATCTATCAGTGGATCCGTAAAAATCATGCGGACATCTGAATGGAGCTTTACAGGGGGGTAATCAATGACAGGGGGGTGATCAATGACAGGGGGGTGATCAGGGAGTCTATATGGGGTGATCAGGGGTGATCAGGGGCTAATAAGGGGTTAATAAGTGACGGGGGGGGGGTGTAGTGTAGTGTAGTGGTGCTTGGTGGGACTTTACTGAGCTACCTGTGTCCTCTGGTGGTCGATCTAAACAAAGGGGACCACCAGAGGACCAGGTAGCAGGTATATTAGACGCTGTTATCAAAACAGCGTCTAATATACCTGTTAGGGGTTAAAAAAAACACATCTCCAGCCTGCCAGCGAACGATCGCCGCTGGCAGGCTGGAGATCAACTCTCTCACCTTCCGTTCCTGTGAGCGCGCGCGCCTGTGTGCGCGCGTTCACAGGAAATCTCGGCCATCGCGAGATGACGCATATATGCGTGACTCTGCGCAGGGCTGCCACCTCCGGAACGCGATCCTGCGTTAGGCGGTCCGAAGGTGGTTAATAGGGACTCCTGACTTTACATTGAAAGTCAATGGGGGACGGATCCATTTGCAATTGCATTATATTGTGTCAACGTCAAACGGATCCGTCCCCATTGACTTGCATTGTAAGTCAGGACGGATCCGTTTGGCTCCGCACGGCCAGGCGGACACCAAAACGCTGCAAGCTGCGTTTTGGTGTCCGCCTCCAGAGCGGAATGGAGGCGGAACAGAGCTAAACTGATGCATTCTGAACGGATCCTTACCCATTCAAAATGCATTGGGGATGAACGGATCAGTTCGGGGCCGCTTGTGAGAGCCTTCAAACGGATCTCACAAGCAGAACCCCAAACGCAAGTGTGAAAGTAGCCTAATGATGCAGCAGATGAAATATGTTAATACCCTTATTTATTAGATCACCTGTTGACAATGAGTCTCATGCACAGTAAGTTTATGTATGACAGAACAGATTAAGTATTAATGGCGCAGCAAATAAACTACGTAAGCTCATCTATATACTGTACTAGACTGCCTGTTGACCATGATTCTGATGCACAGATTAATTATTAAAGATGCATCAGATGAACTTGATAAATGCACATATATATTAGACCATTTGTTGAAAAATAAGTCTGATGCACATTAAGTCAATATATAAAAACAGATCAATTATGAATGGAGGAGACTAGATAAAAGTCCCTTTATATTAGACCACCTAGTGACAATGAGTCTGATGCACAGTAAGTCCATTTATAACAGAAAAGATTGAGAATAAATAGCGCAGCAGATGAACGAGATGCACAGGGTGATTAAATTACGCTTTAACTGTCCCTGCACTGTTCCTTCAGTCTCCCTATGCTCTTATTATGCTCTCCCTACAGTGTGTAAAAACTCTTCCTAAGATCTCCCTACACTGTCCCTGCACTGTCCCTATCTAATATTCTACAATTAAAAGCTTTGTTGAGCACTGTCCCTATGCTTGGCACGTCTGTATGCTCAGCTCACGGTAAAATGGGAGATACCAGGAGGGATAAGGGTTTTATAGGGCTGTGACATCACAGGGGATGGCTATCTGCCAACTGGCTGACTGCATGGTTTTATGGGTCATATCGTGTTCCCAGGCTTCTTACTTTCACTTTGCAACACATGTGGCTGCCATTTTAGGAAAAAAATGATTTTTTACTACGAAGGAAGTAATTCGGATTCGTGGCAAATCATATTTTTCCTGATATTCGGATTGAATTCAATGTGTTTCACTTTGATTCGCTCAACACTAATCATCATCAATTTCTTCTTCTCCTGCTAAGACTCATCCTTGTCCTCGGCTTTATCATGAGACAAGCATAATGGAATGCACTTATCCACCTCCTCTGCCTCCTCCTCCATGGACACTCGCTTGTCCACATCAGCAGCACAGCGTTGCTCACCCTACCCACTCATTCCTATCACATGTCTCAAGTAAAGCATTGCCACGCTGTGTTGGAGTTGAGCGGCCTGGGCGAGAGTAGCCACATTGGAAAGCAGTTACTAAAGTACATTAAGCAGCAAACATCCCACTGGCTGTCACCCCACCGACTACAACTGGGCAAGGTGATCATCGACATTGGCTGCAACATCTTGGCCACCCTGAACCTGGGGAAATAGCACATTCTCCCTGCATGGCTTTTTAAAAAACTGCACTAGCTGGAGCAAGGTGCTGGCAATGTCCAGGAGACTGTCCCTCTTTTCAGCCATTCTCACATGGTGAGGATCCCTCTCCTGGGGTTGCAGCTACACCACTTAATCCACGATGTTCCACCTCACTGGAATTCAAAATTGCACATGTTTAGGGTCTGTACAAGCAGCGGAAAGCCATGAACGATTTGGTCATACACCAGACCATCTCTATAGGTGGATTGTTTCTATAGGTTAGGTATTGGCAGTTCATACTGTTTATACTGCAGTTGTCGCTCTTATATATATTTTTGAAGAGATGGCAATATAGAAAAGTGAGGGGGCACTCCAAGACGGGATAACTAGATAATATAGATATTTATTAATATATTAAGAACACACCCTTAAAACCATTAAAACATACATAAAACACATATGCAAAACGTCACTGGTATGGTCCCGACTTCAATCTGTATGAAATTGACAGCACTTACAATATATTATTATTGCAATGGTGAAGGCAGATTGAATGTCCCAATCATATGTTGCAACAGTGTAGCCAATGACATTGAGGCAATAGTGGTACTAATCAATGACGGCCCTGTGGCCCAGTCCTATTGGGGCAATGGTGATGGTAATGTCCCTTAATCCGATGTTCTGGACAAGCAAAGGTATGTGCCAAATTTGGAGACTGAACTCCAGCTACTTACAGTCTCTCGTCGCTTCCAGTGTTGCGGTCTTACCCTTCCTGGCTGACTCTCCGCAGCGCTGGTTTCCAGGCGGCCGTACACTCACAGCGTCTCACGTGGTGTACTCGGCCAAGACGTGGCGTCCCACGTGACCTGGTTACCTGGGGTGCCGGCTAGACGCTGGGTTGACGTCACTGGTGTGCGACTTGGGCTCCGGTTCTATGCCGGTGAAGAATCTCGTGTAGCGATGTCTTTGTCTTTGTTGTAGAAAGCTTTCTTGCTCTTTCCAGGAATCCACGCTCACTCGGTATTTGCCAGACGCGTTTCAGGGTCATACACCCCTTCCTCAGTGGCCCACTGAGGAAGGGGTGTATGACCCTGAAACGCGTCTGGCAAATACCGAATGAGCGTGGATTCCTGGAAAGACAAAGACATCGCTACACGAGATTCTTCACCAGCATAGAACCGGAGCTCAAGTCGCACACCAGTGACGTCAACCCAGCGTCTAGCCGGCACCCCAGGTAACCAGGTCACGTGGGACGCCACGTCTTGGCCGAGTACACCACGTGAGACGCTGTGAGTGTACGGCCGCCTGGAAACCAGCGCTGCGGAGAGTCAGCCAGGAAGGGTAAGACCGCAACACTGGAAGCGACGAGAGACTGTAAGTAGCTGGAGTTCAGTCTCCAAATTTGGCACATACCTTTGCTTGTCCAGAACATCGGATTAAGGGACATTACCATTACCATCACCATTGCCCCAATAGGACTGGGCCACAGGGCCGTCATTGATTAGTACCACTATTGCCTCAATGTCATTGGCTACACTGTTGCAACATATGATTGGGACATTCAATCTGCCTTCACCATTGCAATAATAATATATTGTAAGTGCTGTCAATTTCATACAGATTGAAGTCGGGACCATACCAGTGACGTTTTGCATATGTGTTTTATGTATGTTTTAATGGTTTTAAGGGTGTGTTCTTAATATATTAATAAATATCTATATTATCTAGTTATCCCGTCTTGGAGTGCCCCCTCACTTTTCTATATTGCCATTACCTTTTGTGGGTCCTGAGGGTAGGACCGGAGGGTGAGCACCTATCCATACGGAACGGGGGTGAGCCGCTGTACGTTTTACGTTTTTTTTCATTTTTTGAAGAGATGCTGACACTCATGCAACAGGTTGCGACGGACAAGGAGGATAACCACAACACCTAATAATTTTAGTAGGAGGAGTAGTTGGAAAGAACTGGCTCCTCAGGCATGCTGACCAGAATGGTGACCTGTAGACTCACTTGCTTATGCAGTAACAGGCAGATCGGTGATATCAATCAGACTGATTATACTGGATAGCCATGTTTATAGACCCTCACTATCAAAGCAAAATGGAAGAAGGTTTTCCTGCGGAAGAAAGGGAGGCCAAATTACATAATTGCCAGGAAACGCTGTAAAAGCACCAGCCAATGTGTCTGAAAGAAAGGCCACTGTCTGCCCTATGCAGAGTGAACCCCACCCACTGCCACAAGCAGCAGAAGCCACAGCAGCAGTTACACCAGTCAGTTTAGTCCTCAACATAATGGAGCAGTTTTTCCACGTGCTGTGCCAGGCTGAGGCCAGTCAGCAGCCGACAGCTCCTGATTCTCCACCCACGTTCAGACCTACCTACATTCATATCCTGTTCCCTGACCCCATGGGTTTTTGGGCAAACAGACTGGAACAGTGGCCCAAACTAGTGTTGAGCACGAATATTCGAAGTACGAATATTTTATCGTGAATATCGCAACTTCGAGAATTCACAAATATTTCAAATATAGTGCTATATATTTGTTTTTCCAATATTCATCTTTTTTTTTACTCGAAAAATCTGCAATGTAATCATCGCGTAATATTCGAATATTACGCAATCAATACAGGCGTGGGTCAAAAAGTAATATATAGCACTATATTCGATATAGTGCTATATATTTGTTTTTTAGAATATTTGTCATTTTTTTTCCATCTGAAGTTATGATTCCTCCCTGCTTAAGTTGCTTGTCAAGCAATTTAAGCAGGGAGGCATCATGACCTCAGATCGAAAAAAAAAAAAAGACAAATATTCTAAAAAACAAATATATAGCACTATATTGAATATAGTGCTATATATTCTTTTTTGACCCACACCTGTATTGATTGCGTAATATTCCCATATTATTCAATGTAGTGCTATATATTTGTTTTTTAGAATATTCGTCAATGACAAATATTCTAAAAAACAAATACAGGAGAAACTCGAAAAATCTGAATATCGTGCAAAAGTCCATTTATTTCAGTAATGCAAACTAAAAGGAATTGCATTAATGCAGCTTAAAATTAGAATTTTGTGAAAAAGTTCAATATTCTAGGTTCAAAGTGTCACACTCTAGTCTGCTAATTAATCCATACCCCCTGAGCAAAGGGTACCTCAAAATTGTGACTTTGGGGTTTCATAAGCTAAAAGCCATAATCATCCAAATTATAACAAATAAAGGCTTGAAATATCTCGCTTTGCATGTAATAAGTCCATCTCATATGTTAGTTTCACCTTTTAAATTAGATTACTGAAATAAATGAACTTTGCACGATATTCAAATTTTTCGAGTTTCACCTGTACATATCACTATATTCGATATAGTGCTATATATTTGTTTTTTTGAATATTCATAATTTTTTTCCATCTGAAGTCATGATTCTTTCCTGCTTAAGTTGCTTGACAAGCAACTTAAGTAGGGAGGAATCATAACTTCAGATGGAAAAAAATGACAAATATTGTAAAAAACAAATATATAGCATTATATTGAATTGATTGCGTAATATTCGCATATTATGCGATCATTACATTGCCGATTTTTCTAGAAAAAAAATTGTAGAATATAACGAATATTCAAATTCGCAAATATTCGCCGAATATTCTATAAAATATTCACAAAATATCGCGAATTAGAATATGACTCCTGCCACTCATCACATCATGACCAAACTGGCACAGTACACTCTCCTCCATTTTGTACAGCATCCAGTGTCATCTTGAAGAGGGTTTTCATCACCTTGGGGGGGAAGGGGTGATGACACCCAAACAGACCAAGTGGTTTTCCGCCAGTGTCCAAAAGATCACTTTGGTCAGAATGAACCAAGCCTGGATTAAGGTTTTTCACACTCCTCTGCCTGAGGCCGATGAATAGATTTGGTCTTGTTTATGGTACCCCATCTTGCCACTATTGCTTCCTGCCTGACTCCATCATGTCACTGCTGCAGCCTGCTGACCATCATGTTTTAAATTGCTGCTGCCTCCAACATGCCACTGCTGCGGCCTGCCAACCATCATGTTCTTTACTGCTGCCTTCTTCATGCCACTGCCACCTTAATGCCACTGCTTCTGCCTGTGCCAACTATCATCTTGTGTAAGAAAACTGCTGCCTCAATCATGCTACTGCCTGACGGCCAACATGTACTATACCATATTCTGCCACCACCTCAGCTGTTGATGCTCCTCACTCCTAATCCCCTACTGCCACTGATTAACTCAAAGCATCTGCCACTATTACCACTTCCACCTCTACTACTACTATTACTATTTCTAGTACCCATAGACAACCGACCTACTGCCTTGTATTTTGCATACTATGCTGCTACTGTTGCCACTACTATTGCAGCCACATGTCACTATAACTGCACCCTTTCCACAACCACACTTCACTGCTGGTGCTCCCAATAAAAACAGAGAATTATTTTAGGCTATTTTGCAACCAGCCATAGAGGTTTTTTTGTGACTAACAACACTTGTGCACGTCGTATGGGAAGGAATTCTGACCCTATCAAGGCATATTTTTGGGACGCTTGGTTCTTTAACAAGCCACTTTGTTCATTTTTTATTTATCATATAACACTGTGGTTTAAACAGCATTTGCTCCCCATTAAGGGACATTTTTTGAAGCTTTAGAATATGAAATAGCATAAGGGTACTTTCACACTTGCGTTTTTCTTTTCCGGCGTTGAGTTCCGTCCTAGGGGCTCAAATCCGGAAAAGAACTGATCAGTTTTATCCCCATGCATTCTGAATGGAGAGTCCGTCCTTCAGGATGCATCAGGATGGCTCCGCTTCAGTCTTTTCGACGTTTCCGTCGAAATGAAAAACCGTAGCATGCATAATTTTCTTCTCCGTCTCAAAAGCCGTATCATTAGCCGTAACGCCGGATCCGTCCTTAAGTCCCATTGATTTGTATTAAGGACGGATCCGACTTTAAATCTTCCGGAGAATGACGCATCGACTGATCCGGATATCCTGTCTGCGCCTGCGTCGGATAGAGGAGGAGCAAGTTTCGCGCCATCCTGTCTGGATCCAGCCTGCGAGGGAGTCGGGTGCAAGCCATAGAAGGTGAGTATATCTTGTATTATGACTGAAATAACTCATATAAACAGCTCCTATGTACTTATTCATAGGAGCTATAAGTACATAGGAGCTGTCAGTACCCAGTGCATGTTAGGAGTAGTAGTCCTGTCTACTGCTACTCCTAGCATCCACTGTGTAGTTATATTAACTGCATACCCCTATGTACTGTAGCATGGGGGTTGCAGGTAATATAACTACCCAGTGCATGTTAGGAGTAGTAGTCCTGTCTGCTGCTACTCCTAGCATCCACTGTGTACTTATATTAACTGCATACCCCTATGTACTGTGGCATAGGGGTTGCAGGTAATATAACTACCCAGTGCATGTTAGGAGTAGTAGTCCTGTCTACTGCTACTCCTAGCATCCACTGTGTACTTATATTAACTGCATACCCCTATGTACTGTGGCATAGGGGTTGCAGGTAATATAATAGGAGTAGTATTTTTTCGTTCAACAATATGAAAACCTGTCAAATATTTTTTTTTGACTGATCAAAAAAAAAAATTAGCGAGCCAGCCAGCCAGCAAGACAGCCAGCCAGATAGCCAGCCAGCCAGCAGCCTGCCAGCCAGCCAGCCAGATAGCCAGCCAGCCAGCAGCCTGCCAGCCAGCCAGCCAGCCAGAAAAAAAATATGACCAGTAAGTATTTTTTTCGTCGGTATGTCTGTTTATTAAAGTTCGAATATTCACCTTTTTTTTTTTTTTTTTTAAAGGCACATCTTCTTCTGCGAGCGAGGCCGGGAGCTCTCCTCCACGATCACGACACCTCCAGGATGTGGTATGTAAAGTTCCTTAGCATTCCAAACTGTATATTTCTTTTATTATTAAATTAATTATTTTTTTCTTTGTTTATCAGTCAGACTCTATGGAGGAGAGTTCTCCTGCTCAAGCCAGAACCAGAGGAAGAGGGGAGGAGGAAGTTGGGGGTGGAGGAGAAACGGTTTGTTAATTTTTGGTTTATATTTTTCAAAATTTTTTATGCCTGTATTTTTTTTAAATATATATATATATATATATATATATAAAATCACAAATACCGCAGCAGCACAATCAGACCACGTGCACTGGCTGAAATTCCTCACAGAGGTAGGCTTCTCCCCCACGATACGTACTCAACAAATGACGAGGCAGCACTTCCAGCTTTTGGTGACAGGTTGATGACCCCAAAAATTTTTTTGCAGCAATGTTTCGGCCTACTCAATGAGGCCTTTGTCAAGCTTGACAAAGGCCTCATTGAGTTGGCCGATACGTTGCTGGGAAAAAAGTTTTGGGCTCGTCACCCTGGCAACAAAAGATGGAATTGCTGCCTCGTCATTTGTTGAGTATATATATATATATATATATATATATATTTATATATTTATTTATTTATTTATTATTATTTTTTTTTAGCCATCTCGTCCTGTTGCCAGTGAGAGAGGTCATCAAAGATCTTCCAGAGGACGCCGTGGAGCACGTGGCGGTCGTGGTCGTGCGAGTATTGTAAATTATTTTAATTATTTTAATTTTTCTATTTTTTTTTTTTCAAATATTCCAAAAAAAATGTATTCTATTTTTTTTTCTTCTTTTAGGGATCCCAAACCTCCACCAGAAGGCATGAGGAGGACGTTGAAAGATTTTATATTGACAATGACCTCCTCATCCATATGGTGGAGGAACGTACACCGTTGTGGGACCACACCGACCGCCGCCATGCAGACCATCATCTTACACGGCTCCTCTGGAACGAGATCTGTGCGGCCATTGTCCCCAACTGGGATGACCTCCGAGAAAGGCAACAGGGCCAATGCCGTAAGTATAAATATATTTGTAGATAGCAGACATACACGTAAAAAATTTTTTTTATCAAAAGTGGTTTACAGTATAATTTTATTATAAGCGCCACTTAATTTTTTTTAAAAAATTTTGTTTTCTTATTGTGGCTGTTTAAAGTACAATTGTAAACCAACTTTGATTAAATCACTTATTTTAATTATACATCCTAATTTGATTTATTTCTTTCTAGGAGACACGATCATGGTTCGGTGGCGCTCAATCAGGGACCGCTACAAGAAGGCCTTTAATGAGGAACTTCGGCGCCCGAGTGGGTCAGGAGGAGCCTCAAGACACGTATACCGCTATTCTGCCGCCTTGGGGTTCCTACGAAGGACCCTTGAGATGCGAAGGTAAGGTATTTGGTGTCTCTAAAAAAAAAAAATTTCAAACTAGGTGTATGGCCCAGACAGACTGTCATTTGGCACTTTGTCTTCGACATTCACATTGTATTTAGTGTAGTAGAGAGTAGCAATGTGTGCTTCCGATTTTTTCATTAGAAGTTGTTTTCCAAAAAAAAGGCTATACTGTACATAGACACTTCCTTGAAAAATCATTTAATTCATGGCCTATATTTATGTACAGTATGTTTCTCTATTTTTTGGAATGTAACCTCCTATGTCGTTTCAGAAGTCTCTTTGCTAAACCTCTATCCGACTGTTTCTCCCATCCATTAAAAATTCTAAATTAATTTTTTTCTTTGCTTCACAGAACATCAAGCAGCACTCTTGCGCCCGAAGTTCCTCAGGAGGCGGTCCCTGAAGAGCAAGCCGCCGCGGGTCCCTCTCGCCCTGCTCCTACTGCTTGTCAGGAACACCATGTTCCCCTACTTGTGCCCTCTGGCGACGTAACGATGGCAACCATGGCACCACTTTTTGAGGCCCTCATGCGTCGCCAGAGGTCAGGTAGGAGCCGCCAGGCTAACTACGAAGACCTCACAAGGCTCATGTATGAGTCCTTGGCGGGGATCACAAATAGGGTTGCATCTGTGGAGGATCATTCGCGTCGTCTTCAGGAGGGGGCGGTGTTGACGACACAAATGAGTCCGATGCATCACTATCTTGTGTCGTTGTTACCTGCGCTGGAACGCTTATCACCCGACCAGCAGTATGAGGCCAGAAGACAGATGGACAGCGTTTTGTGGCAACTGGCACACCGCCCCACAACCATTCCCCCACCCCAGCCCTATCCCCCATCCTACTCCTATCCCCCATCCTTCACCTATCCCCCATCCCACACCTATCCAACTTTACAGCCCCACCAGGCTCAGCATTCCCACCCTCCCCCTCCCCCTCCCCCTCCCCACAACCCACCCCCATCCCAAACCCCCGAGCTCTTTTCTCAAAGCTTTTCTTTTCCTCCTTCTTACTATGCTCCTTCCTCTTTCACCACTCCCTCTACTCTTGCTCGGGAAACTCCTTCTCCTGCCCAATCCAGTCTTCACACTCCCTCTGTGCCACTTGCATCAACACGCACTTTGTTGTCCACAGTGGCAGAAGAACAACAGGAGAGAGTGGACCCAAACCAATCACTTCCCTCCACCCCCCACCATTTCCTCAATTTGTAACTTTGTTTTTTATTTATTTTATTGTTATTTATAATAAATGTTATTTTTTGGTTTAAAAAGAACTGTTTTTGTTTTTTTTTTAAACGAAGATAGATATTTTAAATTTTTTGACAATTAAAATCTCCCAGCACTGGTGTAGCGACACAACAGATTGTCGCTCCACCAGCGTTGGTAGATTGGTAAGAAAGCTAGGTGTCTTATAGGCCAGACATAATCTCCCAGCACTGGCGGAGCGACACAACAGATTGTCGCTCCTCCAGCGTTGGTAGATTGGTAAGAAAGCTAGGTGTCTTATAGGCCAGACATAATCTCCCAGCACTGGCGGAGCGACACAACAGATTGTCGCTCCTCCAGCGTTGGTAGATTGTAAGAAAGCTAGGTGTCTTATAGGCCAGACATTATCTCCCAGCACTGGCTGAGCGACATAACAGATTGTCGCTCCTCCAGCGTTGGTAGATTGTAAAGCTAGGTGTCTTATAGGCCAGACAATTAAAATCTCCCAGCACTGGCGTAGCGACAAAACAGATTGTCGCTCCTCCAGCGTGGGCAGACAGTCTCCTAACAGGACTGATTGGAGCGACACAAGTATGTGTCGCTACTCCAGCGTGAGCACATCAATATATTAAAATAAAATCACAATTACGTATAAAAAATATTTATTTAACCCAAAATGCTATTGAAATCAAATACAACACACTGTAACCATCAACCAACGGGACAACAAACATAAATTAACGGTTATTTGAAAATTAATCCCAAATAGTTTATAAAAATTGGTCCTGCCAGTCCACCCTTCCAGCTTCAGTACAAAAATAATCTGCAAACGAGTCTCTCATCCGTGCAACCGCTACAGTTGACCGATGTCGACAACTTTGAATGCTCGCGATCTCGCTGTCCTCGGGCACCTGTTCCAAATTGAGTGGTTCTTTATGAAGGAGGTAGTTATGTAACACCACAGCACACTTGACAACCTCGTCTACTGATTCAACCTTCAGGTGAATTGGTTTAGTGAAAATCCTCCATTTTGCGACCAAAATTCCAAAAGTGCATTCTACCATTCTTCGAGCCCTGGTCAAGCGGTAGTTGTATGTGCGTTTTTTTAAATCTAATCCGCGGCTGGAATATGGTTTAATTAGATTTCCACACATTTGAAATGCCTCATCACCAACCAATACAAACGGCATGGGTGGGCCATCAGTACCTGGCAGTGGTTGAGGGAGAGGAAAATCGAATTGTCCATTATATAGACTACGGCCCATATTTGAATTTTTAAACACCATTGAATCGTTTGCGCGTCCATAGGCCCCTACGTCCACTGCAACAAAACGATATTGAGCATCTGCGATGGCCATCAGTATTATAGAAAAATATTTCTTATAATTGAAAAACTCGGATCCGGTTCCGTGAGGCTTGATAATACGAATATGTTTACCGTCTACAGCCCCTATGCAGTTGGGAAACTGACAAACATCCCAAAATCTTTCAGATATTTCTTTCCAATGCTGTCGAGTTGGATGTGGGATGAATTCATCATGCAGTTGTTCCCACAAAACACGGCATGTCTCCTTTACAATTATTGAAACAGTTGATATCCCAAGGCGAAATTGAAAATGGAGTGAGCTGAAACTTTCTCCACTTGCCAAAAACCTAAAATATAAAAGAAAAAAATAAGTGTCTAAAAATTATTAATAAACAAGATAATATACAAGGTATATCAATTGGACCCAATTTTATTGCACCCCTACATATATTAGTTTGGTCAAGATTTTTTATGTGGCCAATGTAATTTTAAAAAAAATTCAACAATAAATGTTTGTTCTCCATGGCGAACAATATTCATCACAGTTCATAAATCTTCAATGACGAGTATATTGATTCAAACTTTTCCAAAACAAGATGTATAATTACAAAAAAAATAGATGAGCATCAATTGGGCCCAAAACACTTTGTTTAGTGATCCCAGAAAGTACAGTGATCCCAGAAAAAGTAAATTTGGATTAAAAAATGTATGGCTTCACACTACCAAACAGCAGCTTTTGAAAATTTAGACCAAATATTGGTATAATATGTAATAAAGTATAAACTTTACCTTATCGTCAACAATAGGCGTTCTGCTGGGGAAACACAGCGACGGAAAGTGGTGTCTTGCCTTTGAATGTGAGGTGACACACGTTGTAGAAGATCATCGAAACTTTCTACCGTCATCCGTAAATAGGTAAAGAATTTTTCTGGATAATCCCTCAATTCAGGAAATAGAGTTTCAAAAACTCCCCTTCTTACTCTTGCAGAGGTTATTGGATGCACCCAATAGCGACGCGTTTTACGTCGCCTGGCTTGAAGACGTCTTCTCCATCGTGAAACCAGAATTAAAGCCTGAAATCCAAAACGAATATGGTCCGGCATCATCTTTGCACTCTGCTGAAGGAACTTCTGAGTGGTAAGTGAACTTCGCTGGTCTTTTATAGCCAGTTGTGGTATTTGCTTTAACAGATTGCATCTTTTTGTGACCTTCTCTTATCTTTTATAGACAGTTTTAATATTTGCTTAAAAAGATAGCATCCTTAATCTCTAAATTTAAATGCCGGATCCGTCTTTCCGTCTAAAAACGGAAGCAAACGGAATAGACGGATCAGCTTTTTAGACGGATCCGACGGACGGATCCGTCGAAAATTGACGACTGAAGGAAACTGAACGACGGATCCGGCTTTTCTAACAGTCGACGGAAGGACGGATCCGTTGCAGTAAAACTGTGCGGTGGTATGCGTTTTGTCGGATCCGGTGGCCAATTCCGGCGCCGGAACTGTTTGACGGATCAGTCTGCCGCAAGTGTGAAAGTAGCCTAACACATGTGCCGGTGCGGTGTGTTTGTAAACATGCTGTATGTCAATGCTATTAAACGTGCATTTACCCATAGCTATGCATGGCAGTGTCATTTAGACTTCATTTACTATTGCTCTCATTGCATTTGAGAGCTTGCGGAAGGGGGAGGGAAAAATAAAAAAATCATGAAAAAATAAAGAGATAACAAGTTATTCTAAAAATTCTAGAGGGTGTTATATACCAATTTTCAGGGCAATTGGAGCAACTTTTGTTCTCTTTGAATCGATTTGGGTCTGAAACAATCTTTTTAAAAAAATTGGGTGAACCTGATCCAAACTGAATCTCAAGTGGTTTGATCTTCTTTACTTCAGAATAATTGTGCCCAAAAGTAATAGGCATAAAAATCAGCAGAACAGAATGCAAGTATCCTTCAATTGTTTACTTTCATGCAGTTTTAAGCCCACAAATAGACATTTCTGCAAATTACTCTATATTCAATGGAAACAATGGAAAAATGTTATAATGAGTGTTGAGCTAATCAAAGTATCCGAAGTGGACTATTATCCGAATTTCGGGAACAAATTGCCAGTGATGACGTCCAGCATGCTCACGGGGTGACGTCTTCACGCTTGCCGCAGGTCCTTTGGTGGATTTTCTTCAATCAAAACAGGAGCGGATGGCTTCTCTATAATCAAGTACATGAGGTAAGGGGTTAAATGATGGGGCGGCACAATCGCTGATCCTTGTCATTGTGCCCATTCCATACAATGGGAGGTGATTCATGACAAAGTAATTCGTCATGAATTAGAATTTTTCAAAACTTCACTCATTTCCAGTTATAATCTCAAGTAGTTTTTCTTGGAAGTGTTAGAAATATAGAGCTTTAAAAACATGCATATTCTTCAGGGGCATGTAAAAGGGTCCGTTTTTTGTGCGTGGTCCTTAACTCCTACATGTTACCCCACTCGAGAATTGTACAGTAAAGTAATTGGATACAACATAGTCCAAATGAAGAGAAATTTACTATGATTGAGGCAAGTGTAATAGTTGCAAACAGTAGCATTGAGCTTTGATGTTATAGTCACAATTGAGCACACTGCTTGGAGGTAACAAGTATAGTCACAGAGCTTAGTGGTCTCAGTCTCAAGATTTTACATGGTATGTTCTCCAATGGGCAATCTGCTTGGGGCTATGAGCTTGGCTCTGTCTCAGTCTGGGGTGGGGGAGGGATTGCTCATCACTTGTCAAGGTACTAAAAGTGGTCTGCAACTCTCTCTCTCTTTTTTTTTTTTTTTTTTTTAAGCCAACTGCTCCACAAATCTACTTTGGTGTCAGCAACTGTGTCTGTCATGTCAAGTGTGCAATTCTCTTTATGTGACATAATACTACTGCATACTCACACATGATCACAAACCATGTCAGTCCATTGTGCCCTGCCTTTTGCTGTGAAAAACATAACAAATCTATCCTGTAATTCCAAAGCCTGGTGTTTAAATGTGATAAGACTTAAACAGTATCTTCTTAGATGGAGATACTACCCTCCATGTTTGTTATGTAAGTAAAAAAAAATATAGTGCAATTACATCTTAACGGCCTTTTTTTCCTTTTTGCATTTTGGATTTTTCCTCTCCACGCTCCAATAACCATAACTTTTTTATTTTCCGTTCACATAGCTATATGAGGACTTATTTTTTATGGGACACAATGCATTTTTTAATGCCACCATTTAATTTACCATGTCTTGTATCGGAAAATGTGAAAGAAATTATTTGGCAAAATTGAAAAAATAAAAAATGAATTCTGCTAAGGTATTTGGGGTTTTGACATCACAGCATTATTCTTCAGCTTAATACAAATGTGGCCAATACCAAACTTGTACAGTTTTTTTATGTTTTACTACTTTAAAAAAAAAATTAAACCTTTGAAAAATATCTAAATTTTATTTACATTGCCATATTCTGACAGCCATAACTTTTTTATATTTTAGTCTACAGAGCTGCATGAGGGCTTTTGTTTGTGAAACGAGCTGTATTTTTTATTGGTACCATTTTTGTAGTTTGTACAACTTTTTTATCACTGTTATTTAGGGGGAAAAGGATGACAAAAAAAGGGCGAATCGCATGTTTTAAATTTTTTTACAGTACAGGAATTTTTTTATATAGTTTAAAACTTCAGACATGTTTTTCCTACAGCTTTTAAAGGATAAAAATAAACTCGAGTAACCCTTTAAACTTATAATTTGCTCCTAGTGCTAGCAAAATGAAAGAATTTCAGTACATTCTGTAGCCACTAAGATATGTGTGCGACTTCCATCTTTCTACATTGCTTATAATAAGCACAACTTACTAGGACTATTTTACCTTGTATAATTTTTTTGGTTAATGTGACAATTGCATTCATGCTCTATCTAATCTTCCTCTTTAAGGGCTCATGCACACGACAGTATTTCGCGTTCAGTATACTGGATGTTTTTTGAGTTCAGTATGCGGAACATATACTGAACTATTCATTTCAATGGTTCAGCAAAAAATACTGAAGTGTCTCCGTGTGCATTCCGTTTCAGTATTTCCGTATTTCCGTACCGTGAAAAGATAGAACACGTCCTATTCTTTTACCCAAATCACGGTGCTTGGCTCCATTCAAGTCAATGGGTCCGCAAAAAAAAACGGAACACATACGGAAATGCATCCGTATGTCTTCCGTATCCGTTCCGTTTTTGCGGAACCATCTATTGAAAATGTTATGCCCAGCCAAATTTTTTCTATGTAATCACTGTATACTGTATATGGCATAAGGAAAAACGGAACGTAAAAACAGAAAGGAAACACAACGGAAACAAAAAACGGAACAACGGATCCGTGAAAAACGGACCGCAAAACACTGAAAAAGCCATACAGTCGTGTGAAAGAGGCCTTAGAGTCATAATGTCTTTTCCATCAAGTAATAATGTGTACACATTCAATGTCTTGCTAAAAGTAATTGGTGCAAACTGCCAAAATAGGGCTATTTCTATGCTTTATAAACTTGTTTACAGGATCAACAGCTCCTTGTATCCTAAATAAATAATCCTCGTAAATAACTTTTTCTTTGCTTTTAATTACTTTGCTATATTGATTAGTACTCATTTGCAGTAAATCTGTATTGGCAACTTCCTCATTACACTCCTCTAGATGTCCTCTTCTCTTTATAATGTTCTCATGAACATTTTCTGCCTCCGCTCAATCTGAAGTCAATAAAACATGCATATTAGAGTGTAGACTGCTCATTATGTGGAGTACTTTAAATAAGTTCCCTTCTAGCGTAAGGTGATATGTCACCATTACAAGGCAGAATGCCTACAGGCTGTGTATTAAACTGTCAATATTGGATCTTTTCTCTTGGTACAATGCTTCCTTGTCATAGGTGTAATATGTTGGAAAATACAAAATTCTGTACCCATTTTATTTTCATTTAACCCCTTCAGGACCATGCTATTTTTCACCTTAAAGGGGTTCTCCAGGAATTAAAAAAATCAAAACACTTAAATATTATTTTATAATAAATATATTCACAAATACCTTTTATTACTTAGAATGGCTTGTTTTGTCCAGGGAGCAATCATTGGGAGTAATAAAATGGCCACCGTCCTATCAGTACACACAAAACCTGGCCTAATCACACAGGAGGACAAGTGACTTCACCACAATGATTATTGCAAGAAAGTTTAGACTGGCATATTCTTATACATAATCATAGTCATGGGTGCATATGATTAGGACAGGTTTTGTGTGAACTGATGGGACAGCGGCCATTTTGTTTCTCCTGATGATTGCTCCCCAAACAAAAATAGCCGTTATAAATAATGAAAGGTATTTGAGAATATATTTATAATAAGGTAATATTTAAGTATTTTCATTTTCTTAATTCCTGGAGAATCCCTTTAAGGACCAGGCCATTTTTTGCATATCTAACATGTGTCACTTTATGTGGTGATAACTTTAAAAAGCTTTTACTTATCCAAGCCATTCTGAGATTGTTTTCTCATCACATACTGTACTTCATGACCATGGTAAATTTGAGACAAAATATTTTCATTTTTATTTATAAAAAATACCAAATTTACCAAGAATATGGAAAAATTTCAATTTCTCTGCTTTTAAAACAGATAGTGATACCTCCTAAAATAGTTATTACTTTGCATTTCCCATATGTCTACTTCATGTTTGGATGACATTTTCTTTTATTAAGATGTTAGAAGGCTTAGGAGTTTAGAAGCAAATCTTGACATTTTTAAGAAAATTTCCAAAACTGAATTTCTCAGGACCAGTTCAGGTCTGAAGTCACTTTGTGGGGCTTAAGTAATAGAAACCACCAATAAATGCCCCCATTTTAGAAACTACACCCCTCAAGGTATTTAAAACTGATTTGACAAACTTTGTTAACCCTTTAGGTGTTCCACAAGAATAAAAGGAAAATGTAGATGACATTTCAGAATTTCACTTTTTTGGCAGACTTTCCATTTTAATCAATTTTTTCCAGTACCAAAGCAAGAGTTAACAGCCAAAAAAAACTCAATATGTATTACGCTGATTCTGTAGTTTACAGAAACACCCAATGTGGTCGTAAACTGCGGTACGGGCACACTGCAGGGCGCAGAAGGAAAGGAACGCCATATGGTTTTTGGAGGACAGATACCTAATATGTCTATTTTTTTATTTATTTAAGTTTTACACAATAAATGCATTAAAAAATAAAAATAAAATCATATTTTAGTGTCTCCATATTCTGAGTGCCATAACTTTTTTATTTTTTTGGCGATTGTCTTAGGTAGGGTCTTATTTTTTGCAGGATGAGATGACAATTTGATTGGTACTATTTTGGGGTGTGTATGACTTTTTGATCGCTTGGTATTACACTTTTTGTGGTGTAAGGTGACAAAAAATAGTTTTTTCACACAGTTTTTATTTTATGTTTTTTACCGTGTTCACCTGAGGGGTTAGGTCATGTGATATTTTAATAGACCTGGTTGTTACGGACACAGTGATACTTAATATGTCAACTTTTTTTTTTCACTTTTAACACAACAAAAGTATTTTTGAAACAAAAAAAAACCATGTTTTAATTTTTTGTCCGATTGTTTTGTGTAGGGACTTATTTTTTGCGGGATGAGGTGACCGTTTGATTGCTACTATTTTGGGGTGACTACACCATTTTGATCGCTTGGTGTTGCACTTTTTGTGATGTAAGGTGACAAAAATATGGTTGTTTCAGCATTTTTTTATATATTTTTTTTTCTACGTCGATCATGTGATATTTTTATAGAGCCAGTGTTTACCGATGTGGCAATACCCAATATGTCTGTTTTTCTTTTTTTTTCACAATTTTATGTGCTTTATTTTGGGATTTTTTATATATTTTTTTTACTTGAAACTTTATTTTTTTATTATGAAAAACACTTCTTTTTTACTTTTTTTGTCCCACTTTGGGACTTTAACTTCTGGGGTCTGATACCCTCTATATTGCATTACAATACAACCTGCATTGTAATGCATTGGCTGTCAGCATTGGGCTTGCCTTCTTTGCCATCGGGTCCCTGCCACTGCAGCGCAGGGACCCGATGGAGATGCGGAGGGCACCCGTACCCTCTGCAAACCCTATGCAAGGCACTGATGCCAGCGTATGCAGCAGGGATCCGGCTGTCAGTGACTCCTGCACCCGCCCAATTAGTCTACTGTACATGTACGTCCCTGGTCCTTAAGTCACGTCAAGCTGTGATGTACATATACTGGAAGGGTTCTTAAGGGGTTAATAAAAAGAGTTGGAAATTATAAAGTTCATTCCTAAGGACATGCAATAAATATACAGTATATTTAATATAGAAATCCTTTTTAAGACCTATTTTGCTATTTTAAGAAGAAAAACAGCCCACTAAAAGTATACTGATTTGTGGAAGATATGTCAGTTCATATAGTCTGGTTTAGAAGTTTGAAATTGCTGAATTTAGATTGTTTTTTTTTCACAGTTTTGACATTGACAAAACCAAAATTCTTTTTTCAAGGATTACATTAAAGGCAATGTGTCACCAATTTTCTTTTCGGCCAGCTAAAACAAGATAGCAACACATTTTTTTTTCTAATCAGTTTTTTTCTGATTACAGATTTTTGTATTATATTTCCTAAACATAATTATGGGGGCTGCCATCTTGTCTGAGGTGTTCTTAACAGCATTTTGAAAGCATTTAAAGAATTTCTTTATGGCAGACACATGTGCCATAGACACAATGGCAAAATAGGGGACCCCTATTGAATTCTATGGGAGAGTTCTAGAGGTGATATATGCCATTCTAAATCTGCCTGTAATGATAAGGAGATAATTGCAGTAAAGTTATCTGTACCAACAATTTCAATATAGTGCATTTGTATTGTGCAGCATTTGTGTGTGGTTCTGCTGAGATACCGCAGCTATACAGAGAGACAAACGTCATTGGAACAACTAATTGCAACTGGTGTGATATAACAGTTTCCCCCTAAAAAATCTGATTGAGGCAGGGGTGCAATATACCTAGAATATGATTTCTATATAGTGCATTTGTATTGTGCAGCATTTGTGTGCGGTTCTGGTGAAATACCGCATCTATACAAACAGACAAATGCCATTGGAACAACTAATTGCAACTTGTGTGATATAGGGGTGGTAGGGGTCGGGCAGGTGCACCAGGCCAGAGCCTAAGTGGGAAGTTGGAGAAGGTGCGTACGATTACGTCAAAGGACGCACCAGAGTTTGTTGAGTGGCTCACTCAGCCATCTGCTTCTGCACCCTCCTCATCCTCTGTATCAGCACCCCCAAATACACCACCACCACCACAATAGCCCCTCCACTCGAGTCAGAGGAATTATTTTCCAATCAATTTCCAGATCTTACCGATGCGCAGCCATTCTTGGCATCGGATGAGAAAGAGAAAGTAGCACCGGCAACCACCCTGCGGTCTGACAACAGTACCAAGATCAGCCCAAGGAGGGTGGTCCCCGCTGTTGCTGCCTACGCCGAGATCTCTAATGTCAGTGTTGGTGAAGGTGATGATGGTGATGTGTCAATGGACGTCATGTGGGTGCCCACAAGAGAGGAAGAGGAGGGGAGTTCAGAGGGAGAGAAGGAGCAGAAGATAGGGAGGAGAAGGAGGAGAAGCAGGCAAAACTCTCAGTGCTCAGGAGGCAAAAAGCAGACTGCAAATGTATCTGGAGCGAGCCATCCACCATGCATGGTCACATCTTGCGCTCCCAGGACGCCGGCACATGGATCTGCAGTGTGATCTTTTTTTAATGTGTCAGCTGCTGATAATAATGTTGCCATCTGCAGCCTGTGCTGTCAACGCATCAGTCGCAGTAAGCCAAACACTCACCTAGGGACGACCGCCTTAAGAAGGCATCTGGCCTCCCATCACCGAGCCCAGTGGGAGCAACGCTGTCAGAACCCACAAAACCACACTCCTGGTGCTCCACGTCCTGCCGCTTCTCCTTCTCTCCTCCCATTTGTCCTCCACTCCACCTTCCACCATTCCATCATCGCTTTCATTTGGCAGAAGGCAGGCTTCTGTGGCCCAAATGTTTGAGTGTAAAAAAATGTTGACGGCGGATAATTCTCTTGCCAAACGACTGACGCTGGCTTATCGGAACTGCTAGCCTGCCAACTACTGCCATATAAATTAGTGGACTCAGAGGCCTTTAGAAAATTAGTGGCCATTGGCTCACCGCAATGGCAGGTCCTTGGAAGGAAATACTTCTCCCATAAGGTCATCCCTGAACTATATGGCCACGTTCAGCGGCAAGTTAATATATCTCTGGCACACAGTGTCGGTGCCAAGATACATCTGACCAAAGACACGTGGTCTAGCAAACACGGGGAGGGAAGTTACATAACTTTTACTGCCCACTGGGTGAACCTTTTGACAGAAGTCAAGCATGTAACCCGTGGCACCCATGTAGATTTGGTGTTATCGCCATGAATTGCATGCAGGCCTGTCTATTTTTCTCCGCCTCCATCTCTTCCTCGGCTTACTTCTCCTTTTCCACTGCTACCGCCTCTTCCGCTGCACCCCCCAAGCTCCCCAGAACCTCTTCAACGTGCCAGGTGAGACGTTGCCATGCTGTGCTGCGGCTGTTGTGCCTGGAAGCCAAGAGCCACACCGGTCCTGCACTCCTTTCAGCTCTGTGGTCACAGGCCGATCAGTGGATAAACCCGCTCAATTTGACAGTTGGTAAAGTGGTGTGCGAGAACGGTGCCATTCTACTGATTGCTCTGAAACAGGGCAAAATGACACACAATGCCGTTCATGGCACACATCCTGAACTTAGTCGTGCAGTGATTTGTTGCCAAATACCCCAGTGTTCAGGATGTCTTGCGGCAGGTTAGGAAAATCTCTGGCCATTTTAGAAGATCTTACACGGCCATGACTCGCCTTGCTGACATTCAGCGGCGACACCACTTGCCCATCAGACGTCTGATTTGTGACTGCATGACGCGCTGGAACTCCCCCTTGCCGTTAACGTGCCGTTAATGATTACCTATACGAACTCTGCGGCAGGACAGGTTCTAGGGAGCTTGCTTTTTTTTCTCACCGCGCCAGTGGCTGCTTATGCGCGACGCATGCAGACTTCTGCGGCCATTTGATGACATCACCAAACTGATCAGTCACAGCCAGGGCGCCATCTGTGACATTGTACCATACGCCTGCTTTCCGGAGTATGCATTGCGTTGTGTCATTGATCAAGCCGTCAAGGAGCAGGAGCAGGAAGATGAGGAAGTCACAAAGCTGAATGAATTCCCAGGGGGGCCTATTCCATCTGAGAAAAGTCAGCAGGAGTCTGAAGAGGAGTTAATGGAGGATGGTGGCAGGGGGGAGGAGGAGCAAAAAAAGCAGGCTTTAAACTTTTCTTGGATCCCTGGTGTTGTCCGTGGATGGGGGGAGGAGACCGAGGACGACATTCTCCTGGGCGATGAGCAGGAGCCAGGCCATTCCACCACTTCCAATTTAGTGCAAATGGGGGCCTTATGGCTCCAGTGTTTGAAGAGGGACCCCCGTATAAAAAGCATAAAGGGCAAGGAACTTTACTGGGTACCAACGTACTTAGACCCCCGGTACAAACACAAAATGGTGGACATGTTACCAGCATCCCAGATAGCTGTCAGAATGTAGGATTTCCAGGCCTTGCTACGAGAGATGCTGCATTTTGCTGTTGCGGGTGCTGGCAGAGGTATTTCCACCCACAGAAAAACAGTTGCGAGTACCAATTCTACAGCGCATGCAAGAAGAGGGCGGTTTGAAAATGTGTTGGTCACTTCGGATATGAGATCATTCTTGCAGCCAACCCGCCCTCCAGATCCAGCCTCAGGGAATACCTAGTCCGACAGGTGTCCGACTACATCGGGTTAACAGCCGATGTGGACGCTCTGAGAAGCGAGGAACCCCTTGATTACTGGGTGTGCAGGCTCGACCTGTGGCCAGAGCTGGCACAATTTGCCATGGAACTCTTGGCTTGCCCCTCGTCGAGTGTCCTGTCCGAAAGTACAATCAGCGCAGCAGGCGGGATCGTGACCGATAAGCGCACTCGCCTAGCTCACAACAGTGTGGACTATTTCACATTTCTAAAAATGAATGAGGCATAGATCTTGGAGGAATTCAACACTTGTGACGACCACATTTAAATGAATTTCCTCATGCCAGCCCACAAATATTCGCCACGACCCAGAACAAATAATGGTCCCTGTCTTAGGTAAATACAGCGGCATAAAAGGCCTTTTTTGTCCGGTGAATGCCTAATGTTTGGGACCTGGGAGGAATTCAACACCTGTGACGACCACGTGTTATCGAATTTCAACTATTATCATTTTTTATTTTTTTCAAGAAGTGGGATTTCGCAAGCCATGTTTTTATATTTTTTGTTATTTTAAACATATGTATTTGACATCTATTTGTACTGGCCTGCAGTAAAATTGATATTGAATGGCCATCTAATATACCTCCAGCCACATAATCACTTGATCATTTATGTACGGTGAATGCATAATTTTTGGGGCCTGTATTCTAACTGGCCAACAGTAAAATTGTTGTACGGTAACCGCCTAATGTGGAAATTTTATTAGGATTTGTTTTTAATATATTGTGTATTGTCATCATATCTCTCAGTGTCAGGGTAAATCATTGGAGTGGATATCTTCCTGTGTATGTGGAGACACAGATGCCAGGCGCAGAGGTCTCTGTCGGCGAGTGGTCCATGTGCTATGCGCTGGGCTGTGGGCCGGGGGAGACTGATGTGTTCAGCGGAGCAGCGTTTTCTTGGCGAATGTATGGACTTGGCTAGGGCCCCCGCTCAAGACGTGGATTTATTGGCTTGGCATGTATGCATTTGTTAAGAGAACAATATATGAAAGGAACGTGCGTTTGTTGTCTCTAGTGCGTCTGATCAGCCGCTGGAGATAATGACGTTGTCCTGTAAATAAACATGCATGAGGATCATAGTAACTTTATTGGGCATTGATCACTGAGCAAGGCTAGATAACGTTTACTCCAGTGGTAATGGGAGATAATTGTATACAAGTGTTTTGTTAGTTGGCTATGTTATTTTAAATGATGGTGGTTTCTCATCTTCCTGTGTCATCACTTCCTGTATCCTTGTTACATGAAGGAAGTGGTCGGGTGACGTGCCTGCCCCTTTCTATTGTTACACCCTTTTGTGGCTAAGAAATAAAAGTGAAGAGACTGGGCAGGAGGAGGAGGCAGTGCTCAGCAGAAGTCTACAATGAAGCACCGTGTCTAACTCTTGAGGAGAAGGTTACCTTTCCTTACACAAAAGAGCTTGATATATGTGCTTGATGCAAGTGAATTTCTACAACAAATGCTGAGCTAGGTACAACAAGGAACCAATGGATTATTTCCTCTGCACAGAAGGTAAAAGGGGAGAGAAAGCAAACTGTAATTTTGTCTGCTGCGTCAGAGGAAATTTCTGCTTGGTAAAAGAACGTTTTCGCTCTATTTGTGTAAGGACGAAGTAAGTACTTTTCCGTTGTGTAGTTTTTGGTGGATCTGAGTTGATTGTACAGAGATTGTATGGTGGGATTGTATGAAGAGTATTATTATTTTTTTTTTTTTACTTCTTAACTTTTATGTTACTGGCAGGCATACAGTGCAGCAACCTCCAGGCTGTGACACTTCAAAACCTTTTGGGGAATTGTTGCCCAGTAGTCCTCTGGACTCTGGCCTCGTGATCCTTGTTTCACAGGCGTCACTGTGCCCCCCAAAGTTCAGGCTATCGCCTAGCCTAGTGGCCCCTCAGCCCACCCGGCTGAGACCACTCACACAGAGCCTCACCAGGTTTCTGCTTCACAAAACACTCCAGAGACACACCCACTTCCAGAAACCAGATTAAATGGAATCCCTGGACGTGAGCATGCCCTAAGTCTCCGACTGGAGCATAGGGAACAGGCACCCACCCAACACATTGCCTGTTCCCAGTAAAAGCCCGCCCTGAAATAGCTGAACCAGCTACACTATCAATATGGTGTCCCCCAACTACTTTAGTGGACACCTGGACTAGGGCTTTTACTCCACCCTTGGTGACACGCTCTTGGTGCAAACAACACCTCAATGTTCACATTGCCACAATGGATAGAAAGAGTAATTCAAATTATGAGCCAAAGGAAAAATTATAAAAGCGCACACAAGCTGGCATAGCGGTTGGCAGTTCTTCCTTAAGACACTGGGTATCCTGGTTTAAAATGTGTCCTGCGCAACATTTGTATGGATCTTTTTATGTTCTCCCAGTGTTTGTGTGGGAATTTGGAGATAGAGAGCAGCAATTTGTTTTAGTGTTTGTACAGGAGAGACAGCATTTAGAGAGAATTTTTATACTATTAGCCTGTATTAGCCTGTGGGGGTTTGCTCTGGTTTCGGGGGTGGGGCACAGGGAATAGAGAAACTGTTTTGTTTATTTGGGTTTTTCTATTGCTGGATTTTGTAGACACCATTTTGTCTTCCTTTGTGTGTCAAGCCATGTGGTTTTGTTGGCCATCTTTGATTTCCTTTGTGTGAAGGACCATGTGGCTTTGGCAGACATCTTGGTTAGTTTGGTGCGGCAGGTTTTAACAAGGAATTCATTTTAGTTTGAGCTGATTCACTTTTAGCTTTTAGTTTTGGTGTCGATTTGTTTGTTTTTGCCTCCAATGTCAGTTTTGTACATAATAGTTATTTTTAGAGATGGCCTTGCAGTTCGCCCGGCGCTCGTTTCGTGGCGAACTTTGCGTGTTCGCGATTCGCCAAACACGCGAACATATGGAGAAATTTGCGCCCGCCATATTCTTTTAAATTGTGAAGAACTTTGACCCATGACACATCAATCAGGTGGTACAGGATAGCCAATTGAGACATTTAAGCACATGGACATACCGCCTAACTTATAAATAAACCTGATCTGGCCGCCATTTTACATTCAGTGTTTTGCCAGTGTAGGAAGAGATTGCTGTGTGGAGCAGGGACAGGCTCTTAGGGACACCAAATGCTAGCTAATAGGGCCACAAAAATCATTTTACGCACTAGTATGGGTGTGCTATCGATATGTGTGAAACACAGAGGGGTGCGATATACATCCAGGTCCATAAATATTGGGACATCGACACAATTCTAACATTTTTGGCTCTATACACCACCACAATGGATTTGAAATGAAACGGACAAGATGGTCTTTACCTGCAGACTGTCAGCTTTAATTTGAGGGTATTTACATCCAAATCAGGTGAATTACAACAGTTTGCATATGTGCCTCCCACTTGTTAAGGAACCAAAAGTAATGGGACAATTGGCTTCTCAGCTGTTCCATGGCCAGGTGTGTGTTATTCCCTCATTATCCCAATTACAATGAGCAGATAAAAGGTCCAGAGTTCATTTCAAGTCTGCTATTTGCATTTGGAATCTGTTGCTGTCAACTCTCAAGATGAGATCCAAAGAGCTGTCACTATCAGTGAAGCAAGCCATCATTAGGCTGAAAAAACACAACAAACCCATCAGAGAGATAGCAAAGACATTAGGCCTGTCCAAAACAACTGTTTGGAACATTCTTAAAAAGAAGTAACGCACCGGTGAGCTCAGCAACACCAAAAAATCCGGTAGACCACAGAAAACAACTGTGGTGGATGACGAAGAATTCTTTCCCTGGTGAAGAAAACACCCTTCACAACAGTTGGCCAGATCAAGAACACTCTCCAGGAGGTAGGTGTATGTGTGTCAACAAGTCAACAATCAAGAGAAGACTTCACCAGAGTGAATACAGAGGGTTCACCACAAGATGTAAACCATTGGTGAGCCTCAAAAACAGGAAGGCCAGATTAGAGTTTGCCAAACGACATCTAAATAAGCCTTCACAGTTCTGGAACAACATCCTATGGACAGATGAGACCAAGATCAACTTGTACCAGAGTGATGGGAAGAGAAGAGTATGGAGAAGGAAAGGAACTGCTCATGATCCTAAGCATACCACCTCATCAGTGAAGCATGGTGGTGGTAGTGTCATGGCGTGAGCATGTATGGCTGCCAATGGAACTGGTTCTCTTGTATTTATTGATGATGTGACTGCTGACAGAAGCAGCAGGATGAATTCTGAAGTGTTTTGGGCAATATTATCTGCTCATATTCAGCTAAATGCTTCAGAACTCATTGGACGGCTCTTCACAGTGCAGATGGACAATGACCCAAAGCATACTGCAAAAGCAACCAAAGAGTTTTTTAAGGGAAAAAAGTGGAATGTTCTGCAATGGCCAAGTCAATCACCGGACCTGAATCCTATTGAGCATGCATTTCACTTGCTGAAGACAAAACTGAAGGGAAAATGCCCCAAGAACAAGCAGGAACTGAAGACAGTTGCAGTAGAGGCCTGGCAGAGCATCACCAGGGATGAAACCCAGCGTCTGGTGATGTCTATGCGTTCCAGACTTCAGGCTGTAATTGACTGCAAAGGATTTGCAACCAAGTATTAAAAAGTGAATGTTTGATTTATGATTATTATTCTGTCCCATTACTTTTGGTCCCTTAACAAGTGGGAGGCACATATGCAAACTGTTGTAATTCCTGCACCGTTCACCTGATTTGGATGTAAATACCCTCAAATTAAAGATGACAGTCTGCAGTTAAAGCGCATCTTGTTTGTTTCATTTCAAATCCATTTTGGTGGTGTATAGAGCCAAAAATGTTACAATTGGGTCAATGTCCCAATATTTATGGACCTGACTGTACTTATAATATACATTTATAATGAGTCAAAAACACATAGATCTATATAGTGATCACCTGGAAGTCAGGGGCCTAGGGGCTTACTAGGGCCATTTTTATAATAGGGTAAGGTTCCGGACCAGGGGCGTACATAGAAATCACTGGGCCCCATAGCAAGAATCTAAATTGGGCCCCCTAACCCCGCCCACTACCCGCCCCTGGCCCATCCCACCTTTTATCATGGCTCCTCCCCTGCCACAACCTCATTTGCTAATAAAGAAATGTATGCATGACCTACAGAAACAGTTAGGGAAAAATCTTTTTCATTTTTTTTTTTATTAACCAACTTTGTTACAGTAATTTAAAAAAATGTATACGTATTTTCCAATAAGGATTTATTCAGTGAAATAAAACAGAAATCAAATATTATAGATAAGGGTACTTTCACAGTAGCGTTAAAGTTTTCCGGTATTGAGATCCCTCATAGGGACTCAAAAGCGGGAAAAAAATGCTTCAGTTTTGTTCCCATTCATTGTCAATGGGGACAAAACTGAACAGAATGGAGCGCTCCAAAATAAATTTCATTCCATTTAGTTGTGCTCCTATACCGGAGAGCAAACCGCAACATTGACTTTCAATGGAGTTAATGACGGATCCGTTATGGCTATGTTAAAGATAATACAACTGGGTACGTTCAAACTGATGCAGACAGTTGTATTATCAGTAACGGAAGCGTTTTTGCTGAACCCTGCCGGATCCAGAAAAAACGCTAGTGTGAAAGTAGGCTAAGCTACTAAAAAAAATATATATATATATATAAAAATTATTAACTTACTTTGAAGGTGACATGGTTCTGCATCTAAAAGTCCAAGTCAAAAGAAGTAGCATGGCAGGGATCATAACTATAAAAAGAGTTATGGGGGTCAGAATATGGTGATGTAAAAAAGTTTTAATTACGGTAATTTTTACACTTTTTAAAAAAAATTCTACCCCATTTTGAATTTTTTTGCCCGCTTCCCACTAGCAGGCCGCGTCAGAAATGAGCCTCCCTAGCATCACCCGCAATGCTAGGGAGGCTGGTTCCCATCGTGGCCTGCTATTGGCTGCCCCCCATGTCGCTGAATGTTTTAATCTGCGTGACGGGAGGGGTTGGCAGGGGGGCATTATAGGGATTGGATAACCCCTTTAACTCCATGCTGCCTATGCTAAGTGTGCACATAGCCACCAATCATATTCCCCCGCCCCCCAAAGGTGACTTCTGTGCTGGGGGGGAAATATGATTGGTGGCTATGTGCACACTCAGCATCAGCGAGTTAAAGGGGTTATCCAATCCCTAAAATGCCCCCTAAAATGCCCAGGTTGGGGGTGAGGAGTAGCAGGAAAGCACACTGCCCTCCTGAGTCCTTTATAAGCTTACAGCCGCCCCCCCCACCCTCAAAAAAAAAACAAAAAAAAACAACACTGCTTGCTGCTGCCCTCCCCCATCAAGACTTCTGACCTCTTACTGTGGCAGTGGCACACTACAGACAACAGTGTGTTTTGACTGTATTTACTCACTGTCCGGACTCCAGAGCGGTGCTTTAGTCTGGGCGGCCGGAGGGGGGGGCTGATGACAAGACTTGGGGCAGACGTGAGTGCACTGGACACTAAAGCGGTGCACACCTCTATATGTGCGCCTGCTCCTGCAGCCTTCCAGGCTCCAGCGATACACTGGCTAATCAGCAGCAGCCTCTCTGCGCTGCTAAATGCTGATTGGCCAGTGTGTAATTATGCAGCAGAGCGGACGCAGTGCCTGGCAGGGAGGGAGCCCGGATCACGGAGGTTAGAGATGGAGCAGGGGGAGGAGGGGGAGGAGGGGGAGGAGGGGGACGGGAGGAGGGGGGCCCGAGGGAGAACACAAGTGGGCGGGGCACAGGCCGCCTCAATGCCTGTTGTAGTGTATTAATAAACTGTCTGTGCAGAGACATAGGGGTCTTCCATGTGCTCCGGGCCCCCTGTGCCGCGGGCCCCATAGCAACGGCGTGGTCTGCCTCTATGGGCGGTACGCCACTGTTCCGGACGGGGTCGCTCTTATCAGGGCGGGTGGTCTGTGGTTAGGCTATCAGGGCCAGAATAGCACCCCCCTGTAGGGCAATATCAGGGACAGTTCTTTGCCCACCCTGTCCTTCAATACCACATCATCATCTAGCCCAGGGATGGATGTTTTTTTGCTTTCCCTCCGGGATTCATGGATGTGCACTGGAACCCCCCGGATTGTCGTAGGACATATGGTTTCTCATTTGGTGCCGCCAAGCACCTGATTTAGTGCTGCCGAGCACTTGTTATTGCCTACCAAATCTATGATTTTCGCTTAACTTTAATAATTTAATTTATTTTCATTTTGAGGGATATCTTTTCCATTCACACGTCCGCAAAATGGATCCGCATCCGTTCCGCAATTTAGCGAAATGGGTGCAGACCCATTCATTTTCAATGGGGCCGGAATGTACTGTCCGCATCTGCATTTGCGGATCCACATCCGCATTTGCGGATCCGCACTTCCGCATCCGTGCTTCCGTTTCTGCCCAAAAATAGAACATGTCCTATTCTTGTCCGCAATTGCAGACCAGATTAGGCATTTTCTATTATAGTGCCGGCGATGTCCGCAAAACACTTACAGACGTGTGAATGGACCCTCATAGTAAAATTATTAAAGGTTACGTTTTATCTTTATGTATATTCTAATGGATTGCCTTTCTTGCACAATTTTATAATATACTTTCTATGTTAGAAAGTATATTATAGTGCATTTGTATTGTGCGGCAGTTTTGTGCGGTTCTGCTGCGATACTGCAGGTATATAGAGGGACAAGCGTTATTGGAATAAATAATTTCTACTGGTGTGATATACCAGTCGCCCCCCAAAAAAACTGATTGAAGTGGGGTGTTATATACCAATACACTTTCTTTATAGTTGGGTACTGCATTTGCGCATGCGCATACGCGTAAATTATGTTGCCGATATTTTGCATTTAAATTTTTTTTTTTGGAGATATCAAATTCGAATAATACATCTGGTATGTCACTGTCCATGTTGTGGGACTATTTGTGCACTTCTAGTAATTATTTCTTAGCTGCAAATCTTAGCTGCGAATATGAGCTGAAGATTTTTCAGGTTCGCCTGCCATTAAAATGAATGGGACCCGCCGCAAACTTGCGAACCGTCCCGGCAGATGTTCGTCCATCACTAGTTATTTTGTCTTCCTGTAACCTTTCTATGTACAAGTTTGATTTTGTTTTGGTAAGTTTTGTGCTGGATATTGGTTGAGTGTTCTGTTATGTTAGAGCTCAGTGACCAGTCTGATACAGGAATCATTGTGTGAATATTAGTGGCAATTTAGCAGTGAAATTGTCCTATAGTTGATAATTCTGCTTAATGTTTGTACATATATGGCTGTTACACAGAATTTTTTTAATTGTTTGGCATAGTTAATACGGGTACTACAGTGTAGAAAGGAGATACTTGTAGCTCTGTGCCAAAAGTATTGGGACAACTCCTAGAAATTGGTACCAGTGTTTTGCTTTTTTTGTAGCAACCATTGTGGTGTTTGTATTCCTGTACAATGGAAAGCATTTTTAAAGAAGTTGCAAAGTTGAAGGACTCGGCGGCCATTCTTCAAGCTATGCAGGGATCTACTGATCCATGGCTGCAGGCTCAGAATTGTGTAGCAAACCTAATCGGTACCAGAAAATGGCTCAAACGGAAAGGCAATTATGCTCTGATTTTTGCTGCTGGGTGTATAGCGGATACATATCAGGAGTCTTGTAGGCTGAAGCTGAGTTTGGAAGGAGAAGTGGAAGATTTAAAAGTGTAAATTGGCAAATTGAGAACTGTTGTCCAGCAGGCAGCTGAAGCTAGCACTAATTATGAATGTACTGTTAGGTGTAATACCGAGCTGCGCAAGGCGAATGAATGGTTGTCTGAAAGCCGGACGCATGCACAGGGTGCCATAAGGGAATTGTCTGGTCTCTGCAGGAGGACAGAAGTTGAACATTCTCAGTGCTTAGCAGAGCCAGAGTCATTGAAACAACCGTTAGAGAGTAATGTTTCTGGGGTCAGAGGCAATGTATGGGCTGTAAGTATGGAGAAGTCTGAGGACTATGGTTCAGATAGTGGAACCGACTCAGGGATAGAGACAATTTCTCTAACCTTGGAGTTGGAAGTATTAACACAATGCCAGAAGATTCCTCAAATGAGTCTGTGGTAAGAGTACTCAATACAGATGGTAGTGTAAGTTCTAGTCATGCTAGGATGGTTAATGTTGCGCAGCAAGGCAGATCACCATGTGCCCAGAGAAGGTATTTTGCAGGGAGACAAACTATTTGTTGTTTTGCATGCAAGGAATTTGGGCACATTGCACGATATTGTGACGTCGCTAATGGCAACAGACACAGGCATGTTAAGTACCCCAGAACCACACCTAGAAGTAACGTGGTTTATTCAGCAAAGTGGGGTAATGGTCCCAGACATGGTTCTTTGGAAAAGCATAGAAGCCAGGGAAAGCCAAGGTCTTGGATCCAGGAAGAAGATTTTAAATCACAATATGAACGGTTAAAATGTGAAAATGTGAAACTCAGAGAGGAAAGAGATTGGTTCCTGGAATTCAGCAGAGTTTCTAATTTTGTCTGCCAGAGAAGGGTAAATTAAGAGAGGTTATTGAGGTCTCTGTAAACCACTTTACTGTTTGTATTTAAAAAAAATATATAATAATTATGGAGTAACTCTAAGACCTTATTTAAATTGACTTTTCCCTTTCCCTGGAAACCGGTTTTGGGGACCTTGTAATGTTAAATCCTGCTTCTTTGGTAAAATTTATCTGAAGTTGGTTTGGGGCTGGGCAAATTAGCATTTCAATGATTGGGTGGGAAGAAATTCTCCTGCCAATGTTTACAGTTTCAGGCGAACCCTCCAAGACATTGATGTGTTAATTCAGTCCGATACAATTGCAAAGGTTTTTCTGTTTTTTGTATTTGAGTTTCGGTTTAAGTTAAAATTAACTTTTTGCTGAATCTCAATGTATATAGAATGACTTCCTGTAACTGAAGTTTTTTTTGGTAGAGAATGCGCTTCAGTGGTGGTTTTTTATGTCATTGTTTGGGCGTTTTTGATTCTTGAGAAGGCTACATTGTTTTTTTTTCTCTCCTCTTTACAGGTTTTCTTTTACTAATCCATTTTTAATTTTTAGGTTTTTATTGTTGTAATCAAGTTCTTTTTCAGTTTTTTTTCTTTTTTCATATTTTGCCATCTTTTTCGGTTTTATTTTCAGTCAT